>NC_091312.1:40388430-40528430 GCF_038502225.1 Cherax quadricarinatus
GGTGTAGTTTTGTCAGGAGAGGTTTTGCTCGTGTTGTCGGGTCGGTTAGGGTCCAGCCGACCCGGGTCCAGTGAGGGTACGTGGCTCCTGCAGAACACTCTGCTGTCCTTAGAGTCTAGTGGACTTCTGTAGAACGTTTTGAGAGTGAGTCTCACCCCGCACTTATGGCACTTGAAGCAGGAGCTGTGGTAGACAAGTCTGAGAGTGGGTTCAGTTCGCTCCTGAAGGTAGACGGGCTCTCCACAGCGAACACACGGGGGTTCGAAGAGTGAGCACCTTGTCCTGGGCTTGAGCACAACACCTGGTGCCTCGATGTTGAGAGTAGCCAGCTTATCGAGGATAGCCTGGTCACTTGGAGACACTGGTTGCCGGGTTGCGGGCACCGAGTTGGGATCTGTGACGACGCTCTCCTGCTTAACGCTGTTACTCCGAATGAGAAAGGAGAATCTTTTTGTTGGCATGTTGGTTGTAGTGGACGTCTGGAGGATTACATCTTCACTAGGAATTTGTGTTTCACAGCTAAGCCTGTTCCAGTTTTGTGTATATTTCGGCTCCTCGTCCACTATTTTAATGATCTTGGCTTCAGCCACTCTCTGTCTGGTGGAGTAGTGTTTGTGAGTAGCGGTGTCGACGCCCACCGTAACGGGGGTGGCGAGGCTTGGAGCCAGAGTACACATTAGCGTTGTCAAACACGGAGAAGTCACACAATCATGCGGCGCCCGCAGCTGCTCAGCCCAGACTGGCCCGTGGTGCGCCAGCTCCTGCTTGCCAGCCCCACCAAGTGAACAGTCCCAACCCCACAGGGGAGGCCAGAGGGGAGGTGCCACTCCCTGGAAACTTGGCCCACCTCCGGGCTCTGCAGCTTCATTGGCTACCCACAGTTCCTCTTCCTCCTTTTCCCTCTGGTCGCGGCAGGGGATGTAATTGTAGACGATACTTGACTCGCCACTGCTGCTGTTGCTGCTGTCCGAGGTGCGGCGGAACCGGTGCAGCTTCCCCCGGAGTTCACACCACTGCCAGTTGCTTCCCACGCCTGACAAAATACCTTTGATTCTGTTGCTTGTAGTGTCTGCAACACTGTGACGGTCGGAAGTAGTGTTGGTGGGCGGGTCACTATCATCGGTACCCTGCAAGCCCTGATCCTCGTCTCTCCAGGATAGTGAATCAGCTTCGCTAACAGTGACTGAGACACCATCTGGGTTGAGACGGCTCGAGGCTCTTGAAATATCTTGCGATTCTTCTTCTGACTCTTGGCCTAACCAGTTGTGTCGCGATGTTTCCGAATCCTCGCTGGTGCTCTCGTGCTCCGTCACTGTATATGCGCTCGAGAAAGAAGTGGGTGTGGAGCCTCTGTCTCCTTCCTGGTGAGGAGGGAGGGGATGCTGGAGTGTCGGGGAAGGGTGGGCAATGACTCGCCACTCCAGGATCAACGTTTTGTCCGTAGAGTCATCAGTGACTTGTGGCTCGGTAGATGGTAAGGAGACAACCTCCTGAAGGTCGTCCTGGGAAATGTGTTCGTGTGTTTCAGCAGGGTTACTATCCTCAGTCGTGGAAGCACCAATGTATAGCAGCACACGATTATTGTGAGGGCCGTGCTTGTCACCGATTGTGATGGTGGTGGCGTTGTGAGTCGCCCTGACCTCAACGTTGCTGCTCAAGCCTGAGTCCGACTCGGACAGTGATGAGACGGATGAAGTGAGCGACGAATCTGACTCATCGTCGGAGGTATCTATCACTTGCTGGCAGCTCGGGTCAGACACCATGAACACTGAACCTGTCACCCCAACATTCTGATTAATAATGTTCGGTTTTCTAAAGAGTTCCCTCGATGTGTGAATCTTTGGAATATCTTGGCTGTTGGCATGCATGTTTGCCGTGTGTGCAACACCAGACTGCTGCAGTTTATTAAGGTTAACAAATAAAAATTCAACCTTGGCTCTCATCTGGGGGACTAGGCACTGGCAGAGTCCATCTTGAGTGACAATACTCTGGCAAATTCTGCAGTCTTGCTTATGTTGTGTATCAGCCTTGAATGCGTCGTCGCCTTGTCTTAATGCAGCCTCCTCACTGAAGGTCTTCAGGAGAGACTCTTCCACTTCTACCACGGTCACGTGAGCCATTTTGATTCCCGTGCTGTGTACAAAAGATTTTCGAATGTATTATATCTACCTTCGGTGTTAATATTAGTCTTTAGAGTTTACTAAATCGTACATTAATTAGCTGAAGTGCTTTTCACATAGATCAGAGAAGACTCAATAAAGTCAGGGACAAGCTGTTGCACGGGGCACATATCATGACATAAATCCAAGGAAATGTAGTCTCTAGGAATTTTAGGAAATTGCGAGACCATTTCTTAAAAGTAAAACTAGTCTTCACAAACTCCGGCTGAATAGTATAAAACAAATCACAAATGCTTGGACGCTGAATACTAAAAGTCGTCTTGTGGGTTGATTCAACGTGTCAGACTCTGCAACGAAAGAAAACAAAGCACATTAGATATGAACATACTTAGCTCAAGAGTTTCAAGAGTAAGAACACTAACCTAGTTGTAGCAATGGTCTAAGGCATTAATGGAGGGAAAGAACTAGCCAAGCTTCAAATGCCTCACCATAATTTACCACTATTAATGTGTTCAAGTTACTTACATATCCTACTGGAACATACGCATGCATGCACTCTACTCACTCAGAACAGTGGCGAAGGCACCGGCCTGCCACTCTCTCTTTGTGGTAAAGTTAATGAGCCAGGAAGGAAGGAAGGAACTGTGCCATGAAAGATGCCTCAGGCACGAAAATACTTTTTTTAAAAAGTAAATTGCGCGTCATATTCTGAGGAAGACATAAATTATATACACTGATCTAATAGTTCAAGACTCAACTAAGAGGTACAGATACAGAAAAATAAAGAGAGAAATGAATTAATGTGCAATACTTACTGATTCAATCACACAATGAATTACTTCACAATGAAAAAGCCGAAAAATTAGTTAAATATAGAACGTGGAAGGAAGGTAAGCATAACATTGTGAGTATTAAATATCAGAAATATTAGAATGGAAGTAAATAATGTGAATATCAGAGGAATACACTTATAAACGAGGGGAGATCAGTAACTAGCTATGGTAACATGAACCTAGACAAACACATTTCAAACCTGTAATATAAACAGACAGACTGTTGTTGTAGTAGCCAGGCTTAAACTTGCTTACAAGTACCTCTGGCAGATTAGCAGACACACAGATGATTAAATGCAAATTATGTGGACCGCTTTATGGTCACTTTCTTGAACAATATGTGATTCATTGTCCACTTACATTATTTATCTCAAGATTTTACAGTATGTGATAGTCAAAGTATCTTATTAATAACAAAATACCAGACATATTTAGAAAATATTCTAAATTTGCTAGTAACAGATGAAATATTGTATATCTTTTTGCATATGTACTCAGTTTGATCCATCTGAGGCCTAGTTTTTAGGTCTCTCATGTATCCTGATGTTCTTATGCTACTTTGTGAATTATGTGAGTAAATTACCTGCAAGTAATTTGGGTGAGGTAAATGGGACTTAGTCACTGTAGGTCGCCGAACTGTCACTCCCTCGATGCCCACTCCCTACCACTCTCACAAAAAGCTAGACCTGACATTAAATTAATAATTACAATATTAAAACCAGCTACTCTGGTAAATTAAAGTGATGTGGACCGTATAGGATTAGGCTTGCTGAGTACACAAAATATAATTGATATTAACACTTACCATTTAATTACTGGAAGACAATGCTGATGGAACACATCCTGACACTACCCTAGCAGATAGGATTTATGGTGGCTAATGCAAAAACTACTGTACATTATGGGTAAGCATCACTTATCTAAGGTGTGTTGTTGGGAAGGATTCATTGAAGTCCTGTTTTTCCGTCCTGGTTGCCGACTTCTAAGGGTTTTCCACAATATATATCCCAATTCTTCAGCAGGAACATATCAGCAATTTCAAAATTACGGACTGAGTCCGATATACACCATTTGATCTTCGAGAACGCCTGATTACATTGCACAATTCATTCCAGTGTTCACACATTAAATTCAATATGGCGTCTCCTCCCCCCGGCGTCACTTCGCAGTTTTTCTACCCCCACCCCCCCAGTCATTCGAAATTTCTCGAAAGGGTCAAATCAGTATCATATTTTATTACACAATTATATTGTTCATTTATATGTTTTACATTTAGGAAATTATGTACAAAATTTCCACATCTACCGTCCACAGGATAGAGAGACATAATATAATACTTTGAGTGAGATCAGAGAATATTTCCCAATGAAGACGTTGGCCAAGTTTGTAGATGACTGGGTGTGTCAAGCTTACGGACGAGAGGGTGTGTCAAGCTTACGGACGAGCGGGTGTGTCAAGCTTACGGACGAGAGGGTGTGTCAAGCTTACGGACGAGAGGGTGTGTCAAGCTTACGGACGAGAGGGTGTGTCAAGCTTACGGACGAGAGAGTGTGTCAAGATTACGAACGAAGGGGATGTCAGTCTTACTAACGAGGGAGTGTCAGTCTCACGAACTACGGGGTGTATCGAGCTTACAGACTACAGGAGGTGTCAAGCTTACGGACGGGAGGGTGTGTCAAGCTTACTGACGAGAGGGTATGTCAAGCTTACGAACGAGGGGGTGTCAAGCTTATGAACGAGGAGGGTGCCAAGCTTACGGACGAGGGGGGTGTCAAGGTTACGGACGAGGGGGGTGTCAAGGTTACGGACGAAAGGGCGTGTCAAGGTTACGGACGAAAGGGTGTGTCAAGCTTACGGACGAGAGGGTGTGTCAAGCTTACGGACGAGAGGGTGTGTCAAGCTTTCGGACTACGGGGGTGTCAAGCTTACGGAAGAAGGGAGGTGTCAGTCTTACAAACGAGAGGGTGTATCAAGCTTTCGGACGATGGAGTGTATCAAGCTTTCGAACAAGAGGGGTGCCAAGCTTAAGGACGACGGGGTGTAAAGCTTACGAACGAGAGGGTGTATCAAGCTTACCGACGAGAGCGTGTGTCAAGCTTATGAACGAGGGAGGTTTGTCAAGCTTATGAACGAGGGGTGAGTGTCAAGCTTATTGACGACGGGGGGTGTCAAGCTTACCGACGAGAGGGTGTGTCAAGCTTACAGACGAAAGTGTGTGCTAAGCTTACGAAAGAGGTGTGCCAAGCTTACGAACGAGAGGGTGTATCAAGCTTACGGACGAGGGGGGTGTCAAGATTACGGACGAGTGTGTGTGTCAAGCTTTCGGACTAGGGGGGTGTCAAGCTTACGGAAGAAGGGAGGTGTCAGTCTTACGAACGAGAGTTTGTATCAAGCTTTCGGATGAGGGAATGTATCAAGCTTACGAGCAAGGAGGTGTGACAAACTTACGGACAAGGGGATGTAAAGCTTACGAACGAGAGGGTGTGTTAAGCTTACTGACGAGATAAGGTGGGTGGGCCACGACCATGGATGAGGTGGGTGGGCCATACCTATGGATAAGGTAAGTGGGCCATACCTATGGATAAGGTAAGTGGGCCACGCCTATGCATGAGGTATGTGGGCCACGACTATGGATAAGGTGGGTGGGCCATACCTATGGATAAGGTGGGTGAGCCAAGCCTGTGCATGAGGTGGGTGGGCCATGCTTATGGATAAGGTGGATGGGCCACGCCTATGGATAAGGTAGGTGGGCCACACCTATGGATAAGGTGGGTGGACCACGCCTATGGATAAGGTGGGTGGGCCACGCCTATGGATAAGGTGGGTGGGCCACGCCTATGGATAAGGTGGGTGGGCCAAGCCTATGGATAAGGTGGGTGGGCCACGCCTATGGATAAGGTGGGTGGGCCATGCCTATGAATAAGGTAAGTGGGCCATACCTATGGATAAGGTGGGTGGACCACGCCTATGCATGAGGTGGGTGGGCCATGCTTATGGGTAAGGTGGGTGGGCCACGCTTATGGATAAGGTGGGTGGGCCACGCCTATGGATAAGGTGGGTGGACCACGCCTATGGATAAGGTGGGTAGGCCATGCTTATGGGTAAGGTGGGTGGGCCACGCTTATGAATAAGGTGGGTGGGCCACGCCTATGGATAAGGTGGGTGGGCCGCGGTAAAGTGGGTCGTGACTGTTCAACCTCACACGCACCAATATCAATTACTTAATTGAGAGAGAGTTTAGTGGTATTTAATGGTGGTTTCAGAACACTTATCAAGGCGAGACAAAGTGTTTAAATGCCATACTGTATCAAGAAGCGAACAAGTGAAGTCACGTTGGCCACCGTGACCAATGTGGCCACCGTGACCAATGTGGCCACCGTGGCCACTGTGACCACCGTGGCCACTGTCGCCACCGTGAACTTTAGCCTAACCTGTTTTGGTGCGGATAATAAAAGTAAACACAGGAAATCAAACGATGACGTTTCGGATCCGGTAATGGTCCAAGTCGGACCGAAACGTCGTCATAAGTTCCACTCTATGTACGGTACTGTACTTATTTACTCTTTAATACAACTACAACTTGTGTGTACACTTTCTGACTGACACTGTTAGACGCTGTTAGCTTCCTCAGAGTGACAATATCACATAGCTTTCACCTGACAGTCTTTTGACGTATCCCTATATTCTACATCAACAAATGTCGGAGGGGTTATACTGTCTGAATGTTGGTGAACCGTCCAGCACGCGGGTTTTCTGGTGACAGGGGTTGACAGGGGTTGACAGGGGTTGACAGAGGTTGACGGGTTGACAGGGGCTGACAGGGGCTGACAGGGGCTGAAAACTCAATAGGCTGAAAAGGGCTCAAGGGGCTCTTAATCACGATGATTGCCAAGGTATTTATATTGTAGCGGGAAACTGTGTGGTGAGAGTGGTGTTACTGCATTTCCTGTGCGCAGGCAAGTGTGGGGGACTAGTGTGGGGGACTAGTGTGGAGGTTACTGTTGAGGTTACTGTGGGGGTGGGGGGGTCAGTGTAAGGATTGGTGCGAAGGTTATTGTCAAGGTTATTGTCGAGGTTGTTGTCAAGGTTATTACGTTAGGTTAGTGTGAAGTTACCGTGCAAGTTATTGTGTAGGTTAATGTGTAGGCTACTGTGGAGGTCCGTATTAGGTTAGTGTGACAATAGTGTGAAGTTGAGGTCAATGTCACGGTAGTGCGAGACACCTGAGTCACAATGGGAACCACATTCTGAACATTCTTCACTCTCTGAACACAAACAAGAACTCGTTGTCGCAGCTTTCACATTATTGCATTATAGTGTTCCTTGCCTCCTTCCTTCCCATAAGGTTCTTCATGTAAATATAAGCTTCCTCTTAACATTATGCCCCTTCCTGAACATTATGCCTCTTCCTGAACATTATGCCTCTTCCTAAACATTATGCTCCTACCTAAACGTTAGGTCCCTCCTGAACCGTTAGCGTCTCAAACATTAGATTCATCCTTATACATTCGGCTTCTCCTTAAGGTTTAGGTTCCTTCTTTAGTATTAGGTCCTTCGCTAAGCACTGGGCTCCTTCCTAAATATTGGGGCCTACCCTAAATATCAGGCTTCTGCCTATACATTACGTAACTTCCTAAATATAATGTTCCTCTCTAAACAACTAGGCTCCAACCTAAACATTAGGTCCTTTCCTAAATATTAGCGTCCTCTTCCCTATACGATAGATCCATTTCTTAATATTTGGCTTCTGACTTTAACATCAAGTCCCTCTCTAAACATCAGGTTCTTCCCAAAACATTAGCTTCCTCTCTTCTGTCTATTGCTTCCCCTAGACTTACAATAACAAAATACACTATCAGATATTAATCTAACTACAAAAATAAACTGTCTTCCACAAGCAATATCTCGACACGAGACTGGGTCTGTTAGGTCCAACAGACCCAGTAACTGCACGAGGGTCACTAAGGCTGTTTGTAACCTGTACATCATCAGCTAAAAAATACTTTAACCTACTGAAACAAAAATTAAAGCCAACTCTCAGCTTATGTACAGTGAAAGTTAGATTAGATAAAAATCCGAATATCTTATCTTAACCCCGGAGGGTTATCTACCCAGGATAACCCAAGAAAGTTAGTGAGTCTTTGAGGACTTTGTGTCCTATTTCCATTGGGGTCCTTCAATTTTGTCCCCCAAGATGCGGCCCATACCAGTTGACTAACATCTAAGTACCTACTTGCTAAGTGAGCGGGACAGCAAGTGTAAGGAAACACGAAAAATATTTCCAACCAGCCGGGGACAGAACCACTGACACTCAGTGTGTGAAACCAGAGCTTTGCCTACCAGGCCACGGGACACCGTAGGCCTCCCGGTATATATGCCCTTACTGAGCAACACTTGGTATTAATAAAGGTTTGGATTGAACCCTGTATCTTTGTACTGCCCAGGACACGAGAGTGAGGAAGATGGTACAGTCACTTGGTTATTGAGGTCAAGTGAGGCAGGATGTGGAGAAGGAGCTGGTGGTAATATCTCACATCACCTGAACCTCGTCGTGACCGCCTCAACGAACCTGACCTAGATTTGTCTCACTCTCAGAATCTCCTGTTTGAATTTCATTTATACATTATCAATGTGATCTTGATTTTAACTTTCAATCCTCACAACATTATGAATGTGGCTTTCATCGAACATTCATGTCTCACATTACAAATGTCAACATTTGATTAACATTAGGCTGTATTGATGACTTAGCCACACAGCACACTCGGTTCAGCAGTCCACTGGTGCAGCTGGTAGTGCTGCTGTCGTCGTACAGAGTGATGGTTCTCATAAAAAAATTGGAGCAGGCATCAATAACTGGGCCACTACCCTTCAAACAGAACTGTCTGCCATACTCCTTGCACTCAAATGCGTCCATCTATCATAGGTTGACATTTTAATTGTAGCTGATTGTCTATCACCCATAGATTCTCCATCAAACTTATAACTATTTAGCTTCAGCCTTTAAAATTATTTTTTCTGTAGTCAATTATTTTTAGAACCTTTAATCAAACTGAAGCGATAGGGACGCACTGAAAGGATTCTTTATAGATATGATACTACGTAAATCTGAGATACGCTCGTATCTCAGATTTACGACGAGCAGCTCCAAGTGGTTACACACTCATTCCTAGCTGACCAAAATGTCTGGTATATTATGCAGTAAAAGCAGCAGTCTCAGTTAATTTATAATACATAAAAGAACTTTGTTCAGTATCCTAAAGGACCCCAATGGAAATAAGTCACTCTGACTTTTTTGGGTTATCCCAGGTTCTCTACACATATGCTGCTATGTATGATAATTCTATGTAACTGTATTTGCGTATACCTGAATAGACTTACTTACTTGCTTACTTACAGGCCTCCAAAGAAGACTAACCCCGAAGGAAACGAGCCTACGTCCTCTTCCTGACTACCCTCCATAACCACGGTGGTGTCTATAATGTAGTAGTATTTACAATTAATATTCACAATATAACAGTCACGTCACCTTTATAACGCGTTTTTAACACAATTACTGACGAAATTTACAAAACTTTTTTTTTGCATTATTAATTAGAAAGTTCCATATTTTTAGGTTTTGTCCTGCAAGGAGTTTCTTAGCAGACTGAATTGAAATCATGGTGCTTCGAAGAGATAATTGTTGCTTCTATTATGTCTGTGTTATGTTGCAGTGCTTCAGGGTGAGTTTAAGCTCTGAGTGAATGTTTATACTGAATTAGTTGTATACAGAGTGCATGCGCAGTGTCTGGAGTTTACCGGGAAGGGGTTTCGGGGGTCAACGCCCCCACGACCCGGTCTGAGATCAGGCCTCGTGGTGGATCAGGGTCTGATCAACCAGGTTGTTATTGCTGGACTCACGTAAATCGACGTACGAACCACAGCCTGGCTGATCAGGTACTGACTTTAGGTGCTTGTCCAGTGCCTTCTTGAAGACAGCCAGGGGTCCTTTGGTAATCCCCCTTATGGGAGGCAGTTGAACAGTCTTGTGCCCCTTACACTTATTGTGTTCTCTTAGTGTACTCGTGGCACCCCTGCTTCTCATTGAGGGAATGTTGCATCTCCTACTGAGTCTTTTGCTTTCGTCTGGAGTGATTTTCGTGTGCAAGTTGGGTACTAGTCCCTCTAGGATTTTCAAAGTGTATATTATCATGTATCTTTCTGGGATGAATTAGAGAGCAGTAGAGAGTAATGGTGTTTGAAGTGCCTAGTAGCGTATTTCTAGGAGTATGCACATTGCACACTGTTTTAGAAATTTTCTTAGAAATATTTTGGATGTGTGTTCTGAATTTTAATTTTAATTTGCCTAGTAGGCAACGTTCTCGACTCACACACAGTGTCCGTGGTTCGATTCCCGGCCGGGTGGAAACACTGAGTGTATTTCCTTACACCTGCGGTACCCGTTCACCTCGCAGTAAGTAGGTACCTGGGTAATAATCGTCTGGTGTGGGTCGCATCATGGGGGGCAAGATTGAAGGCCCGCAATGGAAATAAACAGTTCTCAACGACGCTCTGACTTTCTTGGGCTATCCTAGGTGTCTAACCTTCCGGGTAAAAAATCCGAACAAACTCTTATCTAATGAATACTCAAAAATTTTCCCTCAATTCTTTCCATGGATGCATTATCATTATACAAGTTTACTTTAACATTATATATTGTTATACAGAAATTGGTGACACTTTACACGTTTCGGTCTGACTTGAACCATTTACAAAGTCACACTAGCAGAAAGGAGAGGAGAAGCCAGAATATATAGGCCAGCTGACAGGGACGGGACAAGAAAGGTAGGAGTAGTGGTAGTGGTAAAGCTGGTAGTGGAAGTAGCAGTAGAAGCAGTGGTAGTGTGAAGTAGGGAGAATGGTAGGTGGGACAAGAATAGAAAGGGGGAGAGAAAAAAGGAGGCAAAGTGAAGGCTTTTGCAAAGTCTGTATATATTACGTCTGCATTCTTTTTTGCCTTCTAGTGCATTTAGGACCTTGTCGTAGTGATCCAGTAGTTGGGACAGACAGGAGCGACCTGCTCTAAACCCATGTTGCCCTGGGTTGTGTAATTGATGGCGATCTTGGACTACGCTTGCTCTTTATGGTACTCTGTCTTGACAAAAAAATGAAAGATAGACTGCAAATCACCCAGAACAAAATTGTAAGATTCATCCTGGGCCTGGGTCCAAGAGAGCATGTAGGCCAGGATGAATTACAACAACTGGATATGCTGAATGTTGAAGACAGAGAAAAACAACTGAAGCTAAATCATGTTTATAAAATTGCTCACAGTGTCCAGAATATCTTGCTGTCAATTTTGTCAAGGTTAGGAACCAAAGCAATCATAGTACTAGGGGGAGAGAGCACAACTTTGTAGTACCCACAGTCAGTGGCCAGGCTTCAAACACCTTTTATTGTACAGCAATAAAGAAATGGAACAGACTGTCCGCACATGTCAAAGCCAGTCATAGCATGAACCAGTTCAAGAAGAGTGCCAAAAGGTGCCTGATGAATGTAGCTACAGAAAAGGAGGGTAATGCCTTTTTATTTTTTAGCAAACACACGTGAAATTTTACCTTATTCCTAGTAATGACCCTCGTATTGTAGACAGTCTTAATGGCCCTCGTGTAGTAGTCTTTTTAGTATGATAATAAGATGTCATCTTCATTATAGAATAATAATAAGATATTATAACCTTCATATTATAATAATAAGGTAAAAGGACCCCAATGGAAATAAGTCACTGTCTGACTTTTTCGGGTTATCCTAGGTTCTCTACACATATGCTGCTATGTATGATAATCTATGTAACTGTATTTGTGTATACCTGAACAAACTTACTTACTTAGTTATAACAAAATATTTTTAATAGTTATCGCAACGATATGTTGCGACTTATTTTCTTCTACAATATTTTGTCTTATAGAAAATGGAATCGACTCTGACCTTAAGTAGGTAAACTAAACTAAAGTATATCTACTTCCCCCTACCCCCCCTCCTCCATCTTCGTCCTCTGATTGATACCAACCTCATTCGTTTAGTCCTTTATTTACCCACCCCAGATACCCCCGACATCTCTACCACAAACACACATACACCCTAACCCCAATGAAAATAAGTCACTGACTTTTTGGGGGTTATCCTAGGTAACCTGCACATATGTTTCTATGTATGTCAATTTATGTAACTATTTATGTGTACCTGTACCTGAATAAACTGACTTACATACACCTCGACACCTCTCCCGCAAACACACACTCCCGACACCTATTACACACACCCCGACATATCTCCCACATGAACAAACACTCTGACACCCCTCCCACACGCTCACACACCCCGACTGATCAATAGTGAAGAGACTGGTTGGTTAATTAGGCTCAAATGGTAGCGGACTCTGGTCCGAAACTGAGGGACTGAGGTTCAATCCCCAGACAACTGGAAATGTTGGTAATGGTGTAGCCAGGATGTATGGTGCCCAGGGCTAGTTATGACCATGCACGTCGCCTTCAACTGTCAGTATTCCATGTGTTGGAGGTCACCCTCGCAGGTTCGAAAATACTAATTTGTTGTCGACATTATTAAACATAAATCGCTGAATTTTTGTAGAGCCCTACAAAACTAGTGTTTGCCTATGAACAACTTAACATATGAACAAATTCCAACTTTATAATCATGGAATGGAAATAAGTCACTCTGTCTGACTTTTTTGGGTTATCCTAGGTTCTCTACACATATGCTGCTATGTATGATAATTCTATGTAACTGTATTGTGTATACCTGAATAAATTTACTTACTTACTTACTTAGGGTACAGTACGTTGCGTATTAATTACAAATATAACGTTGTTTGTATAATACCAATATATTACTACTAATAAAATTTCATCAGATTTTAAGATTTTGCCACTGAAGTGGCTAGTTTATTGTGCACCCCATATCCATCCTGTGGACGGTAGCGCGAGAGCATATGGATACACAAAAGGCCTAGGAACTAGGCCCCAAAGGGTTAACAGGAATACATATGGATTTACATCTACATATCTGTAGTTCACTTATCTGTTACAAGCAAATTTAGGAAATTTGCTTAGTATATCTGGTATCTTATTTTCATTAATAAGATCTCTTGACATGTCATATAGGTTATTATACTGTCTGTCTCTGTATTCCTCAATAAGTGGACAATTAAGCATATAGTGTTCAAGACAGTAACCATATGCCTGATCACATAATTTACATTTAGTTCGATCATCATCTGTGTGTCTCCCAAACTACCAGAAGTACTTGTAACCAAACCTAAGGCTGGTCATTACAACATCAGTCAGTCTGTTCACATTGCAAGTTGCTCCATAAACATACTTATCTACGTTCATGTTATCATAGTGGGTTATAGATCTACTCAGGCTTCTAACTGCATTCCTATAACAATCATTTTCATTATTTATTTCTCTCCTAATATTATTCCTAATGCTAGACACAGTTATATTCTACATTCTCGTTCTGGGTACTCTTCTTGGCTAACATATCAACTTTATCATGAAGGAGTAATCCAATGTGTGATGGGAGTTAGTTTAATGTTTATTATGCACCCCATACCCATCCAGTGGGCGGTAGTCAAAAGATTACAGAGGTACATAATGGGTCCAGGGACTGGGCCTCAAAGTTTTGATAGCTGAGCAAGTTACAGAGGTAATGAATTCACAATTTACAAAGGTAATGAACTCACAATTTACAAAGGTAATGAACTCCAGGTAGGTCTAGTCACAATCATGACAAGTTACAAAGGTATTTACAGATTACAGAGGTACACAATGGGTCCAGGGACCGGGCTCCAAAGTTTTGATGGCTGAACTAGGTACAAGGTAACGAACTGGCTTCTCCAATGAGCATGTTGTTGGAGTCATTATATGAGTCAAGAGCCTTCAATGATGACATAGAATCAGTAATGATGATAGAGTCAAGCTCAGTGTCATAGTTTAGCTTTAGCGCCATTAGGATTGCAAACAATTCAGTTTGCAGTGTAGACGCCCAGTTGTTAATTCTTATGCCTAACAACAAATTTATTATGGTTCTTAACTAGGGAGGTGGTAAAAAGAGCAGATGCAACCCTGCCAGAAGACTCCTGTTTAGATCCATCAGTGTATATAACTTGTGATAACTTATTACTACCAGCTAGGCCAGAAATTTCTTCTTGAGCAGTTGCTTAAACAAGTGATTTAAGGAAGGGATTACTAGCAATGAGCTTCTTCGGAGGGACGTGTCTTGATTGTATTACTTGACGTAATACAATCTCTTAGTCTTAAGCCACAATAAACTCTGCTTACGACAGATAACAGTGAGCATTCGAGATATCCTCAATGTTATGTGGCATTCTGGGTATGCAAATCTCATTGTTAGTCTGATAATGAATGGGGTTTCAAATAGACACTTTTAGTGCATATAAATTATTTGTTTTTGGTAATAAATTAATTATCTTATATCGTTTCACTATAAATATCTTTGATATTTTCAGCAAAATCTATGGTACCGGCTATATTACTTTACAACGAAATATTTCTTGATCTAAAATGAAGATCTAAAATCTGCATTTGATATCCCGAACAGAACCGTTATACTACATGAACTAGCCAAAATAAATATTGGTGGTAGCTTACTCTGCTGGATAATAGGATACCTGTCAAATAGAGTATCCTCTGTCCTTTACCAAGGCTTCAGAAGTGATTCTAAAGAAACGTCTTTAGGTACACCGCAGGGAGGAGTTCTCAGTCCCATGCTATTTAATATTCTGATTAATGCTCTCCTAAATGCTCTACCTGCCTCACCTAAACATATAGCTATAAGCTATGCTGATGACATCATGATACATACAACAGGGCATAAGAAGATGAGTGCCATTCTTAATGAAGCTCAAGCAATTTGTAATCGACTAGGCCTCATAATATCTTCCTCTAAAACAAAGATATTAACAAGTAAACGACATCCCCCACCCATTTATTTGCAGGGTGAAAACATTAGCTACGTTAAAACTTACAGATATCTTGGTGTAGATGTACCCTTTAACAAATCCACTATACCACAACTAAATAAAAAATGCAAAGGTAGGCTAAATGCTCTCAAAGCTGTTGCTGGCTACAATCCCAACTATGGTGCTAATGTGAGAATCGTGAGAATGATGTACATAGCCTATGTTAGGTCCTTAATTGATTATGCTGCTCCCATGTTGATATTAGCTAGAGAAAGTTCTCTCCGACCCTTGGAGTTAATACAAAATGAAGCTCTCAGAATTATTCTTGGTTGTCCCAAATCTACAAAGGTTCTTAATATGAGGAAGGAGCTTGGTATTTCTAGTATCAGTGAAAGGATTGTTGAGATTAACACTGTACTCGGTATTAGAATGTTAAGAAATGAACTACTGTCACAATGAACTTTACTAACTGTATAGAAGTAAATACACACAGATCTAAATTGATCGTTAAAACGTGCAATTGCATTAAGTTTTATAACCTGCATGAACTGTATCACTCTAGACAACAAGAGCATTTCATCCCTCCATGGAAGATGTGTTCATTTAATATCACATACCTGCAAGTCCCCTCCCAAGAAGCTCATTGCTAGTAATCCCTTTCTTAAATCACTTGTTAAAGCAACTGCTCAAGAAGAAATTTCTGACCTAGCTGGTAGTAATAAGTTATCACAAGTTATATACACTGATGGATCTAAACAGGAGTCTTCTGGCAGGGCTGCATCTGCTCTTGTTGCCACCTCCCTAGTTAAGAACGATAATAAATTTGTTGAGTTAGGCATAAGAATTAACAACTGGGCGTCTACACTGCAAACTGAATTGTTTGCAATCCTAATGGCGCTATACATACATACATTTTATATATATATATATATATATATATATATATATATATATATATATATATATATATATATATATATATATATATATATATATATATATAAATATGAAGTTCAATGATGAGAAATTTCAGTTACTCCGACAGGGAAAACGAGAGAAAATTAAAACTATATCAGAGTATAAAACGAATTCCAACACACAGTGGAGGGAAAACCTTATGTAAAAGACCTGGGAGAGATAATGTCAAAGGTTCCAACTTTCAAAGACCACAACAGCGTATCAATCGCATCTACTAGAAAAATGACAGGATGGATAATGAGAACCTTCAAACTAGGGATGCCAAGCCCATGATAACACTTCAGGTCGCTTGTTCTATCTAGGCTGGAATATTGCTGCACACTAACAGCACCTTTCAAGGCACTGTTTTATCGTACATAAGTACGATAAAACGCCTAAATTACTGGGAACGGTTGAAGTTCCTCGACCTGTACTCCATGGAACGCAGGCGGGAGATATACATGGTAATATGCACTTGGAAAATCTTAAGAGGGATTAGTACCAAATTTGCGCACGAAAATGACTCCCTATGAAAGGAAAAGACCCGGCAGATGATGTAACATCCCTTCAATGAAAAGCAGGGACGCCACTACCACGATAATAGACAACACAATAAGTGTCAGGGGCCCAAGACTGTTCAACTGACATCCAGCATACATAAAGGGGATTACCAATAGACCCCTGGCTGTCTTCAAGAAGGCTTTGGACAGGTACTTAAAGTCAGTACCTGATCAGCCGGGCTGTGGTTCGTACTTCGGTTTACGTGCGGTCAACAGTAACAGCCTGGTTGGTCAGGCCCTGATCCACCATGAGGCCTGGTCAGAGACTGGGCCGCAGGTGCGTTGACCCCCGAAACCCTCTCTAGGTGTGTGTGTGTGTATATACATATTTATATATATATATATATATATATATATATATATATATATATATATATATATATATATATATATATATATATATATATATATATATATATATATATATATATATATATATATATATATATATATATATATTATATATATATATATATATATATATATATATATATATATATATATATATATATATATATATATATATATAAAATTATTATTAACACATCGGCAGCTTCCCACCAAGGCAGGGCGGCCCGAAAAAGAAAAACTTTCATCATTCACTCCATCACTGTCTTGCAGAGGGAAGCTTTACACTACAGTTATAAAACTGCAACATTAACACCCCTCCTTCAGAGTGCAGACACTGTACTTCCCATCTCCAGGACTCAAGTCCGGCCTGCCGGTTTCTCTGAATCCCTTCATAAATGTTACTTTGCTCACACTCCAACAACACGTCAAGTATTAACCATTTATCTCCATTCACTCCTATCATGTACACTCACGCATGCCTGCTGGAAGTCCAAGCCCCTCTCACACAAAATCTCCTTTACCCCCTCCCTCCAACCCTTCCTAGGCCGACTCTTATCCCGCCTTCCCTCCACTACAGATTTATACACTCTCGAAGTCATTCTGTTTTGTTCCATTCTCTCTGCATGTCCGAACCACATCAACAACCCCTCCTCAGCCCTCTGGATAAAGTTTTGGTAATCCCGCACCTTCTCCTAATTTACAAACTACGAATTCTCTACACATTGCCCTCAGACATGACATCTCCACTGCCTCCAGCCTCCCCCTCGCTGCAACGTTCATCACCCATGCTTCACACCAGTAAAAGATTGTTGGTACAACTATACTCTCATCCATTTCCCTCTTTGCTTCCACGGACAAAGTTCTTTGTCTCCACAGACTCCTAAGTGCACCACTCACCCTTTTTCCCTCATCAATTCTATGATTCACCTCATCCTTCATAAACCCATCTGCTGACACGTCCACTCCTAAATATCTGAATACATTCACCTCCTCCATACTCTCTCCCTCCAATCTGATATCCAGTCTTTCGTCGTCTATATTTTTTTATCATCACCTTACTCTTTCCTATATTCACTTTTAATTTTCTTCTTTTACATACCCTACCAAATTCATCCACCAACCTCTGCAACTTCTCCTCAGAATCTCCCAAAAGCACAGTGTCATCAGCAAAGAGCAACTGTGACAACTCCCACTTTGTGTTAGATTCTTTATCTTTTAACTCCATACCTCTTGCCAAGACCCTCGCATTCACTTCTCTTACAACCCCATCTATAAATACGTATACTGTGCAAACATGGTGACATCACACATCCTTGTCTAAGGCCTACTTTTACTGGGAAATAATCTCGCTCTCAGAGATATATTATATATATATATATATATATATATATATATATATATATATATATATATATATATATATATATATATAGTGTGAAGTGTGCTTGTGTATAACCCTCCACACCACAGGTATATCAGGGCAATGGTGTCCAGATTTGCGGCAGCTGGTGGCAAGATTTAGTGCAAGTCACTTGGATATAGTCATATAGTTCAGCATGTTTCCCATCTCGGAGAATACAATGACGTCTCTGACTATTTACATTATATGAAGTGCGCCATCTGAAATCCAATCGATTTTCGGTTTCATGAAGGTCATTTATAGTCCCCCATAGTTCAGTGTTGACAGCTTGTCACCCACCTTGACGGCGTCGCATATATCACAAAGAAAAGCAGTGTTAAGACTAAACAAATAATGCAGATTGAGACACTTATGTAACATACGTTGCATAAGTGTCTCAATCTTCAACTTGTCGGTTTTCCAAACCATTTATCACACAAAGTAAATAATGGACTAAACCCGCCGCAGTATTTGATCTCCCTCTTCACGCCACAGCATAAAAAACGTTGTAAATGTTTGGCTTGTTGTCTGGTGGAGAGAAGACTCGCTGGAGACACCTCCAGAAGTGGCTGGAAAATCAATGAGAGAGACCAGGAAGTGGGTGTTACAGTGGACCGTCATTGTGACTGAGCTTGTCCTCTTTATTTGCCATTAATACCTGACCTTTACCCTCTTTTATTCCTCCCTGTCTTTATTTATCTTTGGCTTCCCTATTTTACTGCTATAGCTCCCTGTTCCTGCTGTTTCGTCTTCTTCCTTCATCCTGGGAAGCATCAGGTAAATCTGAGAGAAGAATACAGCTTCCATACACCTTGCAGACCAAGCTATCCTAGGAGGCCACACTACGCCTTCCTAGGTTCAATAAGAGCACGGGGAAGGTTCAACAAGAACATTATGAAGGTTCAGTAAGAACCCAGGGAAGGTTCAATAAGCACACATAAAAGTTCTATAAGAATACATGAAAGGTGTAACAAGAACATAACGAAGGTTCAATAAGAACCCGAGGAAGGTTTAATTATAACCCAGGGAAGGTTCAATTAGAACCAAGTGAAAGTTCAGTTAGAACCCAGGGAAAGTTCAATTAAAACCCAGGGAAGATTCAATTAGAACACAGGGAAGGTTCAATTAGAACCTGCACACGAAAATCACTCCCTATGAAAGTAAAAGACTGCAGGAGACGCAACATTCCCCCAGTGTAAAGCAAGGGCGCAACAAGTACATTGAGAGACAACACAATAATTCTACGGGGTCCAAGACTGTTCAACTGCCTCCCACCCTATATAAGGGGGATTACCAATAGACAACTGGCTGTCTTTAAGGCACTGGAAAGGCACCTAACTTTAGTACCCGACCAGCTGCGCTGTGGCTCGTACGGCAGCCTGCGTGCGGCTAGTAGTAACAGCCTGGTTGATCAGATCCTGATCCAGGGTGAGGACTGGTCTCAGAACTAGCTGCGGGGGCGTTGACCCCCGAAACCCTCTCCAGGTAAACTCTGGGGAAGGTTAAACAATAAACCAGAGAAAGTTCAACAAGAACACAGGGGATGGTTCAACAAGAACACAGGAGATGGTTCAACAAGAACACAGGGGATGGTTCAACAAGAACACAGGGGATGGTTCAACAAGAACACAGGAGATGGTTCAACAAGAACACAGGAGATGGTTCAACAAGAACACAGGGGATGGTTCAACAAGAACACAGGAGATGGTTCAACAAGAACACAGGAGATGGTTCAACAAGAACACAGGAGATGGTTCAACAAGAACACAGGAAATGGTTCAACAAGAACACAGGAAATGGTTCAACAAGAACACAGGAGTTGGTTCAACAAGAACACAGGAGTTGGTTCAACAAGAACACAGAAGTTGGTTCAACAAGAACACAGGAAATGGTTCAACAAGAACACAGGAGATGGTTCAACAAGAACACAGGAAATGGTTCAACAAGAACACAGGAGATGGTTCAACAAGAACACAGGAGATGGTTCAACAAGAACACAGGAAATGGTTCAACAAGAACACAGGAGATGGTTCAACAAGAACACAGGAGATGGTTCAACAAGAACACAGGAGTTGGTTCAACAAGAACACAGGAGTTGGTTCAACAAGAACACAGGGGATGGTTCAACAAGAACACAGGGGATGGTTCAACAAGAACACAGGGGATGGTTCAACAAGAACACAGGGGATGGTTCAACAAGAACACAGGGGATGGTTCAACAAGAACACAGGGGATGGTTCAACAAGAACACAGGAGTTGGTTCAACAAGAACACAGGGGATGGTTCAACAAGAACACAGGGGATGGTTCAACAAGAACACAGGGGATGGTTCAACAAGAACACAGGGGATGGTTCAACAAGAACACAGGAGTTGGTTCAACAAGAACACAGGGGATGGTTCAACAAGAACACAGGAGTTGGTTCAACAAGAACACAGGAGTTGGTTCAACAAGAACACAGGAGTTGGTTCAACAAGAACACAGGAGTTGGTTCAACAAGAACACAGGGGATGGTTCAACAAGAACACAGGAGTTGGTTCAACAAGAACACAGGAGTTGGTTCAACAAGAACACAGGAGTTGGTTCAACAAGAACACAGGAGTTGGTTCAACAAGAACACAGGAGTTGGTTCAACAAGAACACCGGGGATGGTTCAACAAGAACACAGGAGTTGGTTCAACAAGAACACAGGAGTTGGTTCAACAAGAACACAGGAGTTGGTTCAACAAGAACACAGGAGTTGGTTCAACAAGAACACAGGAGTTGGTTCAACAAGAACACAGGAGTTGGTTCAACAAGAACACAGGAGTTGGTTCAACAAGAACAAAGGAGTTGGTTCAACAAGAACACAGGGGATGGTTCAACAAGAACACAGGGGATGGTTCAACAAGAACACAGGAGTTGGTTCAACAAGAACACAGGAGTTGGTTCAACAAGAACACAGGGGATGGTTCAACAAGAACACAGGGGATGGTTCAACAAGAACACAGGAGTTGGTTCAACAAGAACACAGGAGTTGGTTCAAGAAGAACACATGGGATGGTTCAACAAGAACACAGGAGTTGGTTCAACAAGAACACCGGGGATGGTTCAACAAGAACACAGGGGATGGTTCAACAAGAACACAGGAGTTGGTTCAACAAGAACACAGGGGATGGTTCAACAAGAACACAGGAGTTGGTTCAACAAGAACACAGGAAATGGTTCAACAAGAACACAGGAGATGGTTCAACAAGAACACAGGAGATGGTTCAACAAGAACACAGGAGATGGTTCAACAAGAACACAGGAGATGGTTCAACAAGAACACAGGAGATGGTTCAACAAGAACACAGGAGATGGTTCAACAAGAACACAGGAGATGGTTCAACAAAAACACAGGAAATGGTTCAACAAGAACACAGGAAATGGTTCAACAAGAACACAGGAAATGGTTCAACAAGAACACAGGAGATGGTTCAACAAGAACACAGGAGTTGGTTCAACAAGAACACAGGAGATGGTTCAACAAGAACACAGGAGATGGTTCAACAAGAACACAGGAGATGGTTCAACAAGAACACAGGAGTTCGTTCAACAAGAACACAGGAGATGGTTCAACAAGAACACAGGAGATGGTTCAACAAGAACACAGGAGATGGTTCAACAAGAACACAGGAGTTGGTTCAACAAGAACACAGGAGATGGTTCAACAAGAACACAGGAGATGGTTCAACAAGAACACAGGAGATGGTTCAACAAGAACACAGGAGTTGGTTCAACAAGAACACAGGAAATGGTTCAACAAGAACACAGGAAATGGTTCAACAAGAACACAGGAGATGGTTCAACAAGAACACAGGAGATGGTTCAACAAGAACACATGGAAGGTTCAACAAGAACACATGGAAGGTTCAACAAGAACACATGGAAGGCTCAACAAGAACACAGGAGATGGTTCAACAAGAACACATGGAAGGTTCAACAACACATGGAAGGTTCAACAAGAACACATGGAAGGTTCAACAAGAACACATGGAAGGTTCAACAAGAACACATGGAAGGTTCAACAAGAACACATGGAAGGTTCAACAAGAACACATGGAAGGTTCAACAAGAACAGAGGGGATGGTTCAACAAGAACACAGGGGATGGTTCAACAAGAACACAGGGGATGGTTCAACAAGAACTCAAGGGATGGTTCAACAAGAACTCAAGGGATGGTTCAACAAGAACACAGGGGATGGTTCAACAAGAACTCAGGGGATGGTTCAACAAGAACACAGGGGATGGTTCAACAAGAACTCAAGGGATGGTTCAACAAGAACACAGGGGATGGTTCAACAAGAACACATTTAAGGTTCAACAAGAACACATGGAAGGTTCAACAACAGGAGATGGTTCAACAAGAACACAGGGGATGGTTCAACAAGAACAGATGGAAGGTTCAACAAGAACACAGGGGATGGTTCAACAAGAACACAAGGGATGGTTCAACAAGAACACAGGGGATGGTTCAACAAGAACTCAAGGGATGGTTCAACAAGAACACAGGGGATGGTTCAACAAGAACACATGGAAGGTTCAACAAGAACACAGGGGATGGTTCAACAAGAACACAAGGGATGGTTCAACAAGAACACAAGGGATGGTTCAACAAGAACACATTTAAGGTTCAACAAGAACACATGGAAGGTTCAACAACAGGAGATGGTTCAACAAGAACACAGGGGATGGTTCAACAAGAACAGATGGAAGGTTCAACAAGAACACAGGGGATGGTTCAACAAGAACACATGGAAGGTTCAACAAGAACACATGGAAGGTTCAACAAAAACACAGGGGATGGTTCAACAAGAACACATGGAAGGTTCAACAAGAACACAGGTGGTGGTTCAACAAGAACACATGGAAGGTTCAACAAGAACACATGGAAGGTTCAACAAGAACACATGGAAGGTTCAACAAGAACACATGGACGTTTCAACAAGAACACAGGGGATGGTTCAACAAGAACACAGGGGATGGTTCAACAAGAGCACAGGGGATGGTTCAAGAACACATGGATGGTTCAACAAGAACACATGGAAGGTTCAACAAGAACACATGGGATGGTTTAACAAGAACACATGGAAGGTTCAACAAGAACACATGGAAGATTCAACAAGAACACATGGAAGGTTCAACAAGAACACATGGAAGGTTCAACAAGAACACATGGAAGGTTCAACAAGAACACAGGGGATGGTTCAACAAGAGCACATGGAAGGTTCAACAAGAACACATGGAAGGTTCAACAAGAACACAGGGGATGGTTCAACTAGAACACAGGGGATGGTTCAACAAGAACACATGGAAGGTTTAACAAGAACACATGGAAGGTTCAACAAGAACACATGGAAGGTTCAACAAGAACACATGGAAGGTTCAACAAGAACACATGGAAGGTTCAACAAGAACACATGGAAGGTTCAACAAGAACACATGGAAGGTTCAACAAGAACACATGGAAGGTTCAACAAGAACACATGGAAGGTTCAACAAGAACACATGGAAGGTTCAACAAGAACACATGGAAGGTTCAACAAGAACACATGGAAGGTTCAACAAGAACACATGGAAGGTTCAACAAGAACACATGGAAGGTTCAACAAGAACACATGGAAGGTTCAACAAGAACACATGGAAGGTTCAACAAGAACACATGGAAGGTTCAACAAGAACACATGGAAGGTTCAACAAGAACACATGGAAGGTTCAACAAGAACACATGGAAGGTTCAACAAGAACAAAGGGGATGGTTCAACAAGAGCACATGGAAGGTTCAACAAGAACACATGGAAGGTTCAACAAGAACACAGGGGATGGTTCAACTAGAACACAGGGGATGGTTCAACAAGAACACATGGAAGGTTTAACAAGAACACACGGGATGGTTCCACAAGAACACATGGAAGGTTCAACAAGAACACATGGAAGGTTCAACAAGAACACATGGAAGGTTCAACAAGAACACATGGAAGGTTCAACAAGAACACATGGAAGGTTCAACAAGAACACATGGAAGGTTCAACAAGAACACATGGATGGTTCAACAAGAACAGAGGGGATGGTTCAACAAGAACAAAGGGGATGGTTCAACAAGAATACATGGAAGGTTCAACAAGAACACAGGGGATGGTTCAACAAGAACACAGGGGATGGTTCAACAAGAACTCAGGGGATGGTTCAACAAGAACTCAGGGGATGGTTCAACAAGAACACAGGGGATGGTTCAACAAGAACACAGGGGATGGTTCAACAAGAACACAGGGGATGGTTCAACAAGAACACATGGAAGGTTCAACAAGAACACAGGGGATGGTTCAACAAGAACACAAGGGATGGTTCAACAAGAACACATTTAAGGTTCAACAAGAACACGTGGAAGGTTCAACAAGAACAGGAGATGGTTCAACAAGAACACAGGGGATGGTTCAACAAGAACAGATGGAAGGTTCAACAAGAACACAGGGGATGGTTCAACAAGAACACATGGAAGGTTCAACAAGAACACATGGAAGGTTCAACAAAAACACAGGGGATGGTTCAACAAGAACACATGGACGGTTCAACAAGAACACAGGTGGAGGTTCAACAAGAACACATGGAAGGTTCAACAAGAACACATGGAAGGTTCAACAAGAACACATGGATGGTTCAACAAGAACACAGGGATGGTTCAACAAGAACACAGGGGATGGTTCAACAAGAACACAGGGGATGGTTCAAGAACACATGGATGGTTCAACAAGAACACAGGAGATGGTTCAGCAAGAACACATGGAAGGTTCAACAAGAACACATGGAAGGTTCAACAAGAACACATGGGATGGTTCAACAAGAACACATGGAAGGTTCAACAAGAACACATGGAAGGTTCAACAAGAACACATGGAAGGTTCAACAAGAACACATGGAAGGTTCAACAAGAACACAGGGGATGGTTCAACAAGAGCACATGGAAGGTTCAACAAGAACACTGGGGATGGTTCAACTAGAACACAGGGGATGGTTCAACAAGAACACATGGAAGGTTTAACAAGAACACACGGGATGGTTCCACAAGAACACAGGGATGGTTCAACAAGAACACAGGGGATGGTTCAACAAGAACACATTGAAGGTTCAACAAGAACACAGGGGATAGTTCAACAAGAACACAGGGGATGGTTCAACAAGAACATATGGAAGGTTCAACAAGAACACAGGGGATGGTTCAACAAGAACACAGGGGATGGTTCAACAAGAACACAGGGGATGGTTCAACAAGAACACATGGAAGGTTCAACAAGAACACAGGGGATGGTTCAACAAGAACACAAGGGATGGTTCAACAAGAACACAAGGGATGGTTCAACAAGAACACATTTAAGGTTCAATAAGAACACATGGAAGGTTCAACAAGAACAGGGGATGGTTCAACAAGAACAGATGGAAGGTTCAACAAGAACACATGGAAGGTTCAACAAGAACACATGGAAGGTTCAACAAAAACACAGGGGATGGTTCAACTAGAACACAGGGGATGGTTCAACAAGAACACATGGAAGGTTTAACAAGAACACACGGGATTGTTCCACAAGAACTCAGGGATGGTTCAACAAGAACACAGGGGATGGTTCAACAAGAACACATTGAAGTTTCAACAAGAACACAGGGGATGGTTCAACAAGAACACAGGGGATGGTTCAACAAGAACACAGGGGATGGTTCAACAAGAACATAGGGGATGGTTCAACAAGAACACAGGGGATGGTTCAACAAGAACACAGGGGATGGTTCAACAAGAACATAGGGGATGGTTTAACAAGAACACGGGGGATGGTTCAACAAGAACACGGGGGATGGTTCAACAAGAACACAGGGGATGGTTCAACAAGAACACAGGGGATGGTTCAACAAGAACACAGGAGATGGTTCAACAAGAACACAGGGGATGGTTCAACAAGAACACAGGGGATGGTTCAACAAGAACACAGGGGATGGTTCAACAAGAATACATGGATGGTTCAACAAGAACACATGGATGGTTCAACAAGAACACATGGATGGTTCAACAAGAACACAGGGAATGGTTCAACAAGAACACAGGGGATGGTTCAACAAGAACACATGGATGGTTCAACAAGAACACATGGATGGTTCAACAAGAACACAGGGGATGGTTCAACAAGAACACAGGGGATGGTTCAACAAGAACACAGGGGATGGTTCAACAAGAACACAGGGGATGGTTCAACAAGAACACAGGGGATGGTTCAACAAGAATACATGGATGGTTTAACAAGAACACATGGATGGTTCAACAAGAACACATGGATGGTTCAACAAGAACACAGGGGATGGTTCAACAAGAACACAGGGGATGGTTCAACAAGAACACAGGGGATGGTTCAACAAGAACACAGGGGATAGTTCAACAAGAACACAGGGGATGGTTTAACAAGAACACGGGGGATGGTTTAACAAGAACACGGGGGATGGTTCAACAAGAACACAGGGGATGGTTCAACATGAACATAGGGGATGGTTCAACAAGAACACAGGGGATGGTTCAACAAGAACATAGGGGATGGTTCAACAAGAACACCGGGGATGGTTCAACAAGAACACAGGGGATGGTTCAACAAGAACACCGGGGATGGTTCAACAAGAACACAGGGGATGGTTCAGCAAGAACACAGGGGATGGTTCAACAAGAGCACATGGAAGGTTCAACAAGAACACAGGGGATGGTTCAACAAGAACACCGGGGATGGTTCAACAAGAACACAGGGGATGGTTCAGCAAGAACACAGGGGATGGTTCAACAAGAACACAGGGGATGGTTCAACAAGAACACAGGAGATGGTTCAACAAGAACACAGGGGATGGTTCAACAAGAACACAGGGGATGGTTCAACAAGAACACAGGGGATGGTTCAACAAGAACACCGGGGATGGTTCAACAAGAACACAGGGGATGGTTCAGCAAGAACACAGGGGATGGTTCAACAAGAGCACATGGAAGGTTCAACAAGAACAAATGGAAGGTTCAACAAGAACGGCTGTGTTATAACAACTTCCTGGAGAAGGTTCCGTCACAGTCTGCTTGTTACTGTTCAAGGTCAGGGAAGATTTGAGTGTTGTGTTGCCAGTGTTGTGCTCTGATAACCTGGGTAATGTACCAGCTGGTGCACCATCTCTGATCCAGCAGGCTGTGATGAAGCAGCGGCAGTTGGTGTACCGGTTTTTTATCCAGCAGGTTGTGTTGAAGCAGCAGCTGGTGCACCGTCTTTGATCCAGCAGGCTGTGATAAAGCAGCAACAGTTGGTGTACCGTCTTTGATCCAGCAGGCTGTGCTGTGAGAGAGGCAGAATGTAAGTAGAGCAATAAACAACCTTGGAACAAAGTTCACGTTGGATCAAAACCTTCCATTAAGTGCTGGAACTTTTTTCTCTCCCAGTGTATCATTTAGTGACTATAAAATGCTCTCTTATTTGAATTTTGTCTCTTTTTTTGTCCGCCTCTATCTTTTATATATAGTTCTGCAAGACTGAGGGACTGATGACCTCACCTTCTATCTACTATGTGTAGTTCTGCAAGACTGAGGGACTGATGACCTCACCTTCTATCTACTATGTGTAGTTCTGCAAGACTGAGGGACTGATGACCTCACCTTCTATCTACTATGTGTAGTTCTGCAAGACTGAGGGACTGATGTCCTCACCTTCTATCTACTATGTGTAGTTCTGCAAGACTGAGGGACTGATGACCTCACCTTCTATCTACTATGTGTAGTTCTGCAAGACTGAGGGACTGATGACCTCACCTTCTATCTACTATGTGTAGTTCTGAAGGACTGAGGGACTGATAATCTCACCTTCTTCTGTCTACTATGTATAGTTCAGAAAGACTGAGGGACTGAAGATAACCAGATGTCACACATGATAGTTGTAGGTTAAGGAGAAGTGATACTTGTTGATGTGATCCAAGAGCAGAGGTGAAGGTACAGGTATGATACCGACATGCTGCAAAATAAGACAGATAATAATGTCTTTATTTCTACAAGTATATGTACAGGGTATACCGACCATGGCTGACATCAATGACATACTACTGCATAGAAAGCCCCTTGTTATGCCGAGTATTTCGGGTAAATTAGGTCAATTTTGTCCCCAGGATGCGACCCACACCAGTCGACTAACACCCAGGTACCTATTTTACAGATGGATGGACATGGGCAGCAGGTGTTTTATGAAAACATGTCGTAATGTTTCCACCCGTACCGGGGATCGACCCCTGGACCTCAGTGTGTGAGCTGAGATCGCTACGATCGAGCTACTGGACACCTTAAATGCGGTATGATGCAATGTTTCACAAACAACGTTTCGCCCACACAGTGGGCTTTATGAAGTCACAAACTGATCTCAATTAGCCCACTGTACGGATGAAACAGTATCAGTAGAGCATCGTATTACACTGTACTTGCATTTTTTTTTCAATAGCATAGGATTGAAGAGCAACTTCAGTCATGTGTGTCGTCTTTTGTTTGTATCGTATTTATACTTTGCTTAATGGGATCTAATGCTACGATGGTAGTGACTGAATACTTCAACCTGGGTTACCTCGTCCTTTGATAACCCCTTCACTCACAACACTGATGCTGACTGCGGGATGCTTGCTTGAGTAGTTGTCCGGGGATGGTTGGATACCTGGAGTATAAAGGTCAAGGAGAGGTCCTAATCCAGGAGGTTGGCAGTACGAGTGATTTATGCTGTGACAGAAGTCCCCAGCCACCATGAGAATGGAACAGTTTAACTCGTCAAAAATCTCCATGGAGCTTTGGCTGAGTTAGTTGGAAGTCCATTTTTGCTCATTGTGGGAGACAGAGAGGAAGACAAACTTTGCTGGTACTTTCTCTGAGCTCAGAAACTTAAAAGTGTCTTAGGAAACGTGTGTGTGTGTGTGTGTGTGTGTGTGTGTGTGTGTGTGTGTGTGTGTGTGTGTGTGTGTGTGTGTGTGTGTGTGTGTGCTCACCTAATTGTGGTTGCAGGGGTCGAGACAGCTCCTGGCCCCGCCTCTTCACTAATCGCTACTAGGTCCTCTCTCTCTCTCTCTCTGCTTCCTGAGCTTTGTTATACCTCGTCTTAAAGCTACGTATGGTTCCTGCCTCCACTATATCACTTGCTAGGCTATTCCACTTCCTGACGACTCTATGACTGAAGAAATACTTCCTGACATCCCTCTGAATCGTCTGAGTCTTCAGCTTCCAATTGTGACCCCTTGTTTCTGTGTCCCCTCTCTGGAACATCCTGTCTCTGTCCACCTTATCTATTCCACGCAGTATTTTGTATGTCGTTATCATGTATCCCCTGACCCTCCTGTCCTCCAGTGTCGTCAGTCCGATTTCCCTCAACTATTCTTCGTAGGACATACCCCTGAGCTCCGGAACTAGCCTGGTTGCAAGCCTTTGCACATTCTCTAATTTCTTGACGTGCTTCACCAGGTTTGGGTTCCAAACTGGTGCTGCATACTCCAGTATGGGCCTAATGTACACAGTGTCCTGAGCGATTCCTTACTAAGGTATCGGAACGCTATTCTCAGGTTTGCCAGGCGCCCATATGCTGCAGCAGTCATCTGGTTGATATGTGCCTCCGGAGACATGCTCTGTGTTATGGTCACCCCAAGATCTTTCTCTTTGAGCGAGGTTTGCAGTCTTTGGCCACCTAGCCTATACTCTGTCTGAGGTTTTCTTTGCCCTTCTCCGATCTTCATGACTTTGCATATGACAGGGTTGAATTCTAGAAGCCAGTTGCTGGACCACGTGTCCAGCCTGTCCAGGTCTCTTTGAAGTCCTGCCTGGTCCTCATCTGATTTAATTCTCCTCATTAACTTCACATCATCTGTGAACAGAGACACCTCTGAGTCTATCCCTTCCATCATGGCATTCACATATACGAAAAACAGCACTGATCCTAGGACCGACCCCTGAGGGATCCCGCTCGTCACAGGTGCCCACTGTGATACCTCATCCCGTACCATGACTCATTGTTGCCTCCCTGTCAGGTATTCTCTGATCCATGGCAGTGCCCTTCCTGTTATACGCGCTTGATCCTCTAGTTTCTGCACTAATCTCTTGTGAGGAACTGTGTCGAAGGCCTTCTTGCAGTCCAAGAAAATGCAATCAACCCACCTCACTCTCTCGTGTCTTACTTCTGTAACTTTGTCATAAAACTCTAGAGGTTTGTGACACAGGATTTGCCTTCCATGAATCCGTGCTGGTTGTCGTTTATAATCTTGTTCCGTTCCAGGTGTTCCACCACTCTCTTCCTAATAATCTTCTCAATGACTTTGCATACTATACACGTCAGTGACACTGGTCTGTAAATTAGTGCCTCTTTCCTGTCTCCTTTTTTAAAAATGGGAACTACGTTTGCGGTCTTCCATACCTCAGGTAGTTGCCCAGTTTCAAGGGATGTAATGAAGATTATGGTTAATGGCACACACAGTATCTCTGCTCCCTCCCTGAGGACCCACGGGGAGATGTCCGGTCCCAATGCCTTTGAGGTATCAAGGTCACTTAGCAGCTTCTTCACCTCCTCCTCAGTTGTGCGCATATCGTCCAGCACCTGTTGGTCTATTCCCTCTTGATGTCCCCCTCTGTCCTGTCTTCCTAGAGGCTTTCTTGTCTCCACTGTGAATACTTCTTTAAATCTCCTGTTGAGCTCCTCGCATACCTCTTGATCGTTACTTGTGAGTTCCCCACCTTCTTTCCTCAGCTTGATCACCTAGTCTTTGACTGTTGTCTTTCTCCTAATGTGGCTAAACAGCAGTTTCGGGTGAGACTTGGCTTTCGATGCTATGTCATTTTCGTACTGTCGCTGGGCATCCCTCCTTATCTGTGCATATTCATTTCTGGCTCTTCGACTGATCTCATTGTTTTCCTGGGTCCTTTGCCTTCTATACCTCTTCCATTCTCTAATGCACTTAGTTTTTGCCTCCCTGCACCTTTGGGTAAACCAAGGACTCGCTTTGGTCTTCCCACCGTTTCTGTTGCCCTTGGAAACAAACCTTTCATCTGCCTCCTTGCATTTTGTTGCTGTTGCTGTTGTTGGTGTGTGTGTGCGTGTGTGTGTGTACTCTCCTAATTGTACTCACCTAATTGTGGTTGCAGGGGTCGAGACTCAGCTCCTGGCCCCGCCTGTTCACTGATCGCTACTAGGTCCTCTCCCTCTCTGCTTCCTGAGCTTTGTCATACCTCCTCTTAAAACTATGTATGGTTCCTACCTCCACTACTTCACTTGCTAGGCTATTCCACTTCCTGACGACTCTATGACTGAAGAAATACTTCCTAACGTCCCTGTGACTCGTCTGAGTCTTAAGCTTCCAGTTGTGACACCTTGTTTCTGTGTCCCCTCTCTGGAACATCCTATCTCTGTCCACCTTGACTATTCTCCGCACGCACACACACACACACACACACACACACACACACACACACACACACATTGTGTGTGTGTGTGTTTGTGTGTGTTATTACACAACTTTCTAGGAATACTGAGAAGGTAAGGTGAGTTACACTTGAATGGGTGAAGCTGAAGCAGTGTACACTGAGTTGCAGCGGTGCACGCTGTGAGTTGCAGCGGTGCACGCTGAGAGTTGCAGCGGTGCACGCTGAGAGTTGCAGCGGTGCACGCTGAGAGTTGCAGCGGTGCACGCTGAGAGTTGCAGCGGTGCACGCTGTGAGTTGCAGCGGTGCACGCTGAGAGTTGCAGCGGTGCACGCTGAGAGTTGCAGCGGTGCACGCTGTGAGTTGCAGCGGTGCACGCTGTGAGTTGCAGCGGTGAACGCTGTGAGTTGCAGCGGTGCACGCTGTGAGTTGCAGTGGTGCACGCTGTGAGTTGCAGCGGTGCACGCTGAGAGTTGCAGCGGTGCGCGCTGTAAGTTGAAGCGGTGCACGCTGTAAGTTACAGCGGTGCACGCTGTGAGTTACAGCGGTGCACGCTGTGAGTTACAGCGGTGCACGCTGTGAGTTACAGCGGTGCACGCTGTAAGTTGAAGCGGTGCACGCTGTGAGTTACAGCGGTGCACGCTGTGAGTTACAGCGGTGCACGCTGTGAGTTGCAGCGGTGCACGCTGTGAGTTGCAGCGGTGCACGCTGTGAGTTGCAGCGGTGCACGCTGTGAGTTGCAGCGGTGCACGCTGTGAGTTGCAGCGGTGCACGCTGTGAGTTGCAGCGGTGCACGCTGTGAGTTGCAGCGGTGCACACTGAGTTGCAGTGGTGCACGCTGTGAGTTGCAGCGGTGCACACTGAGTTGCAGCGGTGCACACTGAGTTGCAGCGGTGCACACTGAGTTGCAGCGGTGCACACTGAGTTGCAGCGGTGCACACTGAGTTGCAGCGGTGCACACTGTGAGAGTTGAAGTGGTGCACACTGAGTTGCAGCGGTGCACGCTATGAGTTAAAGCGGTGCACGCTGTGAGTTGCAGCGGTGCACACTGAGTTGCAGCGGTGCACACTGAGAGTTGCAGCGGTGCACACTGAGAGTTGCAGCGGTGCACACTGTGAGAGTTGCAGCGGTGCACACTGTGAGAGTTGCAGCGGTGCACACTGTGAGAGTTGCAGCGGTGCACACTGTGAGAGTTGCAGCGGTGCACACTGTGAGAGTTGCAGCGGTGCACACTGTGAGAGTTGCAGCGGTGCACACTGTGAGAGTTGCAGCGGTGCACACTGTGAGAGTTGCAGCGGTGCACACTGTGAGAGTTGCAGCGGTGCACACTGTGAGAGTTGCAGCGGTGCACACTGTGAGAGTTGCAGCGGTGCACACTGTGAGAGTTGCAGCGGTGCACACTGTGAGAGTTGAAGTGATGCACACTGTGAGAGTTGAGTGGTGCACAGAGTTGAAGTGGTGCACACTGTGAGAGTTGCAGTGGTGCACACTGTGAGAGTTGCAGTGGTGCACACTGAGATTTGCAGTGATGCACACTGTGAGAGTTGAAGTGGTGCACACTGTGAGAGTTGAAGTGGTGCACACTGAGAGTTGCAGTGATGCACGCTGTGAGAGTTGCATTGGTGCACACTGTGAGATTTGCAGTGATGCACACTGTGAGAGTTGAAGTGGTGCACGCTGTGAGAGTTGCAGTGGTGCACACTGAGAGTTGCAGTGGTGCACACAGAGTTGCAGTGGTGCACGCTGTGAGAGTTGCAGTGGTGCACACACAGTTGCAGTGGTGCACACTGTGAGAGTTGCAGTGATGCACGCTGTGAGAGTTGCAGTGGTGCACGCTGTGAGAGTTGCAGTGGTGCACGCTGTGAGAGTTGCAGTGGTGCACGCTGTGAGATTTGCAGTGGTGCACGCTGTGAGAGTTGAAGTGGTGCACGCTGTGAGAGTTGAAGTGGTGCACACTGTGAGAGTTGAAGTGGTGCACGCACAGTTGCAGTGGTACACACTGTGGGAGTTGAAGTGGTGCACACTGTGAGAGTTGCAGTGGTGCACATTGAGAGTTGCAGTGGTGCACGCTGTGAGAGTTGCAATGGTGCACACTGAGAGTTGCAGTGGTGCACACTGAGAGTTGAAGTGGTGCACACTGAGAGTTGCAGTGGTGCACACAGAGTTGCAGTGGTGCACACAGAGTTGCAGTGGTACACACTGTGAGAGTAGAAGTGGTGCACACTGTGGGAGTTGCAGTGGTGCACACTGTGGGAGTTGCAGTGGTGCACACTGAGAGTTGCAGTGGTGCACACTGTGAGAGTTGAAGTGGTGCACACTGTGAGAGTTGAAGTGGTGCACACTGTGAAAGTTGCAGCGGTGCACACTGTGAAAGTTGCAGCGGTGCACACTGTGAGAGTTGCAGTGGTGCACACTGTGAGAGGAAGTGGTGCACACTGTGAGATGAAGTGGTGCACACTGTGAGATGAAGTGGTGCACACTGTGAGAGGAAGTGGTGCACACTGTGAGAGTTGAAGTGGTGCACACACAGTTGCAGTGGTGCACACTGAGAGTTGCAGTGATGCACGCTGTGAGAGTTGCAGTGGTGCACACACAGTTACAGTGGTGCACACTGAGAGTTGCAGTGATGCACGCTGTGAGAGTTGCAGTGGTGCACACTGTGAGAGTGGCAGTGGTGCACGCTGTGAGAGTGACAGTGGTGCACGCTGTGAGAGTTGCAGTGGTGCACACTGTGAGAGTGACAGTGGTGCACACTGTGAGAGTTGCAGTGGTGCACACTGTGAGAGTGACAGTGGTGCACGCTGTGAGAGTTGCAGTGGCGCACGCTGTGAGAGTTGCAGTGGTGCACGCTGTGAGAGTTGCAGTGGTGCACGCTGTGAGAGTTGCAGTGGCGCACGCTGTGAGAGTTGCAGTGGCGCACGCTGTGAGAGTTGCAGTGGCGCACGCTGTGAGAGTTGCAGTGGCGCACGCTGTGAGAGTTGCAGTGGCGCACGCTGTGAGAGTTGCAGTGGTGCATGCTGTGAGAGTTACAGTGGTGCACGCTGTGAGAGTTGCAGTGGTGCACGCTGTGAGAGTTGCAGTGGCGCACGCTGTGAGAGTTGCAGTGGTGCACACTGTGAGAGTTGCAGTGGCGCACGCTGTGAGAGTTGCAGTGGCGCACGCTGTGAGAGTTGCAGTGGCGCACGCTGTGAGAGTTGCAGTGGCGCACGCTGTGAGAGTTGCAGTGGTGCACGCTGTGAGAGTTGCAGTGGCGCACGCTGTGAGAGTTGCAGTGGCGCACGCTGTGAGAGTTGCAGTGGTGCACGCTGTGAGAGTTGCAGTGGTGCACGCTGTGAGAGTTGCAGTGGTGCACGCTGTGAGAGTTGCAGTGGTGCATGCTGTGAGAGTTACAGTGGTGCACACTGTGAGAGTTGCAGTGGTGCACGCTGTGAGAGTTGCAGTGGTGCATGCTGTGAGAGTTACAGTGGTGCACACTGTGAGAGTTGCAGTGGTGCACGCTGTGAGAGTTGCAGTGGTGCACGCTGTGAGAGTTACAGTGGTGCACACTGTGAGAGTTGCAGTGGTGCACGCTGTGAGAGTTGCAGTGGTGCACGCTGTGAGAGTTGCAGTGATGCACGCTGTGAGAGTTGCAGTGGTGCACGCTGTGAGAGTTGCAGTGGTGCATGCTGTGAGAGTTACAGTGGTGCACACTGTGAGAGTGGCAGTGGTGCACGCTGTGAGAGTTGCAGTGGTGCACGCTGTGAGAGTTGCAGTGGTGCATGCTGTGAGAGTTACAGTGGTGCACACTGTGAGAGTGGCAGTGGTGCACGCTGTGAGAGTTGCAGTGGTGCACGCTGTGAGAGTTGCAGTGGTGCACGCTGTGAGAGTTGCAGTGGTGCACGCTGTGAGAGTTGCAGTGGTGCACGCTGTGAGAGTTGCAGGTGAGAGACCACTAAGGTGTAATGTAGTGTGTAGCGTTGTGATTTATTACCAAAATTAGCAATATTGCAGTGTGGGTTTCCTTGCTTTGTATGGCATTTTATAAGGTTAAAGATTCATTTAACGTTTTAACAAAAGTTAGGAACTCTGTCATCCATAGTTGGCAGGTTTTAATACGGGATGGGGAGATGGAGCTTTAAGGCTGCCATCAAGTGTTAAACTATGGGTTCAGAACCTAAGACAGAGGGAATTAATAGACTTGTGTTACTGTTTAAAGAGGTGGGCTGGTAAGCCTGTGGAAGGCCTCGGTCAGATGACCAAAATATCCAGTGATGGGTCATCATATGACTACGACCAGCGTCAGGAAACACTTGTCCTGTGTCTTAACGGATCTTACCCAGCCTAACTTTTTCCTTGGGGCTGGAGTTACTTTCGTGAGATGAGTGAAGACTGAACCTCAGTGGAGGTTCGGGAGGAAGTCTTGTGACCTTGAAGACAAGACAGGAAGTTCATCCTCACGAAATGAACGCCCCGTCTTGTTACACAGTTCACTGCATGTATTTCTGCCGCTCTTATCACTGCAGCCTTCACCTTCTCCTTCATATTCCCTTCCTTCCCTGTTTACTCGACCACTGGTGCAAGAAGATATATTTCCATATTAGGTTAGTTTAGGTTAATGGTAATTAAAAAACTTAGTGCTTTATAAAGACTCGTTCGCAAAAAGGACATTCTGTCCTCAGACAGAAGTGTTCAAAGTCCAAGGACATTGTTTTATATCCCGTTGTTCGGATACGATTTTTTTTATTTGTTGGAATTAATTACCTAATTTATCCTTCAAGAATAAAAACAAACTGCACACATGTTGAGGATGCTATGTGTGGGTGAGAGACGCCAAGCAAACACACAGATGAGTACAGGGTATAATGTGAGTGGTTATCAACGTACACTAGACGAGGTGTGGGAGGAAGGGTTGTGTTGCCTGCAACACCAACAACCATGACGCTGTTCCACTACCGCCACGAAATCGCTGTTTTTCTCACCAGTTTTTTTGTGTTGCGTGTGATGGTGAGGCTACCGCGAAGCGTGACACGTCACTCACTCTGGGTGTACTGGTGAATGTCTTGGTTCCGTCACTGTTACTGCCCTGCCTGGAGACGGGATCTGAAGGCAACACGTCGCGACCCGCTCCTAGACCAGGCCTCCAGGAGGCTGTGTAAATGTTGGAGAATACCGACAAGTTGGAGAATGTGACACTTGTCCATCATTTGGGTATCTTTAGTGAGGAACTTTGACCAGCCGGTGGCTTCACCAGTCCAATACAGCGAAGAACGGTGGAAGATGAGGAGGAATTTGAGGTAATCAGTCACTCAGCCTGAAATCGATGTGCTCAGTCTACCAGTCTTGATAAAAGTACAACCTATGCACAGCTGTTTTATAATACTGGGCTTATATACTGTCTGCAGTATGTAAGATCTTCTCCCAGGACTGAACACCACGTCTCCAGGCTGAGGGACTGTTTACCTCAAACTCATCTTCCACAGTTCTTCTCTTATTGGACTGATGAAGCCACTGGCTAGCGAAATGTTTCCACAATAAGGATTCCCAAAATGTTGCACAAGTGTCTCAGTCTTCAACTCCCGGAAGATGACTGTCAGCCAGGCTGTTGGTGTTAGCCACACGCACTCCAAAGTATACACCATAATCCGGAACTTATCAATTTTCCGCCCATGATGACAGCCAAGGGTAGGCTGGTAATTTCTCCTATACATGAAGGGTAGGTGCTGAAAATTCTTGGTCCTCTTACACTACGTTATCTGATAGTGTACTTATGGCAACCCTGAGTTTCACTGCGAGTATTTTGCACTGTCTTTCAAGCCTTTTGCTCTCGTAAGGAGTGATGTCTGTGTACTGATTTAGAACCAGTCTAGAATTTTCCAGGTACAAATTATGAAGCATCTTTCTGGCTTATCTTCCTATACGATAAGTGCAGGTTCTATGTACGCTCTCCATCTCTGAAGGTGGACTCTCTTGGCTCCATCAGTGTAACTGTCTTGCCTCCATCAGCGTCGGATGATGGTTATTTCGCGTGATTGCGGTGACTTCTTCAGAGCCAGAATTGATCGCTCGCAGAGTTCCTGGACTAAACTCTTGCGCAATCCATCGACATAAAATACACTTCGCCAACGTCGTGAGGAGAAACCAAACCAGCGTCGTGAGTAGAAGGATCTAAACCAACGTCGTGAGCATGGTGGACCTTAGCCAGCGAGAGGAGCAACTAGCAGCATGAGGAGGAGCCTCGGCCCTGCCCTGTCGTCACCGGGAGTCGGAATCTTGAAGAGTAATTACCGGAAAATACGAAAATAACACGAAATGGCAGACCAAAACTTTGCAACACTCTTTATGTTCGCCACAAGTTGTACACGAAAGAATATGATGACGTAAATGTAAGTAAAGAAAGATTGAGCAAGATGCTGTTGTAACGTGAGGGAGAGAAGTGAGAGACACCAGGAAGATGTAACATGAAGGAGAGGAGCGAGAGGCACCAGGAAGATGTAACGTGAGGGAGAGGAGACACCAGGAAGATGTAACGTGAAGGAGAGGAGCGAGAGGCACCAGGAAGATGTAACGTGAAGGAGAGGAGTGAGAGGCACCAGGAAGATGTAACGTGAGGGAGAGGAGTGAAAGACACCAGGAAGATGTAACGTGAAGGAGAGGAGTGAAAGACACCAGGAAGATGTAACGTGAAGGAGAGGAGTGAAAGACACCAGGAAGATGTAACGTGAAGGAGAGGAGCGAGAGGCACCAGGAAGATGTAACGTGAGGGAGAGGAGACACCAGGAAGATGTAACGTGAAGGAGAGGAGCGAGAGGCACCAGGAAGACGTAACGTGAGGGAGAGGAGACACCAGGAAGATGTAACGTGAAGGAGAGGAGTGAAAGACACCAGGAAGATGTAACGTGAAGGAGAGGAGTGAGAGGCACCAGGAAGATGTAACGTGAGGGAGAGGAGTGAGAGACACCAGGAAGATGTAACGTGAGGGAGAGGAGTGAGACACCAGGAAGATGTAACGTGAAGGAGAGGAGTGAGACACCAGGAAGATGTAACGTGAAGGAGAGGAGTGAGAGACACCAGGAAGATGTAACGTGAGGGAGAGGAGTGAGACACCAGGAAGATGTAACGTGAAGGAGAGGAGTGAGACACCAGGAAGATGTAACGTGAAGGAGAGGAGTGAGAGACACCAGGAAGATGTAACGTGAGGGAGAGGAGTGAGACACCAGGAAGATGTAACGTGAAGGAGAGGAGTGAGACACCAGGAAGATGTAACGTGAAGGAGAGGAGTGAGAGACACCAGGAAGATGCAATGTGAAGGAGAACCTGGACTATCAAGACGATGGGTTGACAGCAGACACACCGACACCACCTGGACTGTCAAGATGATGGGTTGACAGCAGACACACCGACACCACCTGGACTGTCAAGATGATGGTTGTTGTTCTGTGAATGTGTAGTTGATAGGGTGAAACTATTGTTTATATCACCTGTTGTTCATTATTCTCCTGTTTATGTCCTCTGTTGTTCATTCTAATATTTATGTCCTCTGGTGTTCATTATTGAGTGGGAGACACCAGGAAGATGTAACGTGAAGGAGAGGAGTGGGAGACACCAGGAAGATGTAACGTGAAGGAGAGGAGTGGGAGACACCAGGAAGATGTAACGTGAAGGAGAGGAGTGGGAGACACCAGGAAGATGTAACGTGAAGGAGAGGAGTGGGAGACACCAGGAAGATGTAACGTGAAGGAGAGGAGTGGGAGACACCAGGAAGATGTAACGTGAAGGAGAGGAGTGGGAGACACCAGGAAGATGTAACGTGAAGGAGAGGAGTGGGAGACACCAGGAAGATGTAACGTGAAGGAGAGGAGTGGGAGACACCAGGAAGATGTAACGTGAAGGAGAGGAGTGGGAGACACCAGGAAGATGTAACGTGAAGGAGAGGAGTGGGAGACACCAGGAAGATGTAACGTGAAGGAGAGGAGTGGGAGACACCAGGAAGATGTAACGTGAAGGAGAGGAGTGGGAGACACCAGGAAGATGTAACGTGAAGGAGAGGAGTGGGAGACACCAGGAAGATGTAACGTGAAGGAGAGGAGTGGGAGACACCAGGATGATGTAACGTGAAGGAGAGGAGTGGGAGACACCAGGATGATGTAACGTGAAGGAGAGGAGTGAGAGACGCCAGGAAGATGTAACGAGGGATGAAGAGATGTGAGAGGTGGAACGGAGCTAAAAATCTCGAGAGAATATGATGACAATGGTAGTTAAGCAGCATCCACAAGATGGAGGGAGGACACAGGACCAGCACTGTAACAACAGTTCTTGCGAGTACAACACAGCTACGGGGGGTGCTCACTCACTGACTCCCATAATCACTCCCACTAAAATTCATGGCAGTTCGTGCTCCAGTATTAGTGCCTTCGTCTCACAGCAGAAGAACCCGGGTTCGATTCTGGGGCGAGTGGAGACGTTGGGCCCTTGTTCACCTTTTAGCAAACAGGTGTACCTGGATGTTGGTCGACTCTTATGAGTGGCATCCTGGGAAGGACGACATGTGTGTTTCACCATTAGCAGACGGAGGATCGAGTCTCCACCGCTCCTTATGGTGTATGACCCACACGGGTTTATCGCCTCGCTTCAAAAATAGCAACCCAGTTTCTTGTGAGGTACGAGAACATGCATATACAAAGAATGATTTGGTTCTGTGCACAGCTTTATCATAAGCTGACAGAGACCTTCACAGAGCCCAACATTATTTGACGAGTAAGACACATGTGCAAGAGATGAGTATCTTTATAACTTAAACGTTTCGCCTACACAATAGGCTTCTTCAGTCAAATACAGAGGCAGCAGGTGTAGTAGCGAAATGATGTAATCAGTCCATCAACCTTGGAGAAATATACCACTTTCAACATTATTTGCCAGAATCACTGTCTAACAGGCATGTTATCTTTCTCTCAGTGAGAAGTATCTCCAGTCCCCTCGTCTGCAACATGACTGACTTGGCGATTTTTACTTTAGTTTATGTAGCATGTCTGATCACGTCTGGTTTATGTAGCATGTCTGATCACGTCTGGTTTATGTAGCATGTCTAATCACGTCTGGTATGCAGAGTGGTCCATCTTGGTATTAAGATAAGTCATCACATCCTGATGTTAAGGAATCATGTTAAGCATTTTTGTTGTTGTTTGTAGTGAGAGTTGGAGGTCATCACTACACAACTATCATCACTACACAACTATCATCACTACACAACTATCACCATTACACAACTATCATCACTACACAACTATCACCACTACACTCAACTATCGCCACTACACTCAACTATCACCACTACACTCAACTATCACCACTACACACAACTATCACCACTACACTCAACTATCACCACTACACTCAACTATCATCACTACACTCAACTATCATCACTACTTAACTATCACCACTACACTCAACTATCACCACTACACTCAACTATCATCACTACACAACTATCATCCCTACACTCAACTATCACCACTACTCAACTATCATCACTACACACAACTATCACCACTACACTCAACTATCACAACTACTCAACTATCACCACTACACTCAACTATCACCACTACTCAACTATCACCACTACACTCAACTATCACCACTACACTCAACTATCACTACACTCGACTATCACTACACTCAACTATCACCACTACACTCAACTATCATCACTACTTAACTATCACCACTACACTCAACTATCACCACTACACTCAACTATCATCACTACTCAGCTATCACCACTACACTCAACTATCACCACTACACTCAACTATCACTACTCAACTATCACCACTACACTCAACTATCACCACTACACTCAACTATCACTACTCAACTATCACCACTACTCAACTATCACCACTACACTCAACTATCACCACTACACACAACTATCACCACTACACACAACTATCACCACTACACTCAACTATCACTACACAATTATCACCACTACACAACTATCATCACTACACAACTATCATCACTACACAATTATCACCACTACACAACTATCACCACTACACTCAACTATCACCACTACACACAACTATCACCACTACACTCAACTATCACTACACAATTATCACCACTACACAACTATCATCACTACACAACTATCATCACTACACATCACCACTACACTCAACTATCACCACTACACTCAACTATCACCACTACACAACTATCACCACTACACAACTATCACCACTACACAACTATCACCACTACACAACTATCACCACTACACTCATCACCACTACACACAACTATCACCACTACATACAACTATCATCACTACACAACTATCACTACACACAACTATCACCATTACAAACAACTATCACTACACAACTATCACCACTACACTCAACTATCATCACTACACAACTATCACCACTACACTCAACTATCACTACACAACTATCACCACTACACTCAACTATCACCACTACACTCAACTATCACCACTACACTCAACTATCACCACTACACTCAACTATCACCACTACACTCAACTATCACCACTACACTCAACTATCACCACTACACTCATCACCACTACACTCAACTATCACTACACAACTATCACCACTACACTCAACTATCACCACTACACTCAACTATCATCACTACACTCAACTATCACTACACAACTATCACCACTACACTCAACTATCATCACTACACTCAACTATCACCACTACACTCAACTATCACCACTACACTCAACTATCATCACTACACAACTATCACCACTACACTCAACTATCACCACTACACTCAACTATCACTACACAACTATCACCACTACACTCAACTATCACCACTACACTCACCTATCACCACTACACTCAACTATCATCACTACACAACTATCACCACTACACTCAACTATCACCACTACACTCAACTATCACCACACAACTATCACCACTACACTCAACTATCACCAGTACACTCAACTATCACCACTACACTCAACTATCATCACTGCACTCAACTATCACCAGTACACTCAACTATCACCACTACACTCAACTATCACCACTACACTCAACTATCACCAGTACACTCAACTATCACCACTACACTCAACTATCACCACTACACTCAACTATCATCACTGCACTCAACTCTCACCACTACACTCAACTATCACCACTACACTCAACTATCACCACTACACTCAACTATCACTACACTCAACTATCACTACACTCAACTATCACCACTACACTCAACTATCACCACTACACTCAACTATCACCACTACACTCAACTATCACCACTACACTCAACTATCACTACACAACTATCACCACTACACTCAACTATCACTACACAACTATCACCACTACACTCAACTATCACTACACAACTATCAACACTACACTCAACTATCATCACTACACTCAACTATCATCACTACACAACTATCACTACACTCAACTATCACCACTACACTCAACTATCACCACTACACTCAACTATCACTACACAACTATCACCACTACACTCAACTATCACTACACAACTATCAACACTACACTCAACTATCATCACTACACTCAACTATCATCACTACACAACTATCACCACTACACTCAACTATCACCACTACACTCAACTATCACCACTACACTCAACTATCACCACTACACTCAACTATCACCACTACACTCAACTATCACCACTACACTCAACTATCACTACACAACTATCACCACTCCACTCAACTATCACCACTACACTCAACTATCATCACTACACAACTATCATCACTACACAACTATCACCACTACACTCAACTATCACCACTACACTCAACTATCATCACTACACAACTATCACCACTACACAACTATCATCACTACACAACTATCACCACTACACTCAACTATCACCACTACACTCAACTATCACCACTACACTCAACTATCACCACTACACTCAACTATCACCACTACACACAATCACCACTACACTCAACTATCACCACTACACTCAACTATCACCACTACACTCAACTATGCTCGCGTATATTCACGGAAAAATACTTTGATAAATACTTCAATACATACTGGTATGAAAACATGTATACATATTGTAATACTCGTATACATGCTTGATTACACATTAATATAATAATATTAGTGGCGGATGAATCTGGGTGGATGGAAGATCCGAGAGAGGTATCCCTGTGCTGCCTAACCTCAGCCCCATCTATCTCGGTGCAAGCGAAAGGAATAGTGTAGAGTGCGGCAGAAGATCCTAATACAATTCAATATTGCCACTGAATATTTCACGCTAATTAAAAGAGGTGGTTTCCAGTATCGTCCAGTACATGGCAGATTAGGACTCGCAGCCCAAAACCAAAAATTCAAAGATAATCTTATGACACATTGGTACCCACACAACTCAAAATACAAGAATACTTATTATAAAGATGCACCAATATTTAGGGTTTGAAGCTGATCAGAAGAGGCATTCTCTAGCTATTATGTGGGAAACAACTTTGGTCATAGGACAGGTGAACATGCCAGTTGTTCCAAGAATTTGGTCCTCGTTACCGTACACAAGTGTTAGAAAGTTGAAGCCGATTGGATGAGGTGTTCTCGAAAAGTAAAAGAAAAAAAAATCAGGCAAAGTCTTATAGGTCCCCCTTCGTGATAAACAAAAACAAAATCAAAAACAAAAAACAATAATAATAATAATTGCTGAACGGGAACACCTTTTAACATCTCGTTGCGAAACTGTGGCCCTGGCTTCTTCGTTTGCCGCAGGCGGCCGTTCAACTCACTGCGCACTGAAGGTTAAACGTATGACCTCCATTCAGAGCCATCAAGTGTAGTAGGCACCCAAATGATTGTATAGTGAACTCGTAAAGGCGATGTTCAAGCAGGCAGAGCACATGCAACCCACCAGACCACAACAGTAGTGTTTTGTGGTCACCTCACTACCCACTCACTCAAAACTAGCAGTGGTAATTTAAGGTAAGCTATTGTTTACTTCAGCGAGTTCATGTACGAATACACAGTCTTCTTGTATGTACGTGCTGTATTGTATATCTATACTGTGTAAGCTCAGACCAAGTCATATTGTATGTTGGGTATAGATCCACACTCGCTGTGTACGTAGACTCAAGTTGTGTATGTATCCAAAAACAGTGTGTGTGTGTATAACGTTATAAACATTGACCAACATGACCTGTGGATTTGTGGCAGTGTGGAGCGAGAGGAAGAGGTGATGGAGGAGTAAGTGGAAGATATTGTGGAGGTGGTGGTGTGTGGTGGCGATGAAGGAGGAAGAGGAGGAGGAACAGGAAAGGAGGACAAGGAAGAAGAAAATGGATGCGTTGGAATGGATGAGTCAGCATAACATCTAGGAAGGTAGTATAAACATTGTTTGCTGCAGCAATGTTTACACGAGGTGTGAGAGTCAGATTAGGTTCATGGACAGGAGTTTTTTCTTAAAGGATAGAGACATCAGAGACAGGGTTTGCTTTCCTGGTGCTGGGATGGAGGATACTGTTAGCAGTCTTGACCGCATTATGAATGTTAATGGGATCAGTCCCATTATCTGCCTCAGTACTGGAGACAATATCAGCAACCGTAGAAGTGAGGATTTAGTTAGGAGAAATAGGGAGGGTGCCCTGTTATATTGGTATTTTGCCTAGAAGGGGAGTTGGAAATGGCCGTCCAGAGCAACTGGTGTTAACTCCTGGTTGGACAAACAAAAGGACATTGCAGTACCATTATCAACAAGTGGGGCCACTTCTACGGCAGAAATTGCATGTATGACAAGAATAGGATTTATTTATCAAGGGCTGGTTCAGTAGAGGGAGATGTTAGGGTTTTAAACTAGGAATAGTTAGAGGTAGGCAAGTTTATTCAGGTATGCTCAAATACAGTTACATAGATTATCATACATAGCAGCATATGTGTAGAGAACCTGGGATAACCCAAAAAAGTCAGACAGTGACTTATTTCCATTGGGGTCCTTACTTATTTCCATTGGGGTCCTTACTTATTTCCATTGGGGTCCTTACGTATTTCCATTAGGGTCCTTATTTCCATTGGGGTATGGGTTTTTGTGGGTAAGCTTTGAAATATACAACAGAAGTGGGCAGTGTGAATTATAAGGGTAGCGATATTGTGAGTTTTGGGAATAATAGTTACAGGCAGAATGATGTAGGGTTATAGGGGAATATGGGAAACCCTGTGACACTAGATGATAATGACAAAATTAGAGATAGTGGAGAATTAGAGACGAGCAGGAAGAGGAAAGAGAAGAGAGGGTTCCTTAATTCAAATAATACAAATAGTCACAGCGCTAGAAACATGAAGGACAAGCTGAGATTAGTTGCAAGTGCGGGTAAAATTGACGTATTTGCCTGTTAGGTAACACTTGAATTACTGCATAAAAATTGGTATAGACACTGAAGGAACACACAATAACTTGAACAACGCCTGCGAACAACACCGGAATTCTGACAACCACTTGATGAAATTAAACGACACCCGACTAGTGACTAAAAAACCCAATTTCCACATTTGTAAATACCTTGAATCTTCATTAATCGCTGTTGCTAACACAACAGAACAAAGGCAGCTGCATCATCTCTGAAGTATTAGCAAGAATTCCTCTTAAAACAATAAACCCTGCCATCACATAGCTGCTGCTACTATTTCTACTACCACCATCACCACACGTACTGCAAATAGTATTATTACTACTACTATTGATACCTACAAATATTATATTATGCCTCGCACCTCACTAGTACCTATATATACCCTCTGTGTCCTGGTACTCTTTGTAACGACTTGACAAAGCTCCTGGAGAGCGAAACGTTGCCAGAATAAACTGTCACATTAGTTGCACTTGTGCCCTCCACACTACAGTGCCATACAGCACCTGCCTTCCACACTACAGTGCCATACAGCACCTGCCTTCCACACTACAGTGCCATACAGCACCTGCCTTCCACACTACAGTGCCATACAGCACCTGCCTTCCACACTACAGTGCCATACAGCACCTGCCTTCCACACTACAGTGCCATACAGCACCTGCCTTCCACACTACAGTGCCATACAGCACCTGCCTTCCACACTACAGTGCCATAAAGCACCTGCCTTCCACACTACAGTGCCATACAGCACCTGCCTTCCACACTACAGTGCCATACAGCACCTGCCTTCCACACTACAGTGCCATACAGCACCTGCCTTCCACACTACAGTGCCATACAGCACCTGCCTTCCACACTACAGTGCCATACAGCACCTGCCTTCCACACTACAGTGCCATACAGCACCTGCCTTCCACACTACAGTGCCATACAGCACCTGCCTTCCACACTACAGTGCCATACAGCACCTGCCTTCCACACTACAGTGCCATACAGCACCTGCCTTCCACACTACAGTGCCATACAGCACCTGCCTTCCACACTACAGTGCCATACAGCACCTGCCTTCCACAATACAGTTCCATACAGCACCTGCCTTCCACACTACAGTGCCATACAGCACCTGCCTTCCACACTACAGTGCCATACAGCACCTGCCTTCCACACTACAGTGCCATACAGCACCTGCCTTCCACACTACAGTGCCATACAGCACCTGCCTTCCACACTACAGTGCCACACAGCACCTGCCTTCCACACTACAGTGCCACACAGCACCTGCCTTCCACACTACAGTGCCATACAGCACCTGCCTTCCACACTACAGTGCCATACAGCACCTGCCTTCCACACTACAGTGCCATACAGCACCTGCCTTCCACACTACAGTGCCATACAGCACCTGCCTTCCACACTACAGTGCCATACAGCACCTGCCTTCCACACTACAGTGCCATACAGCACCTGCCTTCCACACTACAGTGCCATACAGCACCTGCCTTCCACACTACAGTGCCATACAGCACCTGCCTTCCACACTACAGTGCCATACAGCACCTGCCTTCCACACTACAGTGCCATACAGCACCTGCCTTCCACACTACAGTGCATTTGTATAGTTGGTACTATATCACTACTAAGTATTTTTAATTAAAATAATATATCTCGGCAGTGTGCTGCTACCCTTTTCCAGCACTTGTCCGGAGAACCATTATTCTGCATTAATGAATCCTGGAGTTGATCTCCACAGGGTCGTTGGGGACCTAAATTAACGCCAGTGTCAATTTTTAGTTTATCGAGGAGGGGGAACAGAGCGAGAGAGAGCGAGAGAGAGCGAGATTCACAAACTTTAATTCTGACAATTAACCAAGATGGAGTCTCCGTCTCTCCTCGACAAAACTGTTTTTGGTTTAATACTCAGAATACTCTGCCTCCTTCACCTGCTGTCACTGCCTCCTTCACCTGCTGTCATTGCCTCCTTCACCTGCTGTCACTGCCTCCTTCACCTGCTGTCACTGCCTCCTTCACCTGCCCTCACTGCCTCCTTCACCTGCCCTCACTGCCTCCTTCACCTGCCCTCACTGCCTCCTTCACCTGCCCTCACTGCCTCCTTCACCTGCCCTCACTGCCTCCTTCACCTGCCCTCACTGCCTCCTTCACCTGCCCTCACTGCCTCCTTCACCTGCCCTCACTGCCTCCTTCACCTGCCCTCACTGCCTCCTTCACCTGCCCTCACTGCCTCCTTCACCTGCCCTCACTGCCTCCTTCACCTGCCCTCACTGCCTCCTTCACCTGCCCTCACTGCCTCCTTCACCTGCCCTCACTGCCTCCTTCACCTGCCCTCACTGCCTCCTTCACCTGCCCTCACTGCCTCCTTCACCTGCCCTAACTGCCTCCTTCACCTGCCCTAACTGCCTCCTTCACCTGCCCTCACTGCCTCCTTCACCTGCCCTCACTGCCTCCTTCACCTGCCCTCACTGCCTCCTTCACCTGCCCTCACTGCCTCCTTCACCTGCCCTCACTGCCTCCTTCACCTGCCCTCACTGCCTCCTTCACCTGCCCTCACTGCCTCCTTCACCTGCCCTCACTGCCTCCTTCACCTGCCCTCACTGCCTCCTTCACCTGCCCTCACTGCCTCCTTAACCTGCCCTCACTGCCTCCTTAACCTGCCCTCACTGCCTCCTTCACCTGCTCTCACTGCCTCCTTCACCTGCTCTCACTGCCTCCTTCACCTGCCCTCACTGCCTCCTTCACCTGCCCTCACTGCCTCCTTCACCTGCTGTCACTGCCTCCTTCACCTGCTGTCACTGCCTCCTTCACCTGCTGTCACTGCCTCCTTCACCTGCTGTCACTGCCTCCTTCACCTGCTGTCACTGCCTCCTTCACCTGCTGTCACTGCCTCCTTCACCTGCCGTCACTGCCTCCTTCACCTGCTGTCACTGCCTCCTTCACCTGCTGTCACTGCCTCCTTCACCTGCTGTCACTGCCTCCTTCACCTGCTGTCACTGCCTCCTTCACCTGCTGTCACTGCCTCCTTCACCTGCTGTCACTGCCTCCTTCACCTGCTGTCACTGCCTCCTTCACTTGCTGTCACTGCCTCCTTCACCTGCTGTCACTGCCTCCTTCACTTGCTGTCACTGCCTCCTTCACCTGCTGTCACTGCCTCCTTCACCTGCTGTCACTGCCTCCTTCACTTGCTGTCACTGCCTCCTTCACCTGCCCTCACTGCCTCCTTCACCTGCCCTCACTGCCTCCTTCACCTGCCCTCACTGCCTCCTTCACTTGCTGTCACTGCCTCCTTCACCTGCCCTCACTGCCTCCTTCACCTGCTGTCACTGCCTCCTTCACCTGCCCTCACTGCCTCCTTCACCTGCCCTCACTGCCTCCTTCACTTGCTGTCACTGCCTCCTTCACCTGCCCTCACTACCTCCTTCACTTGCTGTCACTGCCTCCTTCACCTGCCCTCACTGCCTCCTTCACTTGCTGTCACTGCCTCCTTCACCTGTCCTCACTGCCTCCTTCACTTGCTGTCACTGCCTCCCTCACCTGCCCTCACTGCCTCCTTCACCTGCTGTCACTGCCTCCTTCACCTACCGTCACTGTCTCCTTCACCTACAGTCACTGCCTCCTTCACCTACCGTCACTGCCTCCTTCACCTACCGTCACTGCCTCCTTCACCTACCGTCACTGCCTCCTTCACCTACCGTCACTGCCTCCTTCACCTACCGTCACTGCCTCCTTCACCTACCGTCACTGGCTCCTTCACCTACCGTCACTGCATCCTTCACCTACCGTTACTACATCCTTCACCTACCGTCACTGCATCCTTCACCTACCGTCACTGCATCCTTCACCTACCGTCACTGCCTCCTTCACCTACCGTCACTGCCTCCTTCACCTACCGTCACTGCCTCCTTCACCTACCGCCACTGCCTCCTTCACCTACCGTCACTGTCTCCTTCACCTACCGTCACTGCCTCCTTCACCTACCGTCACTGCCTCCTTCACCTACCGTCACTGCCTCCTTCACCTACCGTCACTGCCTCCTTCACCTACCGTCACTGCCTCCTTCACCTACCGTCACTGCCTCCTTCACCTACCGTCACTGCCTCCTTCACCTACCGTCACTGCCTCCTTCACCTACCGTCACTGCCTCCTTCACCTACCGTCACTGCCTCCTTCACCTACCGTCACTGCCTCCTTCACCTACCGTCACTGCCTCCTTCACCTACCGTCACTGCCTCCTTCACCTACCGTCATCTTCGTCTCGTAACCAACAAAAACAATAACTAGACGTACTTCCGTCGCTGCATGATCCGAGGAGGTATCCCCATATAGCATAACCCCAGCCACCTCTACCTCAATGCACATGACTGGAATAGTGCAGAGTGCGGCATAAGTTTGTAATGTATCTCAGTATTAGTGTTGAAGATTTGAAGTGAATCAGAAGAGGCTTTCACAAGTCATCACATAGAAATTAATATATCTTTATTCATTACAAGTACATATACAAGGTATACAGACCATATCTGACATCAGTGACATACTACTATATAGAAGGCCGCTTGTTATGCAGAGCATTTCAGGCAAATTAGGTCAATTTCTATCCCAGGATGCGACCCACACCAGTCGACTAACACCCAGGTACCCATTTTACTGATTGATGAATATGGACAGCAGGTGTTAGGAAACACACGCAATGTTTCCACCCCTTCCGGGAATCGAACCCGGACACCTCAGTGTGTGAAGCGAGAGTTTTGCCTACCAGGCCACAAGCCACCTTAATCCCAATCTCTTCAATTAAAATGGCAAATTAGGCCACAATCAATCGAAATTTAACTCGAGCCTTCCATTAAGAAACACCAACATTAAGCTAAGCCGAAGAGGCTTTCTCCTGTTATCTGTGAGACCAATATCCTAAAATACAACAGCACATCAAGCATGAAGCCGGTCGAAAGCAACATTGTCAAGTTCTCAGTGGTGATATATTTGGCCTGTGTAGGATTGTAGGATCCCATAGGCCTTTTTTGGGGGAAAAAAATGTTGAAGTTGATATCCAACTTTCACTGCAATAATTTGTGAGCGTCACTGAGGTCCGTGGTTCGATGCTCGGTAAGGGTGGAAACGGAGTATTTCCTTAAGATACCTGCTGTCCCTGTTCACCTAGCAGTTAAATAGGTACCTGGGTGTTACTCGACTGGTGTGGGTCGCATCCTGGGACAAAATTATCCTAATTTGCCCCAAACTTTTTTCCATGTATAGAAACCAGTTTACTTAATATAACTGGCAATTTAAAATTTGCCTAACTTAAAAGTAAAGAAAATCTTTCTATAAAGGCCATCAACACAAAGTTTGAAGCCTATCAGAAAATGCATTCTCCAGTAATTGTTCTAAATCAAACAATCGCAATTTTTTTTTTAATAGTTTCCGTTAAAATATTAAGACTTTCAATTAATCTAAAGTCACAGGTTGTTATCCGTCTTATGGAAGCCATCAGCGGTAATAATTTGAAGTCGATACGATGATGCATTCTTGAGATAGTGAATGGAAATCAATATCACTATTTAAAAGAAATGGCAAATTGGGACTTATGCAATGACAATGCGAATTTTGCTCTCTGGGAAACACCCCAGCGGTGAAAATTTGAAGTCCATCAGAAGAGTCATTCTCGAGGTGTCGCAAGGATTCTAATTATTCCAAGTTTTACTTATTTAGTTTACTGACAGATTTACGGGAAGATGAACCATCCTGACCGTAAGATGAGTCAGCCAGTAAACACTCAAGTTATGCTGAAGACTCAAATATATTTAACTAGATTTAACGATAATCAAATTTTCCCGCTGTTCTACGCATAACTTCGGCGGCTGTGGACTTTTACACCTGAATTTAACTCTCCGTCGTCATCGGCTTGTGAGACGCCATGTTTGCCACGACGAGTTAATCTTAAGATTTTGTTTTGATTTTAAATTCCGGAGGGTTAGTCACTCTGGATAACCCAAGAAAGTGCGCCAGTGAGGGACGCTGTCTTATTTCCATCGGGGTCCTCAGTCTTGTCCCCCAGGATACGACCCACGCCAGTCGACTAATACACAGGTACCTACTTGCTTGCTAGGTGAACGGAACAAGTGCCAAAGAAACACACCCAATGTTTCCACCCTTGCCGAGAATCGAACTACGGACACTTAGCCTGTGGAGCGAGAGCTTTGCCTACCAGGCCACGGGCCACCGTTGGTATTTGTCACAGTCATTCCAGGATGCTGGGAATGGGTTCAATAAATTCTGTAACAGAGCACTTGCATATACCAATAATTCCTAGAATTTAGGTCTAGTTACCGTACACCAGCGTTGAAAATTTGAAGGCGTTCTAAATAGGCGTTCTCTTGTTATGAGCGAAAAACGAAAAGTTGGCAAGGAAAAAATTAATTCACCCACTGGAACGTCCTCCTCCGTGGGTGATTAAAACTTTCATCGGTATAAAATTACCATTCAGATTCAAACATGTAATTTCTTATATACCAAAACCGTTGTGAGTGCTGTATGTCAGAATATATTCAGTGGCATATTTCTCAGCATACCTTGGTATAACTGACTCACGAAATGGTAGCGACACGATTGCAAACGAACCATACCCGTGGTATGGTTTGTTCGCAGTCGTGTCATTACGATTTTGGGAGTCATGTTGACGGCTTTGAGGGGACTTGAGCTAGAGTTCGTCAAGGCCACGCTAGCTGGAGATTCGTCTGTAAAAACTTGTATTTGTGGTCGCAGTGGTGCCTATGCTAACCTTCCTATGGTATATAAATATACCTAGTTGGACGAATCTTTTTGAAGCTAGCTGGTCCAGTGGCTAACGCGACGGTCTGGAGTTTTGAGAATCTCTGACCGCGGGTTCTAACCCCACCCGTGGTATGTTTGCTTGCCTTGGTATACCAAGAGTCACTTTATGATATTGTTATATTCAGTATACTCAGGTGGAAAAATAGACACGTGCTCTATAATGCGATCCTTTATTGACAACATTTCTCCCACAGAGTGGGCTTTATAAGTTAGAAACATCTGTTTGTGTCTCGATAAAACCCACTGTGTAGGCTAAACGTTGTCAATAAAAGATCGCATTATTGTTCATTTGCCTCTTTTCCATCGTGTCGGTATTTTACACCTTTTACCTCTAGCAAAAGAGGTGAGCAGAGCTTCAGTTCCTTGGACGAAGAGCCTCAAAGCGGCATCTTGAAGACTCTATCACCTTGACTGAGAGAATCATTCTTCTGGATTATGCAACATCAAGTGTCTCTTGTTACTTCCGTTCTTGACGTTCAGAGTATTTTAAGCTCATCAGTGTATCAATTAGTGGTGACGACACGCGTTGAACGAGGCATTCACTGACATCATTCAGCTGTGACGACACGCGTTGAACGAGGCATTCACTGACATCATTCAGCTGTGACGACACGCGTTGAACGAGGCATTCACTGACATCATTCAGCTGTGACGACACGCGTTGAACGAGGCATTCACTGACATCATTCAGCTGTGATGACACGCGTTGAACGAGGCATTCACTGGTATCATTCAGCTGTGACGACACGCGTTGAACGAGGCATTCACTGACATCATTCAGCTGTGATGACACGCGTTGAACGAGGCATTCACTGACATCATTCAGCTGTGATGACACGCGTTGAACGAGGCATTCACTGACATCAGTCAACTATGATAACGGGCGTGTTGGTGGTATCAGAGAAAACAACTGTGTCCAAATGCTCTACTACTCTCCTAATCCTACGGGTTTAGCTCCCTTGATTATAATAATCTACTGCTATCATTATCTTCTTCAGTACTTTACGTAGCATGCAAGTCAGTTAGTAGTTTAATCTTTCCTCTCTATTTCCTGTATTAATTATTAAGACTGCAGACTCAAATTAAGCTGTAATAAACAATTCTCAATGAATAAACAGAAGGGCTTGAACCGCGGTCCGTAGAGCGTCGGACTGTCAATATATGCACCGCGGTTCTAGCCCCTCGTCCACCCTTCTGTTTATTCATTAAGACTACAGTTTGCCGCCTTCCAGATGTCTTGCCGTTTGTCTTGACTTACTGTAGGTTATCGCTGGGGGTTGAGAGAGTGCCTCGGCACTCAACTCTCTTGTTGGAGGCACCATAGCCATGTGGCTCCTCCTGCATGATAGAATGATCATAGATGGACTGACTGGTGTCAGTCTCCCTCAGTCTAAGGTTAATGAAGTCCAGTTGAGGTTTTCTCGTATTATTGTTCTCAAACTGCTAACTGACAGCCAATAACTGTAATCAACTCCCTCTTTGAAGGCATGTAACTTAGCCAATTCATCGATTCCATCATGCATCTGAAAACCATTATGAGACGGAATCCACAGAATGTGCACTTCGACTTCTATCACGAGCACAAGTGAAGATCTGGCCTGCAGACCTTGCCGTAATGCGGCCACTACTTTGGGAACAAGCAAAAGACAGCAGAAAATAACTGGATTATATTTACTTCACCAAACAAGCTGGTATTTACAGAATATTACAGCCTATTTACACTGTGTACAATGAGACCGAACACAAGAATAAGAGACAGTGAGCAATGCGGCAAATGGAAGCACAGGACACGGAGAACCGTGAAGGCAAGTCTGTTGAAGTTATTTTCACGAGTGTACCACATAGTTTAACAGCTCTGGAGGGCTTCCTTGCTATTGGCTGGGTGAACCGAGGTACTGGTATAGCGGCGTGGTGAACCGAGGTACTGGTATAGCGGCGTGGTCCTTTTGATCGTTAAACCCTTAGCACCTGGTTCGTTGATCTGGAGGCAGCCTATATGGGTGTGACATACGCTGAATACAATGTAACATACTCTGAGCATACCACAACTTCATCGTTTGCAACCCTATCATACTTGGTGTGGAAAATTGGCTATAATTTTCCTATAATTAGTAATGTGTATGTGAAGTGTTAATATAATGTAATGTAACTATTAAGTATTAATGGTAGTCACAAACTACTCGTGAGGAAGCGAGTGAGTGCTGCCATCCGAGAGGGGGGGGGGGAGGTGTAGATAGCTGGAGACAATGGTGGTGACACAGGTATGGAAGGCTGACTGCTTGGTTCTCTATTTGACCCAAGGGAAGAGGTCATAAAAGAAAAACTGAATCGGGTGTAATGCCCGGGTAGCCGTCCTGAGAGGTAGTGTCGGCTCTCTCAAGGAATTTGGAAATTGGCTGAATCTTCCAGTGAAATCAATTAAGGAGTAACAGAAGCGGTATCATCAGAAATTGATGAAGTTCGCACCACATGTAATGTCCGCCTCCCAGAGTATTAATTCTCACTACTGGTATGTTAATTTGTATTGGTCAATATAAATTGCCTACAGAAAGGGAGACGTTAGGATATGACGCCAAATCTTAATTTGGTGAGTCATATAGAAATACCCTTTATACTTTTTAGAGTAATTTATTTAGATTTATGTAAAATTACCCGAGCAAATTACTCAGGTCAAGTAATTGATATTACCGAATATACAGTCCACACATGTGTCAGTGTTACTGGCACAGTTTTTTTTTTTTTCAAATAATTTTAAGAATTATATGTTGTAATAATAATTAAGGTCCAGACATATGAGACGTGATGACCTGAGAAAGTGGTCACGAAGGTGGGATGTTATTGTGACCTGGTGACCTTAAAGTCCCACTTGACTGACCTACATCAATATCAGTAAGTGTAAACTGTTTGATATACTGAAGTTTCTTCACAATAATGGGGGTGAAATAATTCTGGATATTGCCTGTAAAATTTACTAATTTCTAACCCCTGTCACTGCCTTTAATGTGCCAAGCTCACTCAGATGTTTGTTTACATCTGTTGTGTGTATGGTGTTTAACACTTGTTATTCCCTTGCCTGACGACGCCGATCCTCCTTTCATCTGAAAACATTTGAAACAATTCGTTCAGCTCCTCGTAGACTTCCCTGTCTTTTCTCACGAGCTGTCCTCCTCCTCCTCCTCCTCCTCCTCTTCCTCTGTCAGTTTTATTACCTGATCTTTCACTCTTTTCTTCTTCTGTTGTAGCTGTGTAGCAGCTACAACATGAATTAAGAAAAGATTCTAGACTTCACCTTACGAAACAAAGCAAATTGACACACGAGCATTCCCTGCAGAGGTTAATGGGTTGATGTGTGACTCTGAAGATATGCTTGGCACAGTGCTTACCCCTTGATATTCCTCCTCGAGGTTTATAGCCTCTATCCTACGAAACTGTACTCAGTTGCCGGTATTCTTGTCCCTTCCCAAATTTCATAACCTTGAGTTCTTCGAGGTTGAATTCAATTAGTAACTCGTATAAGCAGTCTTGCAGTTTATCAAGTCCATTTGCAGTTTTTCCTTGATATCATCGGTGTATGTGTGTACTTACCTATTTATATTCCCCTATTTAAGGTGACTAAGTTTTTTTCCGCATCCTAGCTGAGTGAGTTCTATCATATCTATTCTTAAAACTATGTATGGATTCTGCCTCCACTATTTCGCTTTCTTGGTGATTCTCCTCCTGGTATCTCTAAGGTTAAAGAAGTGTTTCCTGACATCCCTGTGACTCATCTGTGCGTTTAATTTTCATGTGTGCTCTCGTGTACCTGAGACCAACCTCTCAAACAGTCTTGCCCTGTCCACCCAGTTAATCCTCCTCAGTATTTTGTACGTCGTAATTATATCACCTCTGGTCCTTCTGTTCTCTTAATATCATTGATTTTAGTTCCTTTACCCTCTAATCATAGCTCATACCTCTTACCTCTGGGACTAGTCTCATTGCAAACTTCTGCACTTTTTCTAGCTTGATATGTTTTATCAGATGTGGGCTCCATATTGGCGCTGCATACTCTAAGATGTGCCTCGCAGATGTCGATATATAGTGTCGTAAAAGGCTCGTTGTTGAGGGTCCTGAATCAGCGGCAGCTGTTCGACTGCAGTTCTCAGGCGATATGCTAAAAACTGTTTTCACTCTGGGATCTTTCTCTTCCAAGGAGGTTGGTAGCCTTTGTTTCTCTTTGTTTCCAGAGTACAGGTTTAGCCGCTCTCCGATTTTCCTAACTTTTTATATGTTGGGGTTAAATTCTAGTATATTCACTTGTCTACATCTATTTGTAATCTTCCTGGTCTGCCTCTGTCTTTTCATTAGTTTCACAACAACCGTAAACAGGGATACGTCTGGCTGTTTCTTTTATGTAGTTTGTGTACACAAGAAATAGTACTGGTCCCAGTACTGACCCTCGTGAAAACCCACTCGTCATACTTGCAGCAGGAAGGAAACAATAATGGATTGTCTTCCTGCTGCTAAGTATTCCTTCATCCACTGTAGTGCTTTCCCTGATACTCCTGCCTGCTCCTCTAGCTTTAGGTTCGGTCTCTTTAGGGGTACTGTATTAAACTCCACTTAGAATACAGAAATATACAGTCAACCCATTCTCTGTCTCTCCGTCACACCCATCGGGGTAGCCCAGTGGTGAGAGGCGTGACTCTCACCGCTGGGGTCCAGGGTTCGAATCCCGGAAGAACTACTGTCTCTCTCTGTCTCTCTCTATCTCTCTCTCTGTCTCCTGCCTAACTTTCGTTACCTTTTCATACCTCGTCATAGAACTCAAATAGATTTGCGAGACAGGATTCACCATCTTCATAACCTTGCTGTTGTAATTTATCTATCAGCTTCTTCCCTGGTGCTGTACTACTCTCCTGACAATCTTCTCCATAACTTTAAATACCATGCATGTCCTGTCACACTTGTCTCTGGTTTAATTCCACCAGTCTGTCCTCCTGGCCCCGCCTCTTCCCTGGTCACTACTTGGTCCACTCTCCTTGCACCATTACCTATATCGTATGTATTCTTAAAGCTTTGTATGGATCCTGCCTCCACTACATCACTCTCCAGACTGTTTCACTTCCTGACAACTGTATGGCTGAAGAAATACTTCCTAACATACCAACTTTTTTTATTCGACTGAAGAGGCCTACTGTGTAGCCGAAACGTTTCAGTATAAAGATACCTAAGTGTTAAATACCTGTGACTCGTCCGAGTCTTCAGCTTCCATCTGTGACCTCTTGTTGCTGTGCTCCATCTGTGACCTCTTGTTGCTGTGCTCCATCTGTGACCTCTTGTTGCTGTGCTCCATCTGTGACCTCTTGTTGCTGTGCTCCATCTGTGAAACATCCTGTGTAAGACAGAAAATGGAGAGAGAGAGAGAGAGAGAGAGAGAGAGAGAGAGAGAGAGAGAGAGAGAGAGAGAGAGAGAGAGAGAGAGAGAGAGAGAGAGAGAGAGAGAGAGAGAGAGATAATGAATCTACCATGACCTCGCCTCTCTAGGGAGAGCAACTATTGCAAGGTTAACGAGGCTAAACGCTCGTTAGTGGTGATCCAAATGAGTTCTTTAAATTTAGTAAAAACTTTCACAAAACTAGGAGTAAAAAATGGCATCTTCGGTTAACCACACAAACAGCAGCCCTCTACATCCACCACACACACTCCACACACACTCCACACACACTCCACACACACTCCACACACACTCCACACACACTCCACACACACGCTGAACGCGTGGTCCAGCAACTGGCTTCTCGAATTTAACCACGCCAAATGCAAAGTCATGAAGATCGGGGAAGGGCAAAGAAGACCGCAGACAGAGTAGAGGCTAGGTGGCCAAACACTGCAAACCTCACTCAAGGAGAAAGATCTGGGTGTGAGTATAACACCGAGCACGTCTCCGGAAGCACACATCAGCCAGATAACTGCTACTGCATATGGGCGCCTAGCAAACCTGAGAATAGCTTTCCGATACCTCAGTAAGGAATCGTTCAAGACTCTATACACTGTGTACATCAGGCCCATACTGGAGTACGCAACACCAGTTTGGAACCCACACCTGGTCAAGCACGTCAAGAAATTAGAGAAAGTGCAAAGGTTTGCAACAAGGCTAATTCCAGAGCTAAAGGGAATGTCCTACGAAGAAAGGTTAAGGGAAATCGGTCTGACGACACTGGAAGACAGGAGGGTCAGGGGCGACATGATAACGACACACAAAATACTGCGTGGAATAGATAAGGTGGACAGAGACAGGATGTTCCAGAGACGGGACACAGAAACAAGGGGTCACAATTGGAAGTTGAAGACTCAGATGAGCCAAAGGGATATAAGGAAGTATTTCTTCAGCCACAGAGTTGTTAGGAAGTGGAATAATCTGGCAAATGATGTAGTGAAGGCAAGAACCATACATAGTTTTAAGACGAGGTACGATAAAGCTCATGGAACATGGAGAAGGAGGACCCAGTAGTGGTCAGTGAAGAGGCGGGGCCAGGAGCTGAGTCTCGACTCCTGCAACCACAATTAGGCGAGTACAATTAGGCGAGTACATACACCCACACACTCGATCACCAACTCTGCAGGCCAGAAGTGGTGATCCATGCTAGAACAACCGTGGTGCTGAGGCTTGGCCCAAAGTCAGGGTTGACCATTAAAAAGAGACGAACTTGTTGAGTTTCGAGAAGAATAGCACCAATGAGAACACAGCAACTCATCACAGTGGTGGTGCTGCTACACCATCACCAGCACTGTCTCTCTCCAGAGAGCGTGGATCACAACTGCACGACTGTCATCCGGTCTTAGAGATGGAATCACGGGGTCCCCGTTGGGATGAGGATTGCTGTAGTGCGCGCTCTCAGTATCAGAGAATGCGAGAGGTTGGCACTACGCTAGAGCAGTTACCGTCACATGACATACAAAACACTTCACAAGATAAATCAAAGCGTTACACGACATGCTTAAGCGTCACATACATAATTTGTCAACATAAGAACAGTTGTAAACGCCACGTTCTCCATGCAATATTTTTATTATCATTAGTTTTAGAGAACACAGCTAGAACGATAGTTCATACCTGAACATTGTTAGGTCACGGGAGTGGCAAGAATAGGGAGAGGCAGGACTGGGTTACGCCGAGTTATTAATTAGTTTAAGACTTATCGACTACGAGGTCATTTAAACTGTACTACTTTGCACATCAGTCAAGGTTACTTTAATCGGTAATATAATGGGCAAAATAATATTTTAGTGTATATACACTGAAAGATATACATCTCCCTTTGTTAAGACAGGAGGAGCAGGGAGGAAGTGCTAGGGAGGGAGAGAGGAAGGAAAGAAAGAAAGACGGGAGGAAGAGAAGAGAAGGGATGCGATGAGAGCAAGGGTGTGGTGAAGAGGAAAGTTTGGATTCAGAGTCAGAACATTAACCTCTCTCTCCTCCTGCTGGTTGAAGACATTCTTACGTGCTCTAGTACAGCAGACAAATACACAAGTATTCCAGTGTTGACACACACACACACACACACACACACACACACACACACACACACAGAGCAGGAAGAGTGACCTAGTAGCGACCAGTAAAGAGGCGGGGCCAGGAGCTATGAATCGATCCCTGCAGCCACAATTGAGTACACACACACACACACACACACACACGTCAGTCTCACAGTCACCATGTCAGGGGCATAAAAAAAATCGAAAGCCAGGAGTAATGGCTGGACTGGAACCCGGGACCCGGGAAGCGAAGACACGCTATATTTGCATAAACAAATATGCATTTGAGATATTCCATGGATACATACATCAGTAACAACAATGAACCTCAAAAACAAGTTTGTTTTCCGCTCTAAATGTAATACGTTATCGTATTAATTTGACGCGTTAAACTCATTTTAGTAATTCAGCGCAAGGAATGGTGGTGACTCCTCTGTCAGGTAATGTGGGACTGATTCACGCGTAGCTTTCCCCTCTGTATATAGCACAGAGCAACACAGGAAAACATTTCTCAGTCACTCAGCAGGTGTTGTGGGTGTTTCATAACTCGACCTGATTACTGAGGTCGGGGTTGGAGATGAAATGAAACGTTGTCGAAGTTACATTACCAATCTGCGCACTAATTGAGAAGGATTAGTATACAGCGCTTTCTTAAAGCCATCACCAATCTTCTGGTGACTTCATCTAGAGGGACATCGACACGTTCTGGTACAGCGAAAACAGTATGTTGGAACAACTCGAACAAGCATCCCACATGTTGGAAATGTTCGCTAGCCGATGCTTCAGCCCGTTCTGAACACCATAACGTCGCTAGTGTTGATTCAGCGCATCTGATCGGGACGGCTAACACTGTAATCCATGTTAATTAACACATTACTTGCGTTGTAGCAACTCCTCAACCTGCCCTCGCGGAGATCACTGCTCTTCTGGCACTATCTTTTCAACGACAAATCACAACCATCGCTAGCAAGTCTTTTCCATGTAAACATTTGTTTTAATTAAAGTTATATCTGCAAGACAGCTTCACTCTCCCCTCGCAAGTTGATAAAGGGGAATTATTTTATGTTTAAGGGGAGGCAGTAAACCCGTTAGGGGCCAAACAGACTAAGAGAATGCACAGAGAAATTCCCCTGCCTATAACAGATCAGTCGAGCCTGTAATTTCTTACCTGCGTTTAAAATCACGCAGGTAAGAAAGTTATATAATAATTTGCTTCTGGAAATTACTTGGGAGATTCGTTACCTGTACTATTAAAGAAGTTCTTAATGGAGAGGGAGGTATGGAAGACGCTGGAAGACTCTGGAAGGAGCCCCAGTGAAAAACAGGGTTCTAGTAAGTGAAGTTAAGTTTCATTACCCAGTAAGAACACTCGGTAGAGAGCAAAGGTATAAAATACCGACACGATGCACAAAGACACCAATGCAGTATAATGCGATCCTTTTTTTTGTCGATTCTTCGCCTACGCAGCAGGCTTTTGCAAGTCATTTTCAAGTCACTTTCAGGTGACTTGAAGAAATCCACTATTTGGGCGAAACGTTATCAGTGAAGAATTGCATTACTGGATTTGTCTGTTTATCCGAAAATAAAGGGTCGAATTTTTTGCAGCACTTGTCATGTGTGGTCAAAATTACGATTAGACCCATGACCTATGACACTTCCTCATTAACGAAGCCTACGTCAAACAGCATGCAGCCAGGACCAACATCCTTACTGGCCAGCTCTTCAAGAGCCATGGTCCGATACCAGGCCACTATAGTGATGGCCAGCCAGACCCATCGGAGACGTTTTTGGATCCAGCCAGTGGATGGTACCACACTGTGGAGAGGTTTTTGGATCCATCCAGTCTGTGGTAGACCTATGGCAGAGTTATTGTCTTTGAAACCACAATGCCAGTCACATAGCAGCAAATGAGGGGGGTCCACGAAGTTATTTTTTTTATTGTGAAAATAATGTCAGTGTCTATCAGCGTCTGACAGTGTGTGTGAATGTGTGTGAGAGTGAGAAAGAGAAAGAAAGAGAGAAAGAAAGAGAAAAAGAAAGAGAAAGAAAGAGAGAATGACCGCGATCTGACTAGTAACGGACTTGCCACGGCTCACCCGCTGCGAGAATCGTACCAAGAATTAAGCAGAAGACACCCCGGTAAGATACAACTAAGACGTATAAAGTTAAATATTAATATTCCATTTTTTGTGGGTTTTCCATTACGTGCCATTCATCTACACTAAATTGCATTCATCTTTCACTCCATTTGATCCTTTTTGCCGAATCTTTTCATATGGGTTTGCATATTTTTTTCACTTTTCGCTAGCATGTTTACATGTTTTTTGCTCGTTACTGTGTGCGTGTGTGGCTGTGTGTGTATTCATCTATGTTCAAAATAGTATAAAACACTGACAAACTGATAAATAAGACATGTGCAACAGTTAGGTATCTTGTCGAAACGTTTCGCTTACGTAGTAGGCTTCTTCAGTCAAATAAGGAGGGAGCAGGTATAGTAGTGAAATGGTGATGTAATCAGTCCATCAACCTTGGAGAGAAATAGTATTTGAGGTGGTGAGTCCCTTACCCTGGAGAGGAGTTCAGCTCCATGAAGCTGAACTCTTAATTGTTTCTTGGGTTCTATGTCAAGATAATATATCACCGGGCCGCGGGGGCGTTGACCCCCGGAACTCTCTCCAGGTAAACTCCAGGAAACTGTGAGTAGTGTTCGCCTCCCTAACCTCTTGGTCTGAGTCTTCCCACTTACAACTACGCTGAAACTGAAGCAGTATTTAGCTTTCCTCTAGTTCATCTGTGTCATGTATCATCCCCTCGGCATCTCAAACAGCGTGTAAAATACAGCTGTTCGCTGTATTTTACACGTCATGACCATACCTTTCCTAGCTCGCCTCTCTTCTGATGAGGTTAGTTTGTATTTCTCAGATTAACTCTCTCCTCGTAGTCATGTCCACTCATCTCTAGTATCACTTTCGACACGAAGATTCGAGCTTTTTTTCAAGAGATATTGGACTCTGCGTACTCTCGTTTTATTTTCATTTCTTTCAAATAAGTTACAAACAGGTATAAGTTGAACTCTGTTTCCTCCGGTAAATCACTTGTGTACACCAGGAATATCAAGGTCACTGCAAACACCGATCTGAACTCGATGATTTGTATGTATAGCAGTCAAATCTCAGCTCCTGACCTTGCTTCTTTTGTTATTTTTTAACGGCATTATATTTTATTCTGACCTCTTCGAGCTTATCATACCTATTCTTTAAAATGTATTTTAATTGACTTCTATTACTTCTATTATTTCATTCCAATTTTCTACCATGTTATGACTAAAAAATTCTGTCTATTATATCAATAGCTCATTTGTATCTTCAACTTCTACCTGTGTCCACGTCTCCCTGGCCTCCTAATTGAAAATTTATCCCAATCTGAACAATTCCTCTTAAAATTTCAAATGTCGTAATGATGTCTTCCCTAGTCCTCTCAATTTCACTTCCTTCAAATTCTGCTCTTAATGTATGTGTCTCAGCACTAGAACTAGTTGCTTGTAGACCTTTAGAGTTTCTACATATACTTGAGCAGATGGGAACTACATGTTGAGTGGGGAACATACTCGATGATTAACCTATTTAATAAAATACAGTGATAGCTCTAATCCGAACTGTATAGGCCGAGATCAGTTCGGAAACACGGAGTTTCCGGATACGTGAGGGAGGATGATGTGCATCCGTACTGTCATATCGCCATCGGCGACGGCGTTGTAGGTTTAAAAAACAAGTCTAGCGTCGTCTGGCGGTGGGACTAGACACTCTGGGCTCGAATAACAGCTTCCCGGATTTCTGCAGCCATTTTAAGTTAGGCGCCACGATCCATCATACCACTACCACGTTGTTGTAGGTACCACATGATGCAATAATCGAATTCCAAGATCTGTGGCTTCGCCATCACTTTTCTTTCGACACTTTTTCCAGTTTTTGAGGCGGCAGAAAACATCCGAACGGTTTTTCGGATGTGTCGGTAATAATTTTAGAATTTTGCCCTTTCCCAGGGCAAAATGGCAGGCCGAATATGTGAGTTAACAATGTATATATCCTCTACTCTTCATTTTCTGTTGCCTTCGTTACGTGTTGACTAACATTTCTTCATTGGTAACTTCATTTTTGTTATCTACGTTTCTGGTCAGCCAACATGTCTCAGTACTTCTAGTAAATTAACTTACAATTCAAAATCTAATGATAAAAACACAACAGACCCACAGAGAACCTCTTGAGTAACCCAGGGAACGGTTGCGGCCCAAGAGCCAGCGATGACTGAATGGAACAGAGTTTTGGGGGGATAGGAGAGCCACTACCAGCGAGAACACTGGACCTAAGACACCAGAGAAGTAATTCTGACTCCTGTTATAACAACACCTGTGCTTCTCCCAACGAGTTCCATGTGAGCGAGGAAGGTAGCACACGAGATAACTCACCATCGTATACCTGGAGTATACCTGGAGAGGGTTTCGAGGGTCAACGCCCCTGCGGCCCGGTCTGTGACCAAGCCTCATGGTGGATCAGGGTCTGATCAACCAGACTGTTACTGCTGGCCGCACGCAACCCGACGTACGAACCACAGCCCGGCTGGTCAGGTACCGACTTAAAATATAGAACCAAAGAAACCACTTGAGCCGAAGATGTGTTGTACACTACTATAGTGTCTGTGACGTGGGTGTCCCGGTGGCCTGGTGGCTAAAGCTCCCGCTTCACACACGGAGGGCCCGGGTTCGATTCCCGGCGAGTGGAAACATTTCGACACGTTTCCTTACACCTATTGTCCTGTTCACCTAGCAGCAAATAGGTACCTGGGTGTTAGTCGACTGGTGTGGGTCGCATCCTGGGGGACAAGATTAAGGACCCCAATGGAAATAAGTTAGACAGTCCTCGATGACGCACTGACTTTCTTGGGTTATCCTGGGTGGCTAACCCTCCGAGGTTAAAAATTCGAACGAAATCTTGCCTTATCTTATCTGACGACCACACTGCTTGTACTGAAGAGGACACGCCCAGCCTTGGCAAGAGGGCTGCCCCGCCATAGGGTTGTAAACGGTATCTCACTTGTACAAACTCCAACACTCCTTTTAGGAGTCAGTAACGGGTCATCATTTAGAGACGACCCGTGTCAGGACTTCTTTCGTGACAGAAAATATTTATCATCGCATCAATAATTTAGCATTATTCCTTAATTTTTATTCCGTTGCTTCCAATAAATTACCAATACCTTACACTCATTAGGCTTTTCCCTGAGTCCCCTGTTTACAGGGAGTTATTTACCAGCGACACTATGTCGTTGAGGGAAGAATTCTGATGTTCTGTTTTATTTTACGGCTTTGCTGGGAGTGTGGGATGGTAAGTCGTGAGAACTTAAGAGGGAGGGTGGTGAATGTTGGGGGAAGAGGGAGGATGGTGAATCTTGGGGAAGAGGGAGGGTGGTGAATTTTGGGGAAGAGGGAGGGTGGTGAATTTTGGGGAAGAGGGAGGGTGGTGAATCTTGAGGGAGAGTGGTGACGAGGGATGGGATGATGGAAGTGTGGTGGGGAAGATGGATGAGGTGATGTTTGAGGTGGTGAACGAGTGGAAGTGTACTGGAGCTGGAACGTATACTGGTGTAACTGGTAGCTGGAAGAGGAAGTCTGGGAGAGAGTGAAGAAGAGTGAAAGTGTAGAGGAATGTGGAAAGGAGAGGGAGGGTGAGGAGTAGCAGGAATGGAGGAGCCTGCAGGAGGGTGTGGAGTAGCAGGAATGGAGGAGCCTGCAGGAGGGTGTGGAGTAGCAGGAATGGACGAGCCTGCAGGAGGGTGTGGAGTAGCAGGAGTGGACGAGCCTGCAGGAGGGTGTGGAGTAGCAGGAATGGACGAGCCTGCAGGAGGAGGAGGAGGAGGAGGAGCCTGTAAGAGGGTGTGGAGTACCAAGAGTGGAGAGCCTGCAGGAGGGTGTGGAGTAGCAGGAGTGGAGGAGTCTGTAAGAGGGTGTGGAGTAGCAGGGGTGGAGGAGCCTGTAGGAGGGTGTGGAGTAGCAGGAGTGGAGGAGTCTGTAAGAGGGTGTGGAGTAGCAGGGGTGGAGGAGCCTGCAGGAGGGTGTGGAGTAGCAGGGGTGGAGGAGCCTGCAGGAGGGTGTGGAGTAGCAGGGGTGGAGGAGCCTGCAGGAGGGTGTGGAGTAGCAGGGGTGGAGGAGCCTGCAGGAGGGTGTGGAGTAGCAGGGGTGGAGGAGCCTGCAGGAGGGTGATGGTGACCAGGGGTGCGAGAGGGAGTTGAAGGCTGACTGACTGTGTTGGTACTTTCCTAAACTTCTTCCCTATGTTGAGTCACCCATCCTGAGGCAAACGACTTCTTCCTCATCCCCTTTTTCCCGCAGTTCCCTCCTCTCTCTCTCTCTCTCTCTCTCTCTCTCTCTCTCTCTCTCTCTCTCTCTCTCTCTCTCTCTCTCTCTCTCTCTCTCTCTCTCTCTCTCTCTATGTTGCTTTATATTCTTCCTTGGTCCGTTCTTCTTAGGCCATGTCAAATTTTCATAATTCTGCCGGATGAATGTCCTTCCTTATAAGATTTACAGCACCAACTTCAAAATAAGGAATGATAATGGCTTTGCTTCTTGCCCATAAAATCCTTTCTTTATAATACACCAGATTTCGGCGACAAAATTCTCATCTCACATCAAATCTGAATTTCACTCTTTCCCTTATTTACTTCGTAGTTTCCTCTCAGGTTTGTCTTATATAAACATGGTGAGAGTTGTGTGTCTGGAATCTAAAGTTTCTTGTTGTGTCTTGCCTCTTCTCTCCTTTTTTATGTCTCAGGAATTCTATTTATTTATACTCTCTTCTCCCCTTTATCGAATCCACCCAACGTATGTTTAAATCCACTATCTTCTCTAGTCACTCTGCCCCCTGCACTCTACCCCTACTGCTGCACCCTTGCACTCTACCCCTACTGCTGCCCCCTTGCACTCTACCCCTACTGCTGCCCCCTTGCACTCTACCCCTACTACTGCCCCCTTGCACTCTACCCCTACTGCTGACCCCTTGCACTCTACCCCTACTGCTGACCCCTTGCACTCTACCTACTGCTGACCCCTTGCACTCTACCCCTACTGCTGACCCCTTGCACTCTACCCCTACTGCTGACCCCTTGCACTCTACCCCTACTGCTGACCCCTTGCACTCTACCCCTACTGCTGACCCCTTGCACTCTACCCCTACTGCTGACCCCTTGCACTCTACCCCTACTGCTGACCCCTTGCACTCTACCCCTACTGCTGACCCCTTGCACTCTACCCCTACTGCTGACCCCTTGCACTCTACCCCTACTGCTGACCCCTTGCACTCTACCCCTACTGCTGACCCCTTGCACTCTACCCCTACTGCTGACCCCTTGCACTCTACCCCTACTGCTGACCCCTTGCACTCTACCCCTACTGCTGACCCCTTGCACTCTACCCCTACTGCTGACCCCTTGCACTCTACCCCTACTGCTGACCCCTTGCACTCTACCCCTACTGCTGACCCCTTGCACTCTACCCCTACTGCTGACCCCTTGCACTCTACCCCTACTGCTGACCCCTTGCACTCTACCCCTACTGCTGACCCCTTGCACTCTACCCCTACTGCTGACCCCTTGCACTCTACCCCTACTGCTGACCCCTTGCACTCTACCCCTACTGCTGACCCCTTGCACTCTACCCCTACTGCTGACCCCTTGCACTCTACCCCTACTGCTGACCCCTTGCACTCTACCCCTACTGCTGACCCCTTGCACTCTACCCCTACTGCTGACCCCTTGCACTCTACCCCTACTGCTGACCCCTTGCACTCTACCCCTACTGCTGACCCCTTCCTCTATACCCCTACTGCTGACCCCTTGCACTCTACCCCTACTGCTGACCCCTTGCACTCTACCCCTCCTGCTGACCCCTTGCACTCTACCCCTCCTGCTGACCCCTTGCACTCTACCCCTCCTGCTGACCCCTTGCACTCTACCCCTCCTGCTGTCCCCTTGCACGCTACCCCTCCTCCTGACCCCTGCACTCTACCCCTCCTCCTGACCCCTGCACTCTACCCCTCCTCCTGACCCCTGCACTCTACCCCTCCTCCTGACCCCTGCACTCTACCCCTGCTGTTGTCCCTGTCTTGCCTCTGGTTCTCCAGGTTCTCTGTTAATCCTTCTCACTTCCTGCAGTTCTATGCGTCATTTTCAAGGTCCGTCTCTCTTTAGTTCTCCTCTTCCAAATTCCATTGTTCCTTTCGCATCCCTTCCTCTACCCAAAGTTTTCTGATTATTTAATTTTTCTGTTTCTAATCATTTATCATCTACCCTTCCTCTATCATTTGCCGCCAGTCTTTGTAACCTACTTTCCCTGGAGCGTCGTTTGCTGTGTACCCGCCTATATGTGGTTACTGAAGCCGAGTGTGAGTGTGAGTGTGAGTGTGAGTGTGAGTGTGTGTGTGTGTGTGTGTGTGTGTGTGTGTGTACTTACCTATCCAAGGTTTCAGGGTCGATTCACATCTCCTGGCCCCGCCTCTTCGCTGGTCGCTACTAGGTCAAATCTCTCTTTGTTCCATGAGCTTTATCGTACATCTTAAAGATGTGTATGGATCCTGCCTCCACTACATCACTCTCCAGACTATTCCACTTCCTGACAACTCTGTGACTGAAGAAATACTTCCTAACATCCCTGTGATCAGCTTCCTGTTGCGACACCTTGTTGCTGTGTCACATCTCAAACTTTCTGTCAATTCTTCTCAGTGTTTTATACGTCGTTGTCATGGCTTCCCTATGCCTCCTGTCTTCCAATATCATCAGGTTGATTTCCTCTCCTCGTAGTACATACCCTTTAGCCCCGGGACTAATCTTGTTGCAAACCCTTGCACTTTCTCTAATTTCTTGACGTGCTTGACCAGGTGTGGGTTCTAAACTGGTGCTGCATACTCCGATTTGGGCCTGACGTACATAGTTTACAATGTCTTAGATGACTCCTTACTGAGGTGCCGAAACGCTATTCTTAGGTTTGCCAGGCGCCCATATGCTGAAGGAGTTACTGATTAATGTGTCCCTCAGGAGATGTGTTTGGTATTATGATCACCCCATGATCCTTTTCCTTGAGTACGGTTTGCAGCCTTTGGCCCCCTAGCTTGTACTCTGTGGTCTTCTTTGACCCTCCCCAGATCAGGCTTACAGTCTTTCCAGACCACTTTGTAATCCTGCCTGATCCTCAACCGCTTGAATTCTCCGAATTAGCTTCACCTTGTCTGCAAACAGAGACATCTCTGAATCTATTCCTTCCCTCATGTCATTCACATATACCATAAACAGTACCGGCGCTAGGACTGATCTTTTTGGAACCCCGATCGTCACTTCGTCACGTACCATCACTCATTGTTTCCTTCCTGTCCGGTGATCCACTGCAGTCAATTTCCTGTTATTACTGACTGCTCCTCTAGCTTTTGCAGTAATCTCTTGTGCGGAACTGTGTCAAAATTTTGTCTTCTTACAATCCTTACAATAAACACCTCTCTCCTGTCACCTTGTCGTAAAATTCCAGTAGGGGTGTGTGGGGGGGGGATGGGGGCCGCGCGCGCGCGAGTTCGTAATTACCTCATCATAATTAGCTAGTGTGCGGTGTGTGAACAAGCGCTGATTTGAGCATTTAGTTCCACGCAGAGATTCATGTAGAATTAAGTGCTCCTGAACACGTCCACAGCAGTCAGTCTTGCACTTAAAAACACTCATTTCTCTGAAAAAAACCATACTTGCGTATACATAGATCAAAACACACTGGTACAACGCTCTTATACACAGTAATACACAAGTATACACTCGTCACTGTGGTTATGGACAGTGTTCAGTTAGAGGTCAGTGTACAGGAGTGAGAGTGGAGTAATAACTGCAGCAGACACGGCCTGAGGAACACCTGGCACAACCACGCTAATGACCTCGTTAAACACACATCGCTCTACACTCACTTTTACTCACGACTCCGTCATACCTTCCCTCCCCTTCCCTACCCCTGTGTCAGAGTAGGTTGCCTGAGCATCCTCTATTGTCAGCTTAGGTTGCCTGAGCATCCTTTCTATTGTCAGCTTAGGTTGCCTGAGCATCCTTTCTATTGTCAGCTTAGGTTGCCTGAGCATCCTTTGTATTGTCAGCTTAGGTTGCCTGAGCATCCTTTCTATTGTCAGCTTAGGTTGCCTGAGCATCCTTTCTATTGTCAGCTTAGGTTGCCTGAGCATCCTTCCCACTGTCAAGGAAGGTTGCCTGAGCATCCTTCCCACTGTCAGGGAAGGTTGCCTGAGCATCCTTCCCACTGTCAGGGAAGGTTGCCTGAGCATCCTTCCCACTGTCAGGGAAGGTTGCCTGAGCATCCTTCCCACTGTCAGGGAAGGTTGCCTGAGCATCCTTCCCACTGTCAGGGAAGGTTGCCTGAGCATCCTTCCCACTGTCAGGGAAGGTTGTCTGAGCATCCTTCCCACTGTCAGGGAAGGTTGCCTGAGCATCCTTCCCACTGTCAGGGAAGGTTGCCTGAGCATCCTTCCCACTGTCAGGGAAGGTTGCCTGAGCATCCTTCCCACTGTCAGGGAAGGTTGCCTGAGCATCCTTCCCACTGTCAGGGAAGGTTGCCTGAGCATCCTTCCCACTGTCAGGGAAGGTTGCCTGAGCATCCTTCCCACTGTCAGGGAAGGTTGCCCGAGCATCCTTCCCACTGTCAGGGAAGGTTGCCTGAGCATCCTTCCCACTGTCAGGGAAGGTTGCCTGAGCATCCTTCCCACTGTCAGGGAAGGTTGCCTGAGCATCCTTCCCACTGTCAAGGAAGGTTGCCCGAGCATCCTTCCCACTGTCAGGGAAGGTTGCCTGAGCATCCTTCCCACTGTCAGGGAAGGTTGCCTGAGCATCCTTCCCACTGTCAGGGAAGGTTGCCTGAGCATCCTTCCCACTGTCAGGGAAGGTTGCCTGAGCATACTTGCCTCTTTGTCAGTGTCTTTAACATCCATCATTTTCTTCATCCCATTTTCTAACCGCTGTTTAATGTATACTATTACTTTTATCCCTGCTACGGGATAATGGGATAGACTATTCTGAGAGAGAGCAATTCTCAAGTGATAGTAACTCCAGCTACGCTGGAAGGAAATTTCTGGGTGGCCCGGTGGCCTGGTGGCTAAAGCTCCCGCTTCACACACGGAGGGCCCGGGTTCGATTCCCGGCGGGTGGAAACATTTCGACACGTTTCCTTACACCTGTTGTCCTGTTCACCTAGCAGCAAATAGGTACCTGGGTGTTAGTCGACTGGTGTGGGTGGCATCCTGGGGGACAAGATTAAGGACCCCAATGGAAATAAGTTAGACAGTCCTCGATGACGCACTGACTTTCTTGGGTTATCCTGGGTGGCTAACCCTCCGGGGTTAAAAATCCGAACGAAATCTTATCTTATCTTATCTAGCTGCCGTAGTTGATGAACTCTCGCTGGAATATTTAATAGATGATTTCCAGGCTGCTCTACTGAAGTCTCCCAGCTCAGGTTGACGATATCAACACCTCGTATGAGCCTCATCCTGCGTGATGGAATACGACTGGGAAACATAGCTACCTTTCGTTCCCACTGTGCCCCGTGGTCTGGTGGGTAAAGCTGTCGCTTCACACGGTGAGATTCCGGGTTCGACTCCCGGAGAGGGTAGAAACATTGGGCGTGTTTCCTAAGACCAGTTGTCTACATTCCCCGTCAGTAAAATGGGTACCTGGGTGTTAGTCGACTGGTGTAGGTAGCATCCTGAGACAAAACTGACCTAATTTGCCCGAAATGCTCTGCATAACAAGCGGCTTTCTATATACATAGTAGTACGTCATTAATGTCAGCTAGGAGTGTATACCTTGTACGTGTACTTGTAGAAATAAAGATATATATTAAACAAATAACCCGCACATAGAAGAAAGGAGTTTACGACGACGTTTCGGTCCGACTTGGACTTTGTAAATGGTCCAAGTCGGACCGAAACGTCGTTGTAAGCTCCTCTCTTCTATGTGCGGGTTAAAGTATCGTTCTAGTCACGGTATTGTGCCTTTTTTTGTTATTTAAAGATATATGTTATAATAAGATAACAGCACACTGCTGCTGTATCCAGTATAGTTTAACTTCAGGTTGGTAGCTGGTGTTAGGTTGCAGTAGCGTTCTTGCCTCTGACGGTACAAGGTGAACTTCTTGCTTCCAATATGCTATGGATAGCTCAGTCTTGATAACAATAACACCACCACAAATAAGTCGATGTGGAGGCGCAAGTGACCATGTGATACTTGCCACACACACCTGACCTCACCCTGGCCACGTGATACTTGCCACACACACCAGACCTCACCCTGGCCACATAACACTTGCCACACACACCTGACCTCACCCTGGCCACATGACACTTGCCACACACACCTGACCTCACCCTGGCCACATGACACTTGCCACACACACCTGACCCCACCCTGGCCACATGACACTTGCCACACACACCTGACCTCACCCTGGCCACATGACACTTGCCACACACACCTGACCCCACCCTGGCCATATGACACTTGCCACACACACACACACACACACACACACACACACACACACACACACCTGACCTCACCCTGGCCACACACACCTTTGCCACAATAACTTCTTTCCTTGAGTTATGGAGTCTGGTCTTCAAAACCTCCAATCTAAACCTCAAATCCAGACCCATAAAGACTTATCTTTCCCCATCCTTACCTTCATAAGCTAGCACCAACAACCCTTCCATCACTACCTCCTATACTTACCTTCCACACTCGCCCACTTCCCTCAAACCTGCCCTTACACACTACTTCCACCCTTCCCACTCACCCCCTCTTTCACCCCTGCCCTCGCAGACACACCTACAATTTGAGGTGAAGCCCTGATGGCAGTGGTCATGTTCAGTGACTCTGGCAGGGTGAGAGGAGGGTAATGATGACGAGCTTCCTCAAGGAGACTCAGGTATGGACACACTTGGGCTATTATCTGCTTCTTCTTATTTTTTTTTTGCCTTATCGGTTTTCTTTCCCACTTGCTGTTTATGCATTCTTTTTCCACTTGTTCCTCGTGTTTACCTTAGTATCTTCTATCTCCCATTTTACTGACGTCAGTCAAAACTTTAATAAGCTTTATAAATACTCTAAAGTTCCTCAACGCTAATGGGTTCACTCACTCACTCCCCTGGTTGCGTGAGCCCTGTCATGCCTATTCTTAAAACTATGTATGGATCCCGCCTCTACCACCTCGCTTTCTAGGTCATTCCACTTCCTAACCACTCTAAGGCTAAAGAAGTATTTCCTGAAATCTCTTGACTCATGATTTTAGCTTCCAGCTGAGCTCTCGTGTATCCAAGAGCCGCCTCTACAACAGACTCGCCCTGTCCACCCTGTAGTTCCTCTCAACATTTGTAAGTCGTAATCATGTAACCCTTGGGTTCTTCTGTCCTCTTATGTCAGGTTTAGCTCCTCTAGCCTCTCCTCATAGCTCATACGCAAACCTTGTCATTCTTTCAAATTTGGGTTCCACACTGGTGCTGCATGCTCCAAGTTGGTCCTAAAATATAACATTTATAGGGTTGTGGATGCCGCCTTGTAGATGTTCCTGAAAAGGCTACCCTTAAATTTACCAGGCTCTCGTCTGTTGCAGCTGTTATTCTCTTGATGTCTGCCTCAGGCGGAATGCTCTGGTCTGTGCTTACTCCATGATCCTCATTTTCCAAGGAGGTTTACAGCCGTTGTTTTCGGTCATTATAGCCCCTCCCCGATTTCCGTAACACTGCATTTGCTGGGGTTAAATTCTAGCAGCCACTTGTCAAAACAATCCTGTAGCCTGTCCAGATACATTTATAGTCTTTCCTGATCTATTTCTTTATATATTCCTTTTATTAGTTGCACATTATCTGCGAACAGAGATACCTCTGACTCGTCTGCCTGTATCATGTCTTGACACTCAAAAAACAGTACTAGTCTAAGTACTGACCCTTGTGGGACCCCACTCGTCACACCTAGTCCGACACCACCTGCTTGGCAATAACTCACTGTTTCCTTCCTGCTAGGTATTCCTTAATCCACTATTGTTTTCCCTGTACAGTACAAAAATGCATAATCCACCCATCCCTCTCTCCTGCCTAAATTTCACTACCTTACCAAGGGCTAGTTGTCCCTAATGAATCCGCTTCTTTCCAGGTGCTTCACTTCTCTCGATCATCTTCTCCATAACCTTACACACTATGAGTTTCGGTAACACTGATCTGTAGTTCAGTGTTACCTGTTTGCCCCATTTTTAACGAAAGATCTAGATTTGCTATTTTCTAGACCTCTGTCAGCTGCTCTGTTTCAAGTGAGGAAGATCGGTGCTAGTGGTCCTCACAGTTCATCTGCTCCATCTCTCGGTAGACACGGAGATGTATTGCCTGGTACATAGCTCACTCATTATTTAACACACCTCGCCTCCCATTGTGTGTATCATGTACAGTACTCGTTGGTGCACTCTCCCTCTTTGAAACTCTGATAATATTCCTGATTCCATTGATAATATTTCCCCAAATCTTCTGTCCAGCCACTCTCAGACTTCCTTGTGGGTTTGTTGATAGTGTGCATGCGCATGTGTGTGTGTACTCACCTATACTCACCTACATATGGTTGCAGAGATCGAGTTACAGCTCCTGGCTGCGTGCGTGTGCATGTGTTTGTTTCACGCAAGTCGTGGTGCTCTGACATCACACTGTGTCGACACAACACACACGTGTACATGTTTATCTTCAGTGGGAGACCAGTTTCCTGGTGAAGATGTGGCAAGTGATTCCCACGCTTGCAATTTTGTGAGACAATTTGAGACAAAATAATAAGGTTGTCCACCCCTCATTTGCGCGCACACACACACAAAGGTGGACAGGGACAGGATGTTCCAGAGATGGGACACAGCAACAAGGGGTCACAATTGGAAGTTGAAGACTCAGATGATTCAGAGGAATGTTAGGAAGTATTTCTTCGGTCAGAGAGTTACCAGAAAGTGGAATAGTTTGGAGAATCATGTAATGGAGGCAGGATCCATACATAGCTTTAAGAAGAGCTATGATAAAGCTCATGGAGCAAGGAGAATGTGGACCTAGTAACGACCTGTGAAGAGGTAAGGCCAGGAGCTATGACTCGACCTCTGCAACCACACTTAGGTTAGTATACACACACACGCACACACACACACACACCTCATTAGAACCGGAAGACAATACACGAACCATTTCTTTGCAAATGTGCATATTGTGAAGCCAAGTTACAGACAGAATAGGAAAGCTTGAGTGTGGAGACGCTGATAGTGTAGCTGCAGTGATGATAGTGTAGCTGCAGTGATGATAGTGTAGCTGCAGTGATGATAGTGTAGCTGCAGTGCTGATAGTGTAGCTGCAGTGATGATAGTGTAGCTGCAGTGCTGATAGTGTAGCTGCAGTGATGATAGTGTAGCTGCAGTGATGATAGTGTAGCTGCAGTGCTGATAGTGTAGCTGCAGTGCTGATAGTGTAGCTGCAGTGCTGATAGTGTAGCTGCAGTGCTGATAGTGTAGCTGCAGTGCTGATAGTGTAGTTGCAGTGCTGATAGTGTAGCTGCAGTGATGATAGTGTAGCAGCAGTGCTGATAGTGTAGCTGCAGTGCTGATAGTGTAGTTGCAGTGCTGATAGTGTAGCTGCAGTGATGATAGTGTAGCAGCAGTGCTGATAGTGTAGCTGCAGTGCTGATAGTGTAGCTGCAGTGCTGATAGTGTAGTTGCAGTGCTGATAGTGTAGCTGCAGTGATGATAGTGTAGCTGCAGTGCTGATAGTGTAGCTGCAGTGCTGATAGTGTAGTTGCAGTGCTGATAGTGTAGTTGCAGTGCTGATAGTGTAGCTGCAGTGATGATAGTGTAGCTGCAGTGCTGATAGTGTAGCTGCAGTGCTGATAGTGTAGCTGCAGTGATGATAGTGTAGCTGCAGTGCTGATAGTGTAGCTGCAGTGCTGATAGTGTAGCTGCAGTGCTGATAGTGTAGCTGCAGTGCTGATAGTGTAGTTGCAGTGCTGATAGTGTAGTTGCAGTGCTGATAGTGTAGCTGCAGTGCTGATAGTGTAGCTGCAGTGCTGATAGTGTAGTTGCAGTGCTGATAGTGTAGTTGCAGTGCTGATAGTGTAGCTGCAGTGCTGATAGTGTAGCTGCAGTGCTGATAGTGTAGTTGCAGTGCTGATAGTGTAGTTGCAGTGCTGATAGTGTAGCTGCAGTGCTGATAGTGTAGCTGCAGTGCTGATAGTGTAGTTGCAGTGCTGATAGTGTAGCTGCAGTGCTGATAGTGTAGCTGCAGTGCTGATAGTGTAGCTGCAGTGATGATAGTGTAGCTGCAGTGCTGATAGTGTAGCTGCAGTGCTGATAGTGTAGCAGCAGCAGCTGTAGATATAACACGTGTATGTAGTGAAAGAGCAACAGTCGGTTGTATTGATATAAACTCGCATGTCGTTCCTAACCTTGCATCTCTCTCTCTCTCTCTCTCTCTCTCTCTCTCTCTCTCTCTCTCTCTCTCTCTCTCTCTCTCACTGTTATTTCTCCAGCTGGGTAAGTTAAAAGTTCTTTACTGGAATGCTCGCATTATTTTCCTCATAAAAAAAGCGAAGATTTATCCTCAAACACCTTATCAGAAAATCCCAATACTACCGCTCTAAGTGAATTTTGGTTTGACCCAAAAACGCACCAAATAGCAGATATTGCCCTGAATACATACAATGTTCGTTCTGTATTACTTTAGATGTATTTTGGGGATGCCATACGTTAGTATCGCCGAGCTGTTATCAGTGTAATTCATATATATATATATATATATATATATATATATATATATATATATATATATATATATATATATATATATATATATATATATATATATATATATATATGCAAAACAACCACTCTGAAAGAATAGAGAAATTCCAAGCGCTTTCGTGACTACTCACATTATCATATATATCCCCTAGTAACGCAGCCGAGCTCCCTGGCCATGCTGATATCAAGTGACTCCCCCACAGAGGCCAGATCACACATGCTCGTTTCTTAGATCCCAATTAGGTTTAAGGGGCACGTAAGTTCTCAGTCTTCTAATAACATGTTCATTTTTCCACTCTAATCTACCTTGTCCATAATTACTATCGCATTTGTTTTGTCTCTTTCATAAAGTGAAGTCCTTAATTCATGGTATAACTTAACAAATCTTTGAGGACAGTTGTGTTGGAGAGGTCTGAGCACATGCTGTTAGAAGACGGGGGAACTTACGTGTCTCTTTATGACCAGCGAACACAAGACTGGCTGGGTTCTGCCACGTCTTACTAATATATCGCCTTCCTTAACAGTTCTTCAGTGTTTTCCTTGCTGTCATCTCTCGCTTATCAAACCCGTCAACGTCCAATAAGGTTCTCATTCCTATGGTGACGGTGTGTCAACAATGGACTGCCAGAGAAATTCAAAAACATGGTAAATTTCAAGCTAAATTCGTAATAGGGAAACTGTGTATGTAGTACATCATCCCTCCAACGAAATCAGGAAGATAACGCTCGTTTGTATGACGTAATTTAGGCAATATGTATCAATAAAGAGGCGATGTTAGTTGGTGACGTAAATGGGCTTTAATTGGAGTGACTCACGAAATCGTAATAACACTATTGCAGACAAATCAGGGAACGAGTGGGGTCTAAACCCATGGTGAGTGAGCTTCAGGATTCGCTTGCCATGGGTTCCAACCCCACCTGTTAAGTTATTTAAGAATTTGACGCACGAAAAACATATGGGCATCTTTACTGTAGAGGTTTTGCCATCCAGTAGCTTTATCAGTACAAATTCAAGAACACAATGGTAAGACAGTAGAACTGTATATCCAAAAGATGAGGTAATCGCCACTGATTGGCAGAACGTCTACAATAAAGATACCCAGATGTTGCACGTGTCTAATTCTTCATCTTGTGGGTAGTGTATAGCATTTATGTACAACGTTGAGTTAACTGGAACACAGTCAGGAACCAGGTGGTCCCAAGACTCGGCTACCCGGGGTACCAATATTTTAGATCCTGTGCTGATCACAGAACCTTGTACAATAATGCAAGGTAGGAGAGAGACCAGCAAGCAATGATAACACCTCTCGAGGCAGAATAAATGAGCTTCGAGATCAAAAATAACACTGATGGTTCCCAAATACAGAGCAGAAGAGTTTGATAGATGCTCCCAGATACCATAACTGGATCCTAGTACCAAATGCAGATTTAAAAGAACATTTCTTAAGTTTCGAGGACAGGTAACATGACAAGGAAAACGATAAAATATATTTATTTACTACAAGTACGTGTACTAGGTATACAGACCATAGCTGACATCAGTGACATACTACCATATAGAAAGCCTCTTGTTATGCTGAGCATTTCACGCAGATTAGGACAGTATTGTCCCAGGATGCGACCCACACCAGTCGACTACCACCCAGGTACCTATTTTACTGATAGGTAAATATTGACAGCAGGTGTTTTAAGGAAATGCGTCCTAATGTTTCCACCGTACCGGGGATCGACCCCCGGACCTCAGTGTGTGAGTTGAGTGCGCTAGCAATCCAACTACGGGACACCTATAGAGGTAATGCATGTAAGAAATTTCAATTAACTTCAAAAATCATACTAACTACAGAGAGCAAGACAAAAAAAATAAATGCTGAACAATAATTTAAAAAAACTAATTGCATAAAGCAGTGTGCGATACTACGACCAGTGTGGTGGGGGGACACTAAAACCAGTGTGGTGGGGGGACACGAAAACCAGTGTGGGACACGAAAACCAGTGTGGGACACCTAAATCATGGTGTGTAGGGTGATAAACTATCCTGAGAGATTTAATTTCCAAGTGATAGTAACTCCAGCTCTGCTAGGAAGAAAACTTTGAAGCAGCCACAGCTGGTGAACCCTTGCTGGAATACTGGACATCATCCACATCGTTCAGACTGACAGATGTCAACACTATGCATGTACCTCTCTCCTGTCTGATGAAATGTAACGTAGAAACAGAATCTGTTCCCTCTGTGTAACTACAATACAGAATTAGGTTAGCAGCCCAATGAGGACGTATTCGATTTTGCTAAATTTAAGAGAAATAAAAACTAGTGAGTTAAGAAAGTAGAGGAGTTTAGGAGGAGGTGAAGACGGAAGATAATGAGTGTCTGACCACACTCAGTGAATGGCTCCACCTCACCGGCTCCAACATCTGCTAAATTAGCCACAAGCACAACTGAGTGTCCACAATTTTCAACTACATTCACAGATGTGTCAGAAAAAAAGTGTAATAAATATGTGTTGATGAGAATCAGGAACCGATATTTACATAGGAACAATAAACTGTCTCTGTGTATGTTTGTATGTGTATTCCTGTCTTTCACATTACACAAACGTACGTGTGTGTATATATATATATATATATATATATATATATATATATATATATATATATATATATATATATATATATACACAATATATATATATATATATATATATATAATATATATATATATATATATATATATAATATAATGTCGTGCCGAATATGTAAAACTGGTCAATTAGCAAGAACTCATTTAAAATTAAGTCCTTTCTGAAATTTTCTCTTATACGTTTAAAGATATATTTTTTTCATTAATGTTAATGTAAAAATTTTTAATTTTGCACCAAAAGAATCTTAGAAAACTTACGTAACCTTATTATAACAAGAACAATTTATTTTACCCTAACCCAACTAAATATATTTTAAATACGTTTACAATAATTTAGTACTAAACAAAATCAAATATATTTTTTTCGTTAGGTTCAGAATGATTTTGGCGAAATTATTGCATACACAAATTTTCACTTGTCCTATATGGCAAGATGAGCGTTGCTATTTAAGCCAAGATCGCAAGTTCTGCCTATTCGGCACGACATATATATATATATATATAGTGTTTTATTGCTATATCTTCCATGAGTACCATACATTCTCTCTATGTTCTCTATTCACACTTTCTCTTTGTTTCTAATTGTTAATTGGGCGATTTAATGTGAAACTGAGGTATCGCTTGACTTGCGTGATACCTGAGGGAGGTATCACCTCACTCAGTAATATGTAAAATGTGCCTCTCTCTCCTCATCTTCCTGTTTCTCTCAACATGTGGGTGTAAACACAAACCTTCCATCAGAATTATGTCACGGGTGAGGGGATATGACCGACATATGACGGTTACTGACCTGTCATCAAGACTTTTTTACCTTATATCAGGTCACCTTTTAAAATTATTTTTTTATGATTTTATGATTTTTGGATGTGACGTCCGAACGATAGTTAATTTATTACAGCGTTCAAGATATATGGAAAATACTGCTACGTAATTTTGTCATCGACTCACCACGGTCGTTAGAGGTTCTGTTAATTCATTCTTGCCATCTCTCCTCTTGTTTACTACTTCTGGGTTGCCACACGTCACCTCTGCCCAGCCCAGACGGGGGTTCATTGGTAATCTTTCTTCAAATCAAATCAAAGTTTATTCTCTATAAGGATTACAATGCAGGGTTTACAGATTTTGGTTATTGTATGGTTTATATGTAGTAAAATACTTAAGTATAACGGGAGGCTGTTGAACATCCTTGTGCCCCTCACTCTTACTGTTTTCTCTCTCAGTGTACTCACTGCACCTTCAAGGATTTTCCAGATGAAAATTATGAAGTACTTGTCTCGCATCGCTCCACGAAATAGCTACAAGATTTTAAACGGTCCCAGTAACCGAAGTGCTGTACTGAACTTATACATGCAGTGAAAGTTCTGGTACATTTTCCAGATCTGCTATTTCTCTTGCCTTGAAATGGGTTGTAGGTGTACAGCAGTACTCCTGAAGAGAGAGAACAAGTGACGTAAAGAGGAGCGTCAATGGCTTGTTTTTTCCTGGTTTTGAAGGTTCTCATTATTCACCACATAAGTTTCCTCGCAGTTGTGACAATGACTTTTGTGGTCCCTGAAGGTGAGATCCTCTGACATTATCAGTTGTAAGTCCTTCACGTTAGTTTTTCTCCATATAGTCCATAAACTCAAGATATATCGTACTGGAAGACTGTCAATGGATAAACAGATGTATGTAAACTTTCAGCAGTCCTGGCACGTACCAGGCCCAAAGACTTGATCAGGGCCTGCGACGTGTCACGACTGTTGCTAGTTTACATACATCTGTTTATCCATTGACAGTCTTCCAGTATGATTTTTTTTTTTTGGAGTACATAGCTTTGAAGGCTAAGTGAACAAAAGTACCGTGAAAGCTTCTGGGGCTGTGGGAAGAAACAGATGGGTCACAGATCGTGGCTACGGATGCAGACATGTCATTACAGTGCTGTCTATGGAATGTTCCCATGAAAGCTTCATGCTCAGTGGTATAGCACTGGACCCCATTGTAAATAAGCCACTTTGACTGTTTTTGGGTTATCCCAGGTTCTCTACACATATGCTGCTATGTATGATAATCTATGTAACTGAATTTGTGCATACCTGAATAAATTTACTTCCTACATGCCAGGACCACAGTTCAAGTCCCCTTCCACTCTTCTGTTTACGCAGAATCTTAAACTGACTTGCAAAAGATGAAACAAATTGTAAATATATGCCAAGATGTACTCCCGATAATCCTTGCGAGGCCTTGTTCCTCGGTCTTTGATACGTGAACTCTTGCATTTCTTTTGGTTAACCTTTCCACCGCTGCTTCCTGGCACCTTCTTTATTTCTTAAACAAATATCACTTTGCATCTTTCGCATACCTCGTAAACCTCTCTCTCTCTCTCTCTCTCTCTCTCTCTCTCTCTCTCTCTTTGTCTTTCAGTACTTCTCCCTCCTATGCTTCTTCCCTGGTCTTTTATGCTCATCTTCCTTCTTATGCGGCTGTTTAGTTGTTCAGGTTTTTCTTCAGCCTTATCTGCTATGCCATTCTCAAACTGACTTTGCTTCACTTCTTATCCATGTTATTCTGTCCGACTTTTCTGTATATTTCTCTTTCCCATACATTTTGATGGCAAGTCCCTCCATCATCATCTGTGTTGTCTGGACAATTTCTTGCCTCACTGGACGTCATTCAGAAAATTTACCATCCTTGCTGAGTCTCCTCTTCTGAATAGTCTACCACACATTCGAAGTTTGGCACTGTGTGGTCGCTAGCCCCTAGTGGTATCCCGTATTCATTTTCGCTTGTGTAAGATTCACTTGGAATCTACCTGTAGGGTATTCCGGGGATCAACGCCCCCGCGGCCCGGTCCACGACCAGGCCTCCCACTGGATCAGGGCCTGATCAACCAGGCTGTTACTGCTGACCGTACGTAGTCCAACGTATGAACCACAGCCCGGCTGATCCGGCACCGACTTTAAGTATCTGTCCAGCTCCCTCTTGAAGGCAGCCAGGGACCTGAAGTGAACATTGGGTCAAGTCGAGCTAGTTCGTCTTTGACATGTCATATAATTTTCCATTACTGCCTGCCAGTTTTTCTCTCAATGTTAACAACCCCCTACCATGTGTATCCCAGAGACAGAGACAGACAGAGACAGTGTGTGTACTCACCTAGTTGTACTCACCTAGATGTGGTTGCAGGGGTCGATTCTCAGCTCCTGGCCCCGCCTCTTCACTGGCCGCTACTCACTCTACCCTCTCTGAGTTTTATACCTCTTCTTAAAGCTATGTATAGATATTTCCTCCACTACATCACTTCCCAGACTATTCCACTTCCTGACAACTCTGACTGAAGAAATACTTCCTAACATCCCTGTGGTTCATCTGAGTCTTCAACTTCCAACTGTGACCCCTTGTTGTGTCCCATCTCTGGAACGCTCTGTCTCTGTCCACCTTGTCTATTCCTCTCAGTATTTTATATGTCGTTATCATATCCCCCATATCTCTCCTGTCTTCCAGTGTCGTCAGGTTGATTTCCCTTAACCTCTCCTCGCAGGACATACCCCTGAGCTCCGGGACTAGTCTTGTTGCAAACCTTTGCACTTTCTCTATTTTCCTTACATGCTTGGCTAGGTGAGGGTTCCCAACTGGCGCTGCATACTCCAGTATAGGCCTAATGTACACAGTGTACAGGGTCCTGAATGACTCCTCATTAAGATGTATGTGTGTGTGTGTGTGCTCACCTAATTGTACTCGTCTAATTGTCGTTGCAGGGGTCGATTCACAGCTCCTGGCCCCGCCTCTTTACTGGTCGCTACTACTAGGTCACTCTTCCTGCTCCATGAGCTTCATCATACCTCTTCTTAAAGCTATGTATGAATCCTGCCTCCACTACATCACTTCCCAGACTATTCCACTTCCTGACAACTCTGATTGAAGAAATACGTCCCTGTGATTCATCTGAGTCTTCAACTTCCAATTGTGACCCATTGTTGCTGTGTCCCATCTCTGGAACATCTTGTTTCTCTCCACCTTGTCGATTTCGGTACCACCTCCATCATCTTAGCCCTCCACTTTTCTGGGCCCCCATGTAGCTCCAGATTTGTCCAGTCAATTTTTTTATGACTGCAGTCACCCAAATCAGTAGCTTTGCCCTGTCCCCATGAGCCCTTCTGGCCACTTCAGCCAGTCTGTCAACCATCGCTCTGTTACTCTCGTTATATTCTTGCCTTGGCCTTCTGTTATTCTGTGGCAGGTTATACATCACCGCAATTACCACCATGGGACCTCCCAATTGAAGTGTTCTATTATGTAGTCTCATGCTTCTGTCTCCTCTCTCCAGCTCCTCAAAATCCCATTAGATTTTGACAAGCAGTGCCGCTCCTCCTTCCCTCTGTTCCCTCTGTCTTTCCACAGGATTTGGCATCCACTTGGAAAGATGGCATCTGTTATTATTCCTGTGAACTTGGTTTCTGTAAGATTTATGATATTTGGTGATGCATCTGATTCTTTCGTGCCACTCCTCCCACTTATTCGTTATTCCATCAGTATTGGTGTACCATACCTTCAGTTTCCTCTCCAACACTGTATTCTGGGGGAGTTGAGGGAGTGGGGGACCTGGCAGGGTGCTATGGGATTCAACTGCATACTGTGGAGTAGGGGCTACAAGTGTGGAGTGTGGTTTGTATTGGGATAGTATGTTTGGCCGTTGGGTTCTGAGTGTGGTTTTGTGGGTGTTTGCGCATGTTGCTCTGCCTGGCTCTGGTTGTTTCCTGCTGATTTTATCCTTGTCCCTCTTTCTAGCCTCTTTCGTTTCTGTGTCCTCTCCCTCAGCTGCTGTCTTTCCGTTCTCATTCTGTCGCGGTCTATGAACACCCTTCTGTATGTTGATGATTCCTTCAGCGGTGGTTTGTCCTGTAGGATTCTGTTCCTCACCGTTACTGTCTTCTGAATAAATTTGACCGGCCATTTTCTTCCCTTCGAGTACCCCCCCCTCCCCTATTCTCTGAAAATTTACTATCTTAGTCATATCCTCGCCTATGCATTTGATGTTTTCAATCTCTTGTATTTTTTCTTTCTTCCGTCTTTTATTATTAGTCCTCCCTTCACTCTCCTGAAGCCCATGAATAAAGATTGATCTCTCCTTCTCCTCCTCCCATTGCCTTTCTCTCCATGTCTCTGGGTCCTGTTTGTACATAGCCATTGTCTCCCTTATAATTTCCTGTAAGTCTTGGCGGCCTGGTCGTGCCTCTGAATGGAACCTGTCACCTCTACCCGCACCCTCTTCACTTACTGCTGTCCCTCTTCCCAACAACTCACCCCCTTCGTTCCTCGGTCTTGCCTGGTGGCCTGATAGGGCCTTAATATAAGTCGTGTCTCCTTTTCCTTTCGACCCTTCTTTTAAAAGGGATGTACCTGCTCCAGATGTCACATCCCCTCTGGGCACTGGCACCTTAACCCACTTCAGCATATTTACTTCGAATTCTCGGGCCCGTATTTTGGCTTCAGCTCGTACTCGCCTAGTTGTGCTCACCTAATTCAGGTTCCAGGGGTCGAGTCCAAGCTCCTATCATACCTCTGCTTAAAGCTATGCATGGAATCTGCCTCCACTACATCGCTTCCAAACTATTCCACTTCCTGACTACTCTGTGGCTGAAGAAATACTTCCTAACATCCCTGTGCTTCATCTGTGTCTTCAACTTCCAACTGTGTCCCCTTGTTGCTGTGTCAGATCTCTGGAACATCCTGTCTTTGTCCACCCTTTCAATTCCTCTCAGTATTTTGTATGTCGTTATCATGTCCCCCCCATCTCTCCTGTCCTCCAGTGCCGTCAGGTTGATTTTCCTTAACCTATCCTCGTAGGACATACCTCTTAGCTCTGGGACTAGTCTTGTTGAAATCCTTTGCACTTTCTCTAGTTTCTTTACGTGCTTGGCTAGGTGTGGGTTCCAAACTGGTGCCGCATACTCCAATATGGGCCTAACGTAGATGGTGTACAGGGTCCTGAACGATTCTTTATTAAGATGTCGGAAAGCCGTTCTGAGGTTTGCTAGGCGCCCATATGCTGCAGCAGTTCTTTGGTTGATGTGCACTTCAGATGTGCCTGGTGTTATACTCACCCCAAGATCTTTTTCCTTGAATGAGGTTTGTAGTCTCTGGCCCCCTAGACTGTACTCCGTCTGCGGTCTTCTTTGCCCTTCCCCAATCTTCATGACTTTGCACTTGGTGGGGTTGAACTCCAGGAGCCAATTGCTGGACCAGGTCTGCAGCTTATCGAGATCCCTTTGTAGTTCTGCCTGGTCTTCGATCGAATGAATTCTTCTCATCAACTTCACGTCATCTGCAAACAGGGACACTTCGGAGTCTATTCCTTCCGTCATGTCGTTCACAAATACCAGAAACAGCACTGGTCCTAGGACTGACCCCTGTGGGACCCCGCTGGTCACAGGCGCCCACTCTGACACTTCGCCACTTACCATGACTCGCTGCTGTCTTCCAGACAAGTATTCCCTGATCCATTGTAGTGCCTTCCCTGTTATCCCTGCTTGGTCCTCCAGTTTTTGCACTAATCTCTTGTGTGGAACTGTGTCAAACGCCTTCTTGCAGTCCAAGAAAATGCAGTCCATCTACCCCTCTCTTTGTCTTTCTGCTGTCACAATGTCATAGAACTCCAGTAGGTTTGTGACAGGATTTCTCGTCCCTGAAACCATGTTGGTTGCTGTTGATGAGATCATTCCTTTCTAGGTGTTCCACCACTCTTCTCCTGATAATCTTCTCCATGACTTCGCATACTATACATGTTAGTGACACTAGTCTGTAGTTTAGTGCTTCATGTCTGTCTCCTTTTTTAAAGATTGGGACTGTATTTGCTGTCTTCCATGCCTCACGCAATCTCCCCGTTTCCATAGATGTATTGAATATTGTTGTTAGGGGTACACATAGCGCCTCTGCTCCCTCTCTCAGGACCCATGGAGAGATGTTATCTGGTTGTGTGTACTGTGTCCAGCACTTGGTGGTGTGCCCCACCTCTCCGTCTTTCTGGAGCACCTTCTGTCTCCTCTGTGAACACTTCTCTGAATCTCTTGTTGAGTTCCTCACATACTTCACGGTCATTTCTTGTCTCTCCTCCTTCCTTTCTTAGCCTGATTACCTGGTCGTTGACTGTTGTTTTCCTCCTGATGTGGCTTTATAAGAGCTTCGTGTGTGTGTGTGTGTGTGTGTGTGTGTGTGTGTGTGTGTGTGTGTGTGAGAGAGAGAGAGAGAGAGAGAGAGAGAGAGAGAGATAACCACTAACGAGGAGACACTATGAAAATGGACTAAGATGCCATGTAAACAGAGTCACATGGCGGCTCACGCTCTGGCCTAGATATATCAACACACGGGAAAGTGACGCTGGTCAACTGGACCTACAGGCTATTGCTAGGTGGGGATCCCACACAGCGTACCAGACCTGCAAACTGTTGCTAGGTGGGGATCCCACACAGTGTACCAGACCTGCAAACTATTGCTAGGTGGGGATCCCACACAGTGTGCCAGGCCTACAAACTATTGCTAGGTGGGGATCCCACACAGTGTACCAGACCTGCAAACTGTTGCTAGGTGGGGATCCCACACAGTGTACCAGACCTGCAAACTATTGCTAGGTGGGGATCCCACACAGTGTGCCAGGCCTACAAACTATTGCTAGGTGGGGATCCCACACAGTGTACCAGACCTGCAAACTATTGCTAGGAGGGGATCCCACACAGTGTACCAGATCTGCAAACTATTTTTTATTTATTTATTTATTTAGTAATTTTAGCATACATACAGAGGTACAAAAAAAAATACAGGTAAGAGCAGCATGCCAAAGCCACTTATATGCATAGCATTATGGGCTGGCTTAAAATTAACTTAAGATTAACTAAGCAATGATGAAATCAGTGATAAAACATTATTGTAAACAGATAACTATAAAGCACAAATGAGTATTACAAAGACAGGTCATATGGTTGCATGCATTGCTGTACATTCAATCGAATGGAGTATTCTGTTAGGTAGTGTATTTAAAAAAATAACAAAGTTAGATTGGGTCCTAGGTTTAACATTTGTGTGATATGATTGTGAGTAACATATAGGATATACAATTTATAAGGTTCAGTTATTCAGTATTTATTTGGTTTTGAGTGAGTAAGTGATCTTTGAGAAGAGACTTGAATTTATAAACAGGTAGTGTTTCTTTTATATTTACAGGTAATGAATTCCAGATTTTAGGGCCTTTTATGTGCATTGAGTTTTTGCATAGCGTGAGATGGACACGAGGAACATCAAAGAGTGATCTGTGCCTTGTGTTATGGTCATGTGTTCTGTTGAGGTTGGCAAGGAGATGTTTGAGGGGAGGGTTAATATCAGAGTTAAGTGTTCTATGTATGTAATAGGTGCAGTAATAAGTATGGATGTTTTGTATGGTGAGTAGGTTGAGTGTTTTGAATATTGGTGGAGTGTGTTGCCTGTAGTGAGAATTTGTTATCATTCTAACTGCAGCCTTTTGTTGGGTAATTAGTGGTCTGAGATGGTTAATTGTTGTTGAGCCCCATGCACAAATTCCATAGGTGAGATAGGGGTAAATAAGAGAGTGATAAAGGGCCAGGAGGGCTGACTGTGGAACATAGTACCGTATCTTCGATAGTATGCCTACAGTCTTGGAAATTTTCTTAGAAATTTGTTGTATATGTGTATGAAATTTGAGTCTATTATCAAGGTGGATTCCTAAGAATTTTCCCTCTGTTAGCTAGGAGGGGATCCCACACAGTGTACCAGACCTGCAAACTATTGCTACCTGGAGTTTACGTGGAGAGAGTTCCGGGGGTCATCGCCCCCGCGGCCCGGTCTGTGGCCAGGCCTCATGGTGGATCAGAGCCTGATCAACCAGGCTGTTACTGCTGGCTGCAGGCAAGCCAACGTACTAGCCACAGCCCGGCTGGTCAGGTACCTACTTAAGGTACTTATTCAGTGCCTGCTTGAAGACAGCCAGGGGTCTATTGGTAATCCCCCTTATGTATGCTGTGAGGCAGTTGGACAGTCTCGGGCCCCTGACACTTATTGTATTGTCTCTTAACGTGTTAGTGGCACCTCTGCTTTTCATTGGGGTGATGTTACATCGTCTGCCGAGTCTTTTGCTTTCGTTGTGAGTGATTTTCGTGTGCAAGTTCGGTACTAGTCCCTCTAGGATTTTCCAGGTGTATATAATCATGTATCTCTCCCTCCTGCGTTCCAGAGAGTACAGGTTCAGGAACTTCAAGCGCTCCCAGTAATTGAGGTGTTTTATCTCCGTTATGCGCGCCGTGAAGGTTCTCTGTACATTTTCTAGGTCAGCAATTTCACCTGCCTTGAAAGGTGCTGTTAGTGTGCAGCAATGTTCCAGCCTAGATAGAACAAACGACCTGAAGAGTGTCATCATGGGCTTGGCATTCCTAGTTTTGAAGGTTCTCATTATCCATCCTGTCATTTTTCTAGCAGATGCGATTGATTCAATGTTATGGTCCTTGAAGGTGAGATCCTTCGATAGGATCACTCCCAGGTCTTTGACGTTGGTTTTTCGCTCTATTTTGTGGCCGGAATTTGTTTTGTACTCTGAAGAAGTTTTAATTTCCTCGTGTTTACCATATCGGAGTAATTGAAATTTCTCATCGTTGAACTTCATATTGTTTTCTGCAGCCCATTGAAAGATTTGGTTGATGTCTAAGTGAGGATCCCACACAGTTACCAGACCTGCAAACTATTGCTAGGTGGGGATCCCACACATTGTACCAGACCTGCAGACTATTGCTAGGTGGGGATCCCACACAGTGTTCCAGACCTGCAGACTATTGATAGGTGAGGATCCCACAGTGTTCCAGACCTGCACACTACTGCTAGGAGGGGATCCCACACAGTGTACCAGACCTGCACACTACTGCTAGGTGAGGATCCCACACAGTGTACCAGACCTGCAAACTATTGCTAGGTGGGAATAAGAACATAAGAACATAAGAAAGGAGGAACACTGCAGGAGGCCTGCTGGCCCATACTAGGCAGGTCCTTTACAATTCATCCCACTAACAAAACATTTGCCCAACCCAATTTTCAATGCCACCCAAGAAATAAGCTCTGATGTGAAAGTCCCACTCAAATCCAACCCCTCCCACTCATGTACTTATCCAACCTAGATTTGAAACTACCCAAAGTCCCAGCCTCAATAACCCAACTAGGTAGACTGTTCCACTCATCAACTACCCTATTTCCAAACCAATACTTTCCTATGTCCCTTCTAAATCTAAACTTATCTAATTTAAATCCATTACTGCGGGTTCTCTCTTGGAGAGACATCCTCAAGACCCTATTAATATCCCCTTTATTAATACCTATCTTCCACTTATACACTTCGATCAGGTCTCCCCTCATTCTTCGTCTAACAAGTGAATGTAACTTAAGAGTCTTCAATCTTTCTTCATAAGGAAGATTTCTAATGCTATGTATTAATTTAGTCATCCTACGCTGAATGTTTTCTAACGAATTTATGTCCATTTTGTAATACGGAGACCAGAACTGAGCTGCATAATCTAGGTGAGGCCTTACTAATGATGTATAAAGCTGCAGTATGACCTCTGGACTTCTGTTGCTTACACTTCTTGATATAAATCCCAGTAATCTATTTGCCTTATTACGTACGCTTAGGCATTGCTGTCTTGGTTTAAGGTTGCTGCTCACCATAACCCCCAAGTCCTTTTCGCAATCTGTATGGCTAAGTTCTACATCATTTAACTTATAAGTACTAGGGTTATGGGCACTCCCAAGCTTCAGAACCTTGCATTTATCTACATTGAACTGCATCTGCCACTTTTCTGACCAAGAATAGAGTTTGTTTAAATCCTCCTGAAGTTCCATAACATCTACGTTTGAATCAATTATCCTACCTATCTTTGTGTCATCGGCGAATTTGCTCATATCACTAGTAATTCCCTCATCAAGATCATTGATATATATTATAAACAACAACGGGCCCAAGACTGATCCCTGTGGAACGCCACTTGTTACAGATCCCCACTCGGATTTAACCCCATTTATGGACACACTCTGCTTCCTGTCAGTGAGCCATGACTCGATCCACGAGAGCACTTTTCCCCCAATGCCATGAGCTGCCACTTTCTTTAACAGTCTATGGTGCGGAACTCTATCAAAAGCCTTACTAAAATCTAAGTAAATAATATCAAATTCTTTATTGTGGTCAACAGCCTCAAAAGCTTTACTGAAGAAAGTTAATAAATTAGTTAGACAAGACCGGCCTCTTGTGAACCCATGCTGAGTATCATTAATCAAGCTATGCTTATCGAGATGGCTTCTTATAATCTCAGTTATAATTGACTAGTAATTTGTCTACAATTGAGGTCAGGCTTATTGGGCGGTAATTTGACGGTAACGACTTGTCCCCTGTTTTAAAAATAGGAGTTACATTAGCCATCTTCCACATATCAGACACTACACCTGTTTGAAGAGATAAATTAAAAATATTAGTTAATGGTTCACAGAGTTCCATTTTGCATTCCTTAAGAACCCTTGAAAAAACCTCATCAGGACCCGGCAACTTATTTTGCTTCAGTCTGTCTATCTGCTTCACAACCATCTCACTAGTGACTGATGTTACATAATTTATCTTCTTCTAGCCCAGATTTATCTTCTTCTAGCCCAATTTATCTTCTTCTAGCCCACACATTGTACCAGACCTGCAGACTATTGCTAGGTGAGGATCCCACACAGTGTTCCAGACCTGCACACTACTGCTAGGAGGGGATCCCACACAGTGTACCAGACCTGCACACTACTGCTAGGTGAGGATCCCACACACTGTACCAGACCTGCACACTGTTACTGGGTGGGAGATCAGCTACTAATTACGTTATAACAAACTGTTTTAGCAAAACAATCCAAAAAGTCATAATCATAAACCAAACTGTCAGACAGGAATCTCTAGCATTCACGGAAATCAACTTAACTAAATAATCATGCCGGTGGTTAAAAAAAATTAATTTTAAGGGTGCCAGAAATGCTCTGCATAACCAGGGACTTTCTATAAGTATGCCAATAATGTCAATTATTCCTATATCAATTTTATAACGTACCTTTTAGAAATAGATTATTATTATTATTACATTAATACATATTCTTGATTTCTTCTCTTCGCGTCCAGTGTAGAAATTGATGATCCATATTCTGGATTTTCCAGCTGGTTTTATAAAAGGTAGTTTGTGCTGTCCCACCAAGATTATCACAGTGACGATGGCTGTTATAAATATGGTTTCATGAGGTCAACATTCTTCTTTTGTTGTGTATTCAAAACCAAAGTAAAAGAGGCGATGATCCCAAAATTTACTTCAGTAAACAATGAATGACACTGGAGTTATGTGTGTGTGTGTGTGTGTGTGTGTGTGTGTGTGTGTGTAAGGTAAAGAGTGAGAGGGAACATTACGAGGGAGTGATGTTCCCTCTCACGTCTACGGCCCTATGCTGTACATTCTACAAGATTGATGGACTGAACACATCGACTCCAGGTTGAGGGACTGATTACCTCATTCTCCTCCTCTCCTTACGCCTTCCTCTTTGTATTGGACTGATGAAGCCACTGCGTGGCGAAACGTTTCCTGAATAAAGATTCCCATATGCTGCATAAGTGTCTCAATCTTCAACATGTCGGTTTTTCAAACCATTCATCACAACTGTCAGACACAGCAGCATCATGGGATCTTGTTACAAAGAATTCTTCAACACTTGTTCAACCTTTGGACGAAGACCTACTTCGACTAGTGGATGGTACCACTATGACCCCGCCTCCAACTGCTTCACGTCACCTCACTACAGTATATAAGCCACGTCTACGGCCCTATGCTGTACATTCTACAAGATTGATGGACTGAACACATCGACTCCAGGTTGAGGGACTGATTACCTCATTCTCCTCCTCTCCTTACGCCTTCCTCTTTGTATTGGACTGATGAAGCCACTGCGTGGCGAAACGTTTCCTGAATAAAGATTCCCATATGCTGCATAAGTGTCTCAATCTTCAACATGTCGGTTTTTCAAACCATTCATCACAACTGTCAGACACAGCAGCATCATGGGATCTTGTTACAAAGAATTCTTCAACACTTGTTCAACCTTTGGACGAAGACCTACTTCGACTAGTGGATGGTACCACTATGACCCCGCCTCCAACTGCTTCACGTCACCTCACTACAGTATATAAGCCACGTCTACGGCCCTATGCTGTACATTCTACAAGATTGATGGACTGAACACATCGACTCCAGGTTGAGGGACTGATTACCTCATTCTCCTCCTCTCCTTACGCCTTCCTCTTTGTATTGGACTGATGAAGCCACTGCGTGGCGAAACGTTTCCTGAATAAAGATTCCCATATGCTGCATAAGTGTCTCAATCTTCAACATGTCGGTTTTTCAAACCATTCATCACACACATTACGAGGGAGTGGAGAGTGTGACAGATGATATAACAGTGGTTGTAACACTGCACAAGATTTTATGATGTTACTCCTACACCCAGACTAATTGTTGCTCTGCTACCACCACTCTCCAGAACTATCACTGCCACCACCATCACATCACTGCCACCACCATCACATCACTGCCACCACTACCCCAGTTCTTCAAAACCACCATCATACGCCAACACTTTCCAAATGCACCGCCCTCTACCGTGTGAATTGCTCATTACTCTATAATTTGTTCATGATTGTAGCCATGTATAAACGTATGTAACCGTTCTTACAGGATTCATTACCTTTGTAACTTGTGAGTTCATTACTTTTGTACCTAGTTCAGCTATCAAAACTTTGGGAGCCCAGTCCCTGGACCCATTACGTACCTCTGTAATCTGTAAATACCTTTGTAACTTGTTATGATTGTGACCAGACCTACCTGGAGTTCATTACCTTTGTAAATTGTGAGTTCATAACCTTTGTATATTGTGAGTTCATTATCTTTGTAATTGTGAGTTCATTACCTCTGTAACTTGCTCAGCTATCAAAACTTTGGAGTCCAGTCCCTGGACCCATTATGTACCTCTGTAATCTTTTGACTACCGCCCACAGGATGGGTATGGGGTGCATAATAAACATATTAAACTGTTTTAAACTCTCATACACCACCCCATCCATGCTACACCACTTTCACCACCTTACTACCCTGTCTTCCTTCCTTCCTGCACCTCACTACCCTCCCTCCTTCCTGCACCTCACTACCCTCCCTCCTTCCTGCACCTCACTACCCTCCCTCCTTCCTGCACCTCACTACCCTCCCTCCTTCCTGCACCTCACTACCCTCCCTCCTCCCTGCACCTCACTACCCTCCCTCCTTCCTGCACTTCACTACCCTCCCTCCTTCCTGCACCTCACTACCCTCCCTCCTTCCTGCACCTCACTACCCTCCCTCCTTCCTGCACCGTACTACCCTCCCTCCTTCCTGCACCTCACTACCCTCCCTCCTTCCTGCACCTCACTACCCTCCCTCCTTCCTGCACCTCACTACCCTCCCTCCTTCCTGCACCTCACTACCCTCCCTCCTCCCTGCACCTCACTACCCTCCCTCCTTCCTGCACCTCACTACCCTCCCTCCTTCCTGCACCTCACTACCCTCCCTCCTTCCTGCACCTCACTACCCTCCCTCCGTCCTGCACCTCACTACCCTCCCTCCTTCCTGCACCTCACTACCCTCCCTCCTTCCTGCACCTCACTACCCTCCCTCCTTCCTGCACCTCACTACCCTCCCTCCTTCCTGCACCTCACTACCCTCCCTCCTTCCTGCACCTCACTACCCTCCCTCCTTCCTGCACCTCACTACCCTCCCTCCTTCCTGCACCTCACTACCCTCCCTCCTTCCTGCACCTCACTACCCTCCCTCCTTCCTGCACCTCACTGTTCTTCCCTCACCCAACATCAACTATGTTTTCGACTTAGTTCCTCTACTATAGAATAATCAAATTGTGAGTTTAAAATGCACTTAAATCCCCCAAGAGGAAGAGTAAAATATTTCAAGTCATATTGAAGTTACCATCCTGGCAGCAACATCAACCATTGGAACCATTCACAGCAGTTATTAAAATTTCGCACTATTTTATATATAAAAACGAGTAAAAATGGTTATAATCGTAACCATTAATTTTTAAAGGGGTGGACCGGTAAGCCAGGGGAAGGCCTCCGTCAGATGACCATAAACTCCAGCGGCGGGTCATCATATGACTAAGACCAGCGTCAGGAAACACTTGTCCTGTTTCCTGACGAACCTTACCTAGCCTAACCTGGAATTAGGAGGCGCCTTTCATGAACGACAGATGCTACTCCGCTGAGAGTTTTGGAAGTTATCTGAGAGACTCCAGGATGCTGTGAACGGGTTTTATAACTTCGGTTATGGGGCATCTGCGTATACCATTTGTTCCTAGAATATTGCCCTAGATTTACAGTCTGTCGGATGAGGCATTCTCGTGTTATGAGAGAAATAAAAGCGAAAAGTTGAAAGTAATAGGATAAGAAAAAAAATTCTGAGAGCCATTTACAGGTCCCTTCAGAGATGCCTAATAACGCAAGTGTTGCTCACTGGGACACCTAAAACCTTCTTATGAAAATCTAAATCAGTCATTAAGAAAGTAATTAAATTAGTGTTTAAAATCTGCGGCTAAAAGAGGTCAATATATCTGAAATGCGCAGGGAGACACTGGTCAGAGAAATAGCAAGCATCGAACTTAAGCTAAAAGAATCCTTTAGGAGTCAGAAATCGCGGGAAGAACTAAAAGCCATAAATGAAATCGAAAGAAACCCAAAGTATTTCTTCTCCTATGCCAAATCAAAATCGAGAACAACGTCCAGTATTGGGCCCCTACTTAAACAAGATGGGTCCTACACAGATGACAGCAAGGAAATGAGTGAGCTACTCAAGTCCCAATATGACTCAGTTTTTAGCAAGCCGCTAACCAGACTGAGAGTCGAAGATCAAAATGAATTTTTTATGAGAGAGCCACAAAATTTGATTAACACAAGCCTATCCGATGTTATCCTGACGCCAAATGACTTCGAACAGGCGATAAATGACATGCCCATGCACTCTGCCCCAGGGCCAGACTCATGGAACTCTGTGTTCATCAAGAACTGCAAGAAGCCCCTATCACGAGCCTTTTCCATCCTATGGAGAGGGAGCATGGACACGGGGGTCGTCCCTCAGTTACTAAAAACAACAGACATAGCCCCACTCCACAAAGGGGGCAGTAAAGCAACAGCAAAGAACTACAGACCAATAGCACTAACATCCCATATCATAAAAATCTTTGAAAGGGTCCTAAGAAGCAAGATCACCACCCATCTAGAAACCCATCAGTTACACAACCCAGGGCAACATGGGTTTAGAACAGGTCGCTCCTGTCTGTCTCAACTACTGGATCACTACGACAAGGTCCTAAATGCACTAGAAGACAAAAAGAATGCAGATGTAATATATACAGACTTTGAAAAAGCCTTCGACAAGTGTGACCATGGCGTAATAGCGCACAAAATGCGCGCTAAAGGAATAACAGGAAAAGTCGGTCGATGGATCTATAATTTCCTCACTAACAGAACACAGAGAGTAGTCGTCAACAGAGTAAAGTCCGAGGCAGCTACGGTGAAAAGCTCTGTTCCACAAGGCACAGTACTAGCTCCCATCTTGTTCCTCATCCTCATATCCGACATAGACAAGGATGTCAGCCACAGCACCGTGTCTTCCTTTGCAGATGACACCCGAATCTGCATGACAGTGTCTTCCATTGCAGACACTGCAAGGCTCCAGGCGGACATCAACCAAATCTTTCAGTGGGCTGCAGAAAACAATATGAAGTTCAACGATGAGAAATTTCAATTACTCAGATATGGTAAACATGAGGAAATTAAATCTTCATCAGAGTACAAAACAAATTCTGGCCACAAAATAGAGCGAAACACCAACGTCAAAGACCTGGGAGTGATTATGTCGGAGGATCTCACCTTCAAGGACCATAACATTGTATCAATCGCATCTGCTAGAAAAATGACAGGATGGATAATGAGAACCTTCAAAACTAGGGAGGCCAAGCCCATGATGACACTCTTCAGGTCACTTGTTCTATCTAGGCTGGAATATTGCTGCACTCTAACAGCACCTTTCAAGGCAGGTGAAATTGCCGACCTAGAAAATGTACAGAGAACTTTCACGGCGCGCATAACGGAGATAAAACACCTCAATTACTGGGAGCGCTTGAGGTTTCTAAACCTCTATTCCCTGGAACGCAGGAGGGAGAGATACATGATTATATACACCTGGAAAATCCTAGAGGGACTAGTACCGAACTTGCACACGAAAATCACTCACTACGAAAGCAAAAGACTTGGCAGACGATGCACCATCCCCCCAATGAAAAGCAGGGGTGTCACTAGCACGTTAAGAGACCATACAATAAGTGTCAGGGGCCCGAGACTGTTCAACTGCCTCCCAGCATACATAAGGGGGATTACCAACAGACCCCTGGCAGTCTTCAAGCTGGCACTGGACAAGCACCTAAAGTCAGTTCCTGATCAGCCGGGCTGTGGCTCGTACGTTGGTTTGCGTGCAGCCAGCAGCAACAGCCTGGTTGATCAGGCGCTGATCCACCAGGAGGCCTGGTCACAGACCGGGCCGCGGGGGCGTTGACCCCCGAAACTCTCTCCAGGTAAACTCCAGGTAATAAGCACTTCCCAAATTGTAGGCCGCTCTAAAAATTGGAACTAATTAGCCATCTTATACATCTCACACACTACACCTGCCTGAAGAGATATATTTAAAAGCATAGTTAATTCAATTTCTCACTCAATAAGAACCCTTGAAAAAAATTAATCATGGTCAGGGGTCTTATTTTGCTTTAATCTTGCTTCACACGGCGAGGGCCTGGGTTCGATTCCCAGCCAGAGTAGAAACACTGGACGTGTTCCTTTCCACCTGTTGTCTATGTTCCCCATCAGTAAAATGGGTACCTGGGTGTTAGTCGACTGGTGTGGGTCGCATCCTGGCACACTGACCTAATCTGCCCGAAATGCGGAGCATAACAAGGGACTTTCTATATAGTAGTAGTAATATCCTAGTGACATTGATATTACATAATTCATTTTTTCAGGTCCACTATAGAATATAATTTATTAATGGGATATTTTTTTTTTTGGGGGGGGGGTGACCGATAAGAAATAATTGACTCGCGTTTGTGGTCAGTGGTGCCTATGCTAACCTTCCTATAGTGTATAAATATATCTAGTTAGATGAATGTTATTGTAGCCAGCTGACCACTGGCTAACGCGTTTGTCTGGAGTTTTACGACTCTCACCGCGAGTTCAATCTCGCCCGTACCATGTTTTAATTGACCTAACTTTCCTCTTACCTTTGTTCCGTATACTTGAAAAAAAAAATTCGGGTTAATTTTCGAATAATTAGCAACTTTAACTTCATAGTCTCGTTTAGTCTTTTTCTTCTCTTTTTTAACCTTCCTCTTAATGTCAAAATATTGATTTATGAGATGGATCTCACCTCTTAATACGCTTATAAATTCCTTCCTTCTCTCCTAAATGATGTTTGAGTTTCTTTTTCATCCATTTTGGATAATTTCTGTTTTAGCTTATTTCTTTGTAGGGAATAAAAGTTCTCTGGTCAGCGTGTGTAGTGTTTACAAAACTGTCATATTGATAGTTAATAATATATCTTTATTTCTACAGGTACAAGGTATACAGACCATAGCTGACATCAATGACATACTACTATATAGAAAACCGCTTGTTATGCTGAGCATTTCTGGCAAATTAGGTCAGTTTTGTCCCAGGATACGACCCACACCAGTCCACTAACACCCAGGTACCCATTATTACTGATGGGTGAACATGGACAACCGGTGTAAGGAAACACGCCCAACGCTTCTACCCTCGCCGGGAATCGAGCCCAGAACCTCACCGTGTGAAGTGAGAACTTTTGCCACCAGGCCACGGGCCACAGATGATTAGTGTTCTCTAAGCCAATTGTAATTTGATAAACGAAAACCTGGGATCTTTACTGAATTATATTTCCTATCATACTTCGATTCAATGACTCACGAAATCGTAATGACACGATTGCGGGTTCTATCCCCGCCCGTGGTATATCTGGAGAGATCTGGAGTTTATCTGGAGAGAGTTCCGGGGGTCAACGCCCCCGCGGCCCGGTCTGTGACCAGGCCTCCTTAGGTCAGTGTCCCAGGATGCGACTCACACCAGTCGACTAACACCCAGGTGCCCATTTTACTGATGGGGAACATAGACAACAGGTGGAAAGAAACACGTCCAATGTTTCTACTCTGGCTGGGAATCGAACCCAGGCCCTCGCCGTGTGAAGCGAGAACGTTAACCACCAGGCCACCAGAGCCTGTATGGTTCGATTCAATGTTAAATGTAATCGATCTGTGGTCGCTCGTGCCAGTTACTATTATAGTCAAAATTAAGCGCTAAACCGTCGCTCGTGCCAAGTTCTTCTATGATTTCCAGAGTATTAACAATGTGTGCCCTTCTTTGCCAGAACTAAATCAAGCAAGTTATTCTCGTTCGTGTTGCCACAAACTGCTTTAAAAACATTCTTAAATTACCTCTAGGAAGTCGTTTGACTCTTAAGAAGCCCAGTCAAGGAATTCTAACCAATCTGACTCAAGTTAAAGTCACCTAGAATTTCTACGTTATCGTGCCTTGTAGCCTTAATAGTTTAATTTCTTGGACCCTATCTAAGTTTGGAGGACGGTATGTCACGTCTAAAATATATTTTTCATGTCCCTACAAAAAAATCTACCCAGTGTGCTCTTTCAGTCTTTATACATGTTTTTATGCAGCAATTTATGAGTTCTCTGACATTGTGCCACTCCACCTTCCTCCCCGTTATTTCTATCAAAATGGAACAACTTAAAATTCTAAATGTGATATTCATCAGGCATGACCCGATTCTTCATATTAAACCACGTCTCAGTTACGGGCAATACGTCATGTTACCCACACTTGCAACGAATCTCAACTCGTCCATTTTGTTTCTAGCGCTACGACTTTTTATATAATATGAATTAAGAAACCCTCTCTTCTCTTTCCTCTTTGTCCCTCCTCCACTATCTCTACTGTTGTCCTTATCACCTAGTGTCACTGGTTTTCCAATATTCACCCATAACTACCTCTTCATCCTACGACAGTATCCCCAAAACTCACACTTCCCACTTTTATTATATCATATTTCATTACCTTCCTACAATATCCCATACCTCTAACCGTTCTAGATTTAAGGCCTAACATCTCCCTCCACTGAGTTAGCGAATGCCCTCATCCCAGCCCTTGATAAAATGAACTCCCATCCCTGGCAAACATGTGGTCCCATTTGTCGATGAATGGTACTGCAATGTTCTTTTTGGTCTTTGTCCACCCAGCTATTAATACCAATTGCTCTGGACAACCATTCATTTCCAACCCCCCTTCCAGGTAAAATGCCAGCTCAAAACTACGTCTTAAGATAAGATTTTGTTCGGATTTTTAACCCCGGAGGGTTAGCCACCCAGGATAACCCAAGAAAGTCAGTGCGTCATCGAGGACTGTCTAACTTATTTCCATTGGGGTCCTTAATCTTGTCCCCCAGGATGCGACCCACACCAGTCGACTAACACCCAGGTACCTATTTGCTGCTAGGTGAACAGGACAACAGGTGTAAGGAAACGTGTTGAAATGTTTCCACCCGTCGGGAATCGAACCCGGGCCCTCCGTGTGTGAAGCGGGAGCTTTAGCCACCAGGCCACCGGGCCACCGGTGAGGGTGATGGACTGATCATCGTCTTAAACTACTGCTTCTGCTGCCTACTCTGTATTCGACTGAAGAAGACTACTGTGTAGGCGAAACGTTTCAGAATAAAGATGCCTAACTGTTCCATACGTATTTTAATTGTCAAGTATTAACTGGTTGACAAGTGAGCTAGTCACTGTGTTCCACTCGTGTATAAGAACATAGGGAGGAACACTGCAGCATGTCTTATTACGTAACTTTCACTCTACACTTCACTCACAATAGACAATCTTCACTTTTTTCTTTGACGTATCTTATTGTTACAGATCTCCTGCCTTATACAATACAAATATTTCCTTAAATTCTCGTACACCCACCTAGCGGATCTGCTGACTGGATCTGCAGATTAAACTCACGGCTAGCGAGTCGTGGTTTGCAATCGTGTCATTACGATTTCGTGAGTAATTATGGCTTAGTGTGAAGAATAACACTGTCAACTATAATGGTTTAGTATGTAAAATAACACTATTAACTATGATGGTTTAGTGTGCAGGGTTTAGCATGAAAGGGAAAGCTCTGACTTTTTTGGGTTATCCGAGGTTCTCTATACATATACAATACTTTATTTGGACATGATACATAGTTGTACAAGGAATTATAGTTGGGTGTTAATGTTGAAAGTCCCTTGTATGCAGAGCATTATGGGCAGCTTAAAATTAACTTAAGATTAACTAAGCAATGATATATTCAGTGGTAAAAATTACAGTAAACAAATTACAACATGAAGTACAAATGAGTATTTTAAGCAATGAAATTTGAACATTTCAATTAAGAGGCATTATAATTGTACAAATTTGTAGCATAACAACGTATAATATAACAAAATGATCAATATACTATATCAATATACTATTTGAAGTGCAGAAACAGGTCACGTGGTCATTAGATAAGTTACTGCGCATTCAAGAGAATGGAGTATTCTACTAGATAATGTAATTAAAAAAACAGTTTGATAGGGTCACAGGTTACACTTTTATGAAATACAGTTATTCAATATTTATTCAGTTGTGGTTGAGTAAGTGGTTTTTAAGAAGAGTCTTGAATTGATAAACAGTGTTTCTTTTGTATTCACAGGTAATGAATTCCAGATTTTTGGGCCTTTTATGTGCATTGAGTTTTTACATAGTGTGAGATGGACACGAGGAACATCAAAGAGTGATCTGTGCCTTGTGTTATGGTCATGTGTTCTGCTGAGGTTGGTAAGAAGTTTGAGGGGAGGGTTTATATCTGAGTTTAGTGTTCTATGTATGTAGTAGGCACAATAATAAATATGGATGTTTTGTACAGTGAGTAAGTTTAAACCTTTGAATATTGGTTGAGTATGCTGCCTGGAGGGGGAATTTATTATTCTGACTGCAGTCTTTTGTTGGGTAATTAATGGCCTGAGATGATTTATTGTTGTTGAGCCCCATGCACAGATTCCATAGGTGAGATAGGAGTAAATGAGCGAGTGATATAGGGCCAGGAACATAGTACCGTATCTTCGATAGTATGCCTACGGTCTTGGAGATTTTCTTGGAAATTTGTTGTACAAGTGTTTGAAATTTGAGTCTATTATCAAGGTTGATTCCTAAGAATTTTCCCTCTGAGTTTCGTGACAGGTGATCTGTTTATCATTATATTAAGAGGAACATGTGTAGTTCTGTTCCCATGTTCTGCCATGTATGATATTCTATGTAACTATATTTGTGTATACCTGAATTAACTTACTTGCATACTTAACTGACACCCGAGGCTGAAAGCATGTCCGATTTAGCCGCCCGAGTGAAAAAAACAAAAACAAGCGAGAACAGAGAGAACGCTTGTGTTATCTAAGGAAGCGAGTCTCAGGGATCCAGTGTGTGGGCACCTTGAATCACCTCAGTGAAGGGATGTTTGGGTTTGATTCTTCTTCTGGAATATTACAACGTTAAACTAAACTCGTATTGCACAAAAATTGAGTATAAAATGAAGACAAGGTTAAAAAAAATCAGAGATGCTGCCGCTGCACTTGTCATTGGTGAAGAAGACAGTTATTTGTCAGTGATGTAGAACACCTGCCCTCTGGAGGGACAGGTGTGCCCTACGTATCTTCACCAAAACAGTCACTAGACGCTTGCCTGCCACAGTGTGTGTAGAAGTGCGCTGTGCGGTATGACGTTTTGCGTGTGTACATGTTACAGTGTTCCACACAGCAAGGTGATGACGAGCCTCAAGAAGGGATGTCACCATCGTGTATTTGATCTCACGGGCAAGTGGAGAAAACAGCCAGGAGTGCTGGTATATGTTAACAATCACCATGTGAATTGCTCATTACCTTGCAGTTTGTTCATGATTGTAACCATGTATAGACGTGTAGATGATTCATTACCTTTGTAACTTGTTCAGCTATCAAAACTTTGGACCCATTATGTACTTCTGTATTCTTTTGACTACCGCCCACAGGATGGCTATGGGGCGCATAATAAAAACATTTAAACTAAGACCACAGCCAATATAAATAACTATCCATGTCTGTCTTATGAAAGTAAAGTGAGTCAAAAAACTATGTTCATATAGAAGTTTTCCAAAGGTGACATAAAACCAAAGACATCCACTCACCTTTTATGTATAAAATTGACAATGAGATTCGTGTTTCAAAGGTACTTTTTAGCAGCATTAGTGGTAGTACTTCCAGTAGCAACAGTAGTAGTAGCACTGGTAGAAGCACTGGTAGCACCAGTAGTAGATCTAAAAAGCACTGTACATGAATGACAGTTTACAGTTTCAACAATATTTAATGGTAGCAACAAACCACCAAGTTAACACTTGAGAGTTCAGCACAAGTCACATGTTAACACCTGCGAGTTCACTCACTAAGTAGGTAAACTTCGTCAGCTCTGCCTCACCTTCCGTTTTCTAGGCAGGTCAACAAGTGACTGCACCGTGACTACTGTACCAGCTGCTACCACTGAGGGAGGGAGGAGCGTTGAGCGTGTACATGTACTCACCTATTTGTGGTTTGCAGGGGTCGATTCACAGCTCGTGGCCCTGCCTCTTTGTTGGTCGCTACTAGGTCGATTCTCTTCCTGCTCCAAGAGATTTATCATACCGCTTCTTAAAGCAATGTATGGATCATGTCTCCATTACATCACTCTCCGGATTGTTCCACTTCCTAACAACTCTGTGTCCGAAGAAATACTTCCAAATATCCCTGTGACCCCTCGTTGCTGTCCTATCTCTGAAACATTGTCCTATCCACCTTGTCATTTCCTTTCAGTATTTTCTATGTAGTTACGTCTTCCCTGTCCCCCAGTGTCGTCAGGCTGATTTCCCTTAACCTCTCCTCGTAGGACATCCTCTATAGCTCCGGGACTAGTCTTGTTGTAAGCCTTTGCACATTCTCTAATTTCTTGACGTGCTTGAGCTGGTGTAGATTCCATAATGGTGCTGCATACTGGCGTCTAGGGGTTAAAAACCTTGTCAAGGGGCACTTAAAATATTAAACAAAATACACTACCTTAGAACCAAAAGGATAAATTCACCGAAAGTGCTAAATAGACGGGCAATACTTTTCAGGAAGGACAGATAAACAAACATACGCAAAAATATAATACTATATTAAGACTATATGCAACACACATTACAAAAGTAACAATACCAAACACCAGTATACTGCTATTAATTTAATATTAGGCCATATTTTGTTGTCTAATGACCCGTATGGGTCATTAGACAACAAAATATTAATGGCGCCTGTTGATCGCCATTCCTTGCCGGCTTTCAGCCTGCCGGTAAAAATGCAACCATTTCTGTACCACCAGTGACCACACTGCCCTACGTAATAACCAGGCCTTGCCCAATGCTACGACCAAACTAAGATTACAAAAGAAAATATTTCCTCAAATAATTTATGGCCTAAACTTACCCAAAATACCATCACACCTTGTCCCAACAACTTCCCAGGTGCTGCCAGACTAGTGATGCTAAATAGCTCACCCAGTATTCACGTCTAATACGTGTCCCACTGGCTGTCCACCTGCCGTTCAATTCTCGTCCACTTAAGCACTGACACTATTTTTATGAACCCTCACTACTCTACAAACACTCTACATTTCAAATTTAGTATATTCTTACTGAAATGTAGGTAAGCCAAGATCCTTCTCTTTGAGCAAGACTTTTCGGTCTTTGACCCCCTAGCCTGTACTCCGTCTGCGGTCTTCTTTTGACCTTCCCCAATCTTCATGACTTTGCACTTGGTGAGGTTAAATTCCAGGAGCCAGTTCTTGGACCAGGTTTGCAACCTGTTCAGATACCCCTTGTAGTCCTGCCTGATCCTCGTTCGCTTGAATTCTCTGCATTAACGCTACATCGTTTGCAAACAGGGACACCTCTGAATCTATTCCTTCGTGTGCATGCTGGAGTGTTTGTGGGGCGCAGTGTACATGTGTACACGCTGGAGTGTGTGGGAGGGCAGTGTGCATACATGGGAGGGCAGTGTGTGTAAGATGCAGTGTGTGTTTCTAGGCGCTGCATGTGTGCACGCTAGAGAGAGAGAGAGAGAGAGAGAGAGAGAGAGAGAGAGAGAGAGAGAGAGAGAGAGAGAGAGAGAGAGAGAGAGAGAGAGAGATTTTTTTATATAATTTACATAAAACTTGTATATGAATACGACATACATAGGACAACCAACAAACATAAGATTATACAACACAAATACACCAATTAAAAACTAACTACATCCATCAATATATAGCTGAATTAAACCCAGAAAAATAAGTATAACTGGAAGGTGTTCCGGGGGTCAACGCTCCCACGGCCCGGTCCATGACCAGGCCTCGTGGTGGATCAGGGCTTGACCAACCATGCTGTTACTGCTGGTCGCACGCATTCCAACGTACGAACCACAGCCTGGTTGGTCAGGTACTCACTTTGGACGCCTGTCCAGCTCCCGCTTGAAGACAGTCAGGGGTCTATTGGTAATCTCCCTCATGTATGCTGGGAGGCAGTTGAACAGTCTTGGGTTCTTGACACTTATTGTTTTGTCTCTTAGTGTACTCATGGCACCCACTCCTGCTTTTTATTGTTCAATATCTCCAATGCATATGCAACATGCAATGGAAACCTTCTTTGTTTGAGAGGCAGATGAACATACAGCTCATCTTTCTCAATTAGCTAGTGAGTGGAAGTGTGTAGCGTAGTGTGGCAGCAGTCACACTCACCCTACAACACACTGTTTCTTAGTTTAATATCTTAATTTTGCAGCCCAAACCCATGGTGTGGGTGGTAGTCAAAATAATACAGTGGTACATAATGGGTCCAGAGAATGGGTCGTAAGACTTTGATAGCTAAACAAGTTACAATGGTAATTAACTATTTATTTCAACACACTCAACATGAACAGATTCATAATGACACTAAAAGCAATTCGAACACCATAATCTCGGTGGTGGCATGATCAGGCCCTGATGCACCGCGAGGTCTGGTCATGGACCGGGACGCGGGGGCGCTGACCTCTGGAACACCCTCCTGGAGTTTACCTGGAGAGAGTTTCGGGGGTCAACGCCCCCGCGGCCCGGTCTGTGACCAGGCCTCCTGGTGGATCAGCGCCTGATCAACCAGGCTGTTGCTGCTGGCTGCACGCAAACCAACGTACGAGCCACAGCCCGGCTGATCAGGAACTGCCTTTAGGTGCTTGTCCAGTGCCAGCTTGAAGACTGCCAGGGGTCTGTTGGTAATCCCCCTTATGTGTGCTGGGAGGCAGTTGAACAGTCTCGGTCCCCTGACACTTATTGTATGGTCTCTTAACGTGCTAGTGACACCCCTGCTTTTCATTGGGGGGATGGTGCATCGTCTGCCAAGTCTTTTGCTTTCGTAGTGAGTGATTTTCGTGTGCAAGTTCGGTACTAGTCCCTCTAGGATTTTCCAGGTGTATATAATCATGTATCTCTCCCTCCTGCGTTCCAGGGAATACAGGTTTAGAAACCTCAAGCGCTCCCAGTAATTGAGGTGTTTTATCTCCGTTATGCGCGCCGTGAAAGTTCTCTGTACATTTTCTAGGTCGGCAATTTCACCTGCCTTGAAAGGTGCTGTTAGAGTGCAGCAATATTCCAGCCTAGATAGAACAAGTGACCTGAAGAGTGTCATCATGGGCTTGGCCTCCCTAGTTTTGAAGGTTCTCATTATCCATCCTGTCATTTTTCTAGCAGATGCGATTGATACAATGTTATGGTCCTTGAAGGTGAGATCCTCCGACATAATCACTCCCAGGTCTTTGACGTTGGTGTTTCGCTCTATTTTGTGGCCAGAATTTGTTTTGTACTCTGATGAAGATTTAATTTCCTCATGTTTACCATATCTGAGTAATTGAAATTTCTCATCGTTGAACTTCATATTGTTTTCTGCAGCCCACTGAAAGATTTGGTTGATGTCCGCCTGGAGCCTTGCAGTGTCTGCAATGGAAGACACTGTCATGCAGATTCGGGTGTCATCTGCAAAGGAAGACACGGTGCTGTGGCTGACATCCTTGTCTATGTCGGATATGAGGATGAGGAACAAGATGGGAGCTAGTACTGTGCCTTGTGGAACAGAGCTTTTCACCGTAGCTGCCTCGGACTTTACTCTGTTGACGACTACTCTCTGTGTTCTGTTAGTGAGGAAATTATAGATCCATCGACCAACTTTTCCTGTTATTCCTTTAGCGCGCATTTTGTGCGCTATTACGCCATGGTCACACTTGTCGAAGGCTTTTGCAAAGTCTGTATATATTACATCTGCATTCTTTTTGTCTTCTAGTGCATTTAGGACCTTGTCGTAGTGATCCAGTAGTTGAGACAGACAGGAGCGACCTGTTCTAAACCCATGTTGCCCTGGGTTGTGTAACTGATGGGTTTCTAGATGGGTGGTGATCTTGCTTCTTAGGACCCTTTCGAAGATTTTTATGATATGGGATGTTAGTGCTATTGGTCTGTAGTTCTTTGCTGTTGCTTTACTGCCCCCTTTGTGGAGTGGGGCTATGTCTGTTGTTTTTAGTAACTGAGGGACGACCCCCGTGTCCATGCTCCCTCTCCATAGGATGGAAAAGGCTCGTGATAGGGGCTTCTTGCAGTTCTTGATGAACACAGAGTTCCATGAGTCTGGCCCTGGGGCAGAGTGCATGGGCATGTCATTTATCGCCTGTTCGAAGTCATTTGGCGTCAGGATAACATCGGATAGGCTTGTGTTAATCAAATTTTGTGGCTATCTCATAAAAAATTCATTTTGATCTTCGACTCTCAGTCTGGTTAGCGGCTTGCTAAAAACTGAGTCATATTGGGACTTGAGTAGCTCACTCATTTCCTTGCTGTCATCTGTGTAGGACCCATCTTGTTTAAGTAGGGGCCCAATACTGGACGTTGTTCTCGGCTTTGATTTGGCATAGGAGAAGAAATACTTTGGGTTTCTTTCGATTTCATTTATGGCTTTTAGTTCTTCCCGCGATTCCTGACTCCTAAAGGATTCTTTTAGCTTAAGTTCGATGCTTGCTATTTCTCTGACCAGTGTCTCCCTGCGCATTTCTGATATATTGACCTCTTTTAGCCGCTCTGTTATTCTTTTCCGTCGCCTGTAAAGGGAGCGCCTGTCTCTTTCTATTTTACATCTACTCCTCCTTTTTCTTAGAGGAATAAGCCTTGTGCATACATCGAGTGCCACCGAGTTAATCTGTTCTAGGCATAAGTTTGGGTCTGTGTTGCTTAGTATATCTTCCCAGCTTATATCGGTTAGGACTTGGTTTACTTGGTCCCACTTTATGTTTTTGTTATTGAAGTTGAATTTGGTGAATGCTCCCTCGTGACTAGTCTCATTTTGTCGGTCTGAGGCTCCACGCATACATGTCTGAACCTCAATTATGTTGTGATCTGAGTATATTGTTTTTGATATGGTGACATTTCTTATCAGATCATCATTGTTAGTGAAGATGAGGTCTAGTGTATTCTCCAGTCTAGTAGGCTCTATTATTTGCTGGTTTAAATTGAATTTTGTGCAGAGATTTAAAAGCTCGTGTGAGTGTGAGTTTTCATCAGAGCTGCCTCCTGGTGTTATTACTGCAACAATATTATTTGCTATATTCCTCCATTTTAGGTGCCTTAAGTTGAAATCCCCCAGGAGCAAGATGTTGGGTGCAGTGCAGTCCAGGTGCACTCCAGGTAACATCTGTACGCTCTCCAGTCTGTTAAAAAAAATTAATTATGTACACTAAGCTTACAGAAAACTTACTTTCTTAAAAGCTGATCAGCCTTACTTAGAGAAAAGTTTGAATTGATTCTGGTCTGTTTAGGTTCCATTTTTTTTTTTTTTGGATTAGATTGGAAAAATATACTGTTTTTCATTTGATAATTTCTGAGTGTCGCGTTTGATCAGCTTCACCCGGTACATGCTGATCACTTGATAGTGCAACATCTGAGCGGCTTCAAACTTAACGTGCTTATGTATTTTAGGATATTGGTCTCTTTGTCCCACTGAAAGATTCGAAATCTGGCGATTACTTTCCATACGATAACTTGTGAGTGTATCTTCTGATTCCCTTCCAGTCTTCAAAATTAATATTAAACGTGCCCAGCATCTCCACTCGAACCAGAATTGAACCTGAGTCCTTCGCTTGTGATAGGAAGGTGCTATCCCTGCCTAAACAATTTTGTGTTCATCAGTTTAGAGGCGGTGGAAGCTTGCCTTAGTTGTTGATAATTGTTGCAACATATTTCAGTCCGTCTTCCTAATAATTAAGTCACGTTTTCAAGTAGAGTTTGCAGCCCATTTCTAAGTTAGGATGGGTTAGGTTAGATTAGATTAGGCCAGGTTAACTTAGGTTAGTTTAAGTTAGGTTATATTAGACTAGGTTAAATTAGGTCAGATTAGACTAGGTCAGGTTAGGTTAGGTTACATAAGGCTAGGTTAAATTAGGTCAGATTAGACTAGGTCAGGTTAGGTTAGGTTACATAAGGCTAGGTTAAATTAGGTCAGATTAGGCTAGGTTAATTTAGGTTTGGTTAAATTAGGTTAGGTTAGGCTAGGTTAGGCTAGGTAAGGTTAGGTTAGGTTTGGTTAAGTTGGGTTGGGTTGGGTTGGGTTGGGCTGGGTTAGGTGGTAGATATAGGTAGGTTGGGTTAGATTATGTTAGGTTAGGTTAGGTTACAACGGAAAAAAACTATATAAAGTAAAAGAAAGGTATAAACTACCGACAATATGAAAGTTTAGACACTGCAACATCTGGATATCTCTATTGTAGACGTTTCGCCATCCAGTGGCTTTATCAATACAGATTCTAGGACATAACAGGAGAACTATATATATATAGTTCTATATATATATAGTTCTACTGTCTTCAAGCTATGTCCTAGAATCTGTATTGATAAAGTCACTGGATGGCGAAACGTCTACAATAAAGATATCCAGATGTTGCACATGTGTCTAAACTTTCATATATAAAGTAAAAGGTGATTAAAAAGTCTGCAGCACGACAGAAAACTGGCAGCCACTGCGCCGCGCGACTCATAAAACAGTCATATATCTACTGTTCAAGGTTCTGTTAACAGTCACCCGTTAGACTGTTTATAAAACAGTGCTATGACGTCTGTGGATGAGAGGACGATCTGGATATAGCGTGTTGTTTATCATGCGATTTAAAACATGTTATCCAGAAAACGTTACATCGATGGTGGACGAAACGTCGTCTCAATAAAATGGCATTAACCGAGAAACGCAAATTTTTTGACTTTCTTATTGGTGCAAAATCTTATTGGTGCTCAATAAAATCCCAAGTGGGCTATTATTGAGCACTGACAAGTGTTCATTACACTTTCTCTATAATTAGTACACACTGGACCTAACAATAACAAAGTACGGAGTTCTTTGTGCCCCGCTGCAGGTTTCCCGGGTATAACAACCGAATTTGGACTTCCTTTTTGCCGCCCCGGACAAAAAAAAAAAAAAAGTGAGCAACAGTGTTCTCTTGTTCGTATTCTTGCACGCTGACCTCGCTTCGCTTCGCTACTCGTATTAAACACTTTAGCGTTCCGCCTGTCCTTTCATTCTCCTTGTAAATTAAATATTAATAACGTGATTAAGACTGGTGTAAATGAAATTTTAAGTATTTTTAATATTAAAATGTGGGTGATGTTAGGTTGAGACGTTTGTTGTATCGTCTGCATGTTGCGACCCACACGAAGGGATTTGCGGGTTATTATTGATTTTCCTAAAATGGCCGAGTTTTCTGGCCAGTTATGGGTTTAATTAAATATAATTAATAATTTTCATGCATGAGAACGGCTGTTATTACTATAAAAGTTAATTATTTACAAAAGCAAGCTGTTTGTTTTCAAGGAAGATAGCGCTTGCGCCTCCCATGGCGGCCTGAAGCAGCCACCGTACATCCTCACTCTTCTAAATAATGCTTCCACACACTACTAAATTTGATTTATGAATAAAAAAATAATAGATCTTTAAATTGGTTTAAATACAAATATTATATTCTTGTTTATAATTTAAAATAATGCTCCAATTCATAACGGGAAAACTAAATAATGGAGTTACTTTCATGAGGGTACGTTGAAATATTGGAACTTTATTTGGGGTCTACCATTTTGTTGTGGAACAAACACACTCGACGTTAAGACCCTAGATTAAAATGGTTGGAGGGTTTAGGCAGGGGTTAGACACATGAAGCCAAAACAGGAAGACCCAAAGGAAATGGTGGGGGGCTGCTGTGTTTGTTCTGACGAGAATGGCTGGACGGAGAACCCTCTGGTTTACTGCGATGGTCAGGGATGTACCGTCGCCGTCCATCAAGGTACTCCACACACACGTTTTTTTTTATGTACTGCTCGGTGTTACAGTCATACCTTGGCACGCCCTCACGCCACTTAGTGTCAGGGGAGAGGCAGTAGGTGGTTGTGAGTGGCGAGGAAGTGTGTCTGAAGTATTAAAGTGGCCTTGTGAGGTTGCTTCCCCAGGGGCAACACCAGACAGTCTTCACTCTCAGTATTAACTTTAATTTGTGGTGCAAGTATGTTCCGTCAAGGCTGTCAGGAGACACTGGCCGTGGTGCTCCACTCTGTCCAACATCACAGCTGGATTTCCACATGGCAGTGTTGAGGCAACTTAACACAGACACTAGTGGCTGGAAGCTGTCATCTTGCTGACAGCAACACATGATGCTGACCATGCTGACAACCACTCCCCCCCGACACATTCACACTTGAAAATCATGTCAGAAAGTTCTTCATGTTTTACAATGTTAATTTTTAGGTTATTTTCAAATTAGGCCAAGTTGGCAGGTAGGTCTGCCAACTGAGAGCTTACCAAAATATCTGTCAGTGTTAGCCCTACCTTTGTCTGTCAGCACTGATGACCTCAGATGGATAAGGGGCCAGAGTGCTACCCTGATCTACAGGCTGTTGTGGTCCGCAGGCTGCCTTTGGTCTACAGGCTGCTGACGTGTTGTTTGAAGGCACATTCGGGAAAATATAGCAAACTTAACCTAACCTAAGAAACAAGTAAATATATAGAATCTGCAGAACAAGTTGAAACTGTTGGAAGTGTCTTGACATACATTGGATATGTACTTTTGAAATTTATGGACTCCGATATCCTCCCCCCCCTACACAGCAGCTTGTGGACTGAGGGTGGCCTGTCCATGGTGGCCTGCGGACAAAAGTAGCACTGTCCTCTTGCTGGGACTGGACATGTTGGGAGTTCAGTAGTACCCAGGACTGGTGATGTCCGTCCTGGCCCGTACTTACACACCAGTACTGGTACGGGTACGGGTACGTAAGTCCTTACATAACATTTTTTTATTGGAATTTTCAAGCTGAAATTTCTCACACGAGTTTCTTGCCATCTGTTATTTCATTGTAAAAAGCAAAACAAAAACAAGCAAAAAACTAGTTTTGTAAAGTGGTGTACTATACAGTAAACAATTATGGTAATTTACATGTATTAATTACTTCATAGAAACCCCTTTATTGTGCAAAACATTTTGGGGTTTGGTGAGGAAACAGTTTTCTCGAATGTGATATTTGTTAAATTGGAATTTTTCCATTATGAAAATGCAACTAGGCATTTGTCTTAACAACAGCAGGGTATTTACCTGGGTGCAGTGATAATTGACTGTAAAATTAACAGTTGTAACAGCAGTATTAATTAAAACATTGAAGAAATTCAGTAAATGCAAACATAGCAATGTATGGTATTATGTATTTCCAAAAAAAAGGCTTCTGTAGAGGGTGAGATTATTTCCACTGTTCATAGTTTGTACACTCTGCTATTATTAATATAGTGTTCTGGGTGTAATATTGCACTAATTAATACTTCTGCACCAGTACTAGTGCATAAATGGCTCTAGACCATTGATACAGATTTTCAACTTGATGCGCTTATCACTGAACAATTGCAAGTTACCATAGCAATAACATACATTTAATACATTAATAATTGGTTTTGCAACTAATTTTATTTGTATTCTCAATGATAATTTCCATACAGTGTTTATAAAACTGATATTCGTTTTCTTACTATACCTAACAGCATCACTGATAGTGTACACTGGCTGTGTACACTACCAGTGCAATTTCACTAATTTTTGTTTTTAAAGCATCATGGATACTTAATGGCTCACATAACTAGAAGCAACAGATGAAATACGTTTCTCCCCACTAGAAATGCAAATAAAATATTTCTGTAATTAAGAACTTGCGTGAAATTTAAGCAAAAACATACTTGAAATAAAGCGAGTGTATTTTATTGTAAATTTTTGCGAATTGATTTTTGCTGGTGAATAAATAGTATTATTGAACAACTATTTCATGGAAATATGCTTTAATTAGTTTAAATTTGCTTTCCAAGATGTTCAGTGCAAGTTGAGATCTGTGGAAGTAATGGATGTGCTGTGGACATTATAGTTAGACAATTATTTTTCAAAATTATTAAAATACTGTAACCAAAACATTATGGTAATTTTAGTATTGATAATTGTAAAACCATCATTGTATTTTGAGTTGAAATTTCTTGCACAAGTTCTTAACCATACATATTTTTATTACCCAGTGTCCACAGCCTTATGACAGTTATCCTTCAGCCCATCCCACTACACACGCACAGTTGGGAAGAAACAAGCCTGAGTTAAAATACGTAACCTATCCAGACCAAATTTTCCATGCCTAATTATAGTAGTTTTTCAAAAATAAATATACAAATTCATTGTGTGTGACATTATCCCATAGTGTTTGGGATAACATTTCATTAAATTGCATAAACAGGTGGAATCTCAGACATTATGGGGAGATTTACTACAAGATACCTGGTCTTTTTGAGGCTTGTCAAGGATGGACAAGGCACCTTTTTTTTTTTTAAAGTAGTGATAAAAGTTATCCCATGTAGAGGCTTTAGCAAATTAGTAGAGAATATATGATGAAGGAATACGTATATATACAAGTAGTTATACATAAAGGAACGTGAGGAGGCAGGAGAATATAATGGGGCACAGGAGCTCTAGAGAGTAGTATATATATATTTGTGTTGGCTCCCAAGTGCCTAGATAACTTGAAAGCATGGTGGAAGCTAATGATTTTGCTAATGTGGTTCTGGGTGATAATATTAGAACTCTTGTTAAGGCTGAATTTCAAGCATCTTGTGTGTGTCTTTTTGGATGACTAGTTTAGAATTTCAATATTATAAGGCGAGTACCATTATCTTAGTGTGTGGTATTACACATGCGATGTTAGTATTTTGCATTTTGCTTTCATGTTGGGATTCTTTGATCCATGTGACAATCATCTTACGAAATGGACAGATTCTAAACTAGTTAATAGAGACGGAAACAGATAGAAGATGCCTGGAATACACCCATGTCAGCACTTAACACCATTGCCCACAATCAGGGTAGCTTTATGTTTAGTAAATATTTGAGCTTGCAAAACACTTACAGGTTGTCCAGGCATCTGGGAGTCAACATAGCAGTCTGGTATACACACTACAGTTATCGCACACCCCTTTCTTAATCTGTTCATGTATATACAATATACGGTATGTACTCCTCTTTCTCATGCATTCTCTACTGACTTGATAAAGCCCCCCTAAATGGGAGAAAAGCTGTCATCATTAAAAGTATCCGTTGCATCCAAATGTCATTTATTGCATCCACTGTCATTTCCTTGACCTTGTTATTATTTACATGCCATTCCAGTCCCAGTTATATGAATAATTGATATTACTCTGTTGCTCCATATAACACTAAATGCAGTATTTGTTTACATGGTATTGCTTGATTCCAGCAAAATGCCTTTAATGTTCATTCAAAGTACATAAAAAATGGGATATTTCTGAGTTTTATAATCAGGAAAGTAATATGTATTTTAAAGTGAAAATTGACATAATATTGCATTTTGCTGTAAAATCATCATATCATCATCAAATCATCATATCATGTCATATATATATCATCATATATCATCATAACATATATCATATGTCATCATATCATATCATATATATATATATCATCATCAATCGTCAGTCATCGTCAGTCATCGTCAGTCATCGTCAATCATCGTCATCATCATCGTCATCATCATCGTCATCATCATCATCATCATCCATCCATCTTGGGGAAGCACTAGACTCAGAAGTCATGTACTGCCTTGGGCATAAGAGGCAACCAGGTTTGGTCCAAGGAAGGGAAAGGTAACTGTAATTCCTCTGTATTAAGGATGTCGGCATCAAAGCACCTCCTTTTGAATTGCTTGCAGTTACTGAGGTGGTGGTGGTGAGTGCACTTGCCACTGTCAGTGTTTGTTGAGAGTACAGGTGGCTTTCCACATTCGTGAGGGTTAGGGGATCAAGAACCATGCGAATGTTTAAAATTCGTGAATGTTTGGTTCACTAATATATTGTAGGGAAATATAATAATAGCATTTACTTGGCCTAACAATACTGCTCCCTTAACCTATTGAACCACGAACAATTATAAAACACATGAAAACATCGTAAAATACAGATTGCATAGGGAGAACCATCTCTTAAACTTATCAAACCAGCCTTTACTTGCTAGGAAGTCAGGATGAGTGATGGTAGGGCGTCCTAGTTCTGCACTGGTGCTAGCCCCATTGCTAGCCAACGTATCATACAAAATCTTTCCCTGTGCACGAATCGCATTGATTTCCTTTTCTATTTTGGTCTGAAATCCACACAAATAATGCTGATTCCATATTAGACACTGCACTGTTTCTTGTGACACTTGCTTGGCTGAAGGAGGAGCAGTAGATGCCAGTGCTGCCCTTATCTTCGTCTCATTTTTCTTGATAGAGCGCACTGCTCAAATAACCTGCCCTACACTTGTCTAGCTCCTCAATAACGGTTGCTCCTCGCTTGGGGGCCATATTTGCACCACCACGCTCATGTGTATGGTAGGACACACAAACAGCACAGATCAACGCGAAGAGTAACTGGACAGTGACTGAGTGAGTGGTGGACTGGCGGGCTGGCTGCCGTTTAAGGGGTTAAGAAGGAGGGTAGTAGGGATGTGGCGGGAAGCATAAATATGGTTGGGCAGCTGGGCATTCGTGAATGTTTGAAGCTCATGAAAGTAGAACTCGCCAATGTGGAGGACCACCTGTAAGTTTAAAAGTTGAGTGAGGCATTAGTTTGCTCAGTTTCTTCATGCTATCCTTTGACCTGTTTTATGCTTGCATAGTATGGGAAGGCTGTTGCATGAAAGAGATGGAAAAGTATTGTAGGAATTACTTATTTTTTTTATTTTTTTATTTTAACTTTTTTTGGGGCTATGCCGTAGTACTATGTGATAGCTCAGCTCACTTAGGTAAGCTGTGAGAGGCAAATTTTGACCCAGGTATGAGAGAATGAGTTTGTGTAGTGAGTGTGCACTATATAAAAAATCCTCCCCCATGCAGTGCATGATGAGAAAAGAAAAACATGGCCATGTGAATGGTTTAAAAGAGCGACTTTTCGGTGTATTTTTGGATGATTTTTATGGTTTTATTCTCAGTTTCTTTGATAGAACGGAAGATATACTCCTAAATAGAGATGATTTTGATTGGATTCAGGACTAGAAGTAGCTTGAAATTGAACTCAAAGCAGTGGAAATGTTAAATTTTTGTTGATATTCCAGAGAATGGGTAAAGCCTCCTACAACCCCTACTATTTTTTATGGGCTTTTTTTATTAGGTTTGATTCAATTATTGGGATGCTATAAATCATGAACAATCTTTCCTGGTTATATATTATCCGAGAAATAGAGTAAATCTTCTCTTGTTGTGTGAATAAGAATTCAAAATGGAAAGTAAGTGTACTATAGAAGAGACCTGGGGTCGTGACTGATGAACAGAGGAAATATTGTTTTAATGCCAGGATTGTCTGCGTTGTTTATTATTGGCTTTGTTTTTAAATTGGCATTTTTTAATTGTGTGAGAAATTGGCCAGATTACCAAATTCTTTTAACTTTATTGGGTAGTTGAGATAGTTGAATGGGCAGTTTCTTGTGTTCAGTCAAGAGAATGGAAGGGATACTATCAAACTAGTTAAGAATTTGCTTGGCAGAACAATGAAATTGACCTGAAATAGGACTCAAAGTGGGCAAAATTGCCGATGCATAATTTGCGTCGAGACCGCTAACTTTGTGCCAGCATTATTCCGTAAGTTTTCCATCAAATTTCATACCATTTTTTTTGTCGTTACCTTTGTAAATGAATTTTTTTTAGGGGGGAGGTGGGGAATATTTGGTCATTGAGAACAAGTTTCATATTGGGGGTCTGGACCTGATGATGTATAAAAAATGTTCATGTTATTAAGAGATTTTAAAGTATTTATTCTTTTCAGAATTACAGATCACTACCCTTTGCATGTTCCTTCCTGGGCACGTCCTTACCCAAAGCACTGTTTGACCCATATGTGCTTAGTGCTCAAAGTTAATATAGTTATCTTCTTAAAAGTTTATCATTCATTTTGGGTAAAATCCACCTAACAACTTCGTCACGTGTTACACTACATACAGTAGGGCCTCATTTTATGGCGATTCGCTAATTTGGGTATTTCAAATTATGACCAAATTTCGTTTATTCGGCTCTCTCCCTGATTTGCCATTGCAGCAACTGCACATCACTGTTTGTTACATCCTCTGTGAGCTCCACGTCTCTTGATTATGTCTGGAAACTTTCCAGAATTTCAGGTGTTTTAAAGTTATTGCACCTTTCATATATTCTCTGGTAATTGTATTTGTGTACCTGTACCTAAATAAACTTACACACTGAGCTGGCATGCAGGTACACATTAAAATCACTAAGAGTGTGTCACTAGTGTTGAAGATGCAGTAATAATAATCGCTCTGGGGCTCTAAATATCGTATATTACATTATTATAGACATTTTCATTAATCCAGCTTTGATATTTTTTCAAAGTTATATACAGTGGACCCCTGGATTTCGTAGTCATCGGATTTCGTAATATTCGGAAATAGTAATGTTTTTTCGTCAAAATATTGGCTCGGTGATTGTCATTTAACTCAGTAAGTCATTCGTCCCAAACTCGCATGAGTGGCCGGACACGCTATTTACGGTCAGTGTGTCATTGTTTATCAGCCAGTGAGCACAATCCCACGCATTCATACGATACGTTTCGTAATATTCCATTCGGTTTAGTGCTTGCAACTGCTAAATAAGCCACCCTGGGCCAAAGATAACTCCTAGTGCCAGCCCTTTGGTAAAGAAGGCGATAAACACAATTGAATTCAAGAAAGAACACACCAGCCAGGGTACTTCCCCACACACACAAGCCATGGCACTTTCCCACACACCAGCCAGAGTACTTCCCCATACACCAGACAGGGTACTTCCCCACACACAGGATTTGATTTAAGTGGGACTTGCACATGAGTGAATAGAATTATCAAAGCTTATTGCATGGGAAGCATTGAAAACTGGGTTGAGCAAATACGATTCTGTTAGTGGGATGGTTTGTGAAGGACCTGCCTAGTATGGGCCAGCAGGTCTGCTGCAGTGTTTCTGCTTTCTTATGTACACAGCCAGGGTACTTCCCCACACACACCAGCCAGGGCACTTCCCCACACACCAGCCAGGGTACTTCCCCACACACACCAACCAGAGTACTTCCCCACACACATGATTTGATTTGAGTGGGACTTGCGCATGAATGAATAGAATTATCAAAGCTTATTGCTTAGGAAGCATTGAAAATTGGGGTTGCTTTTTTAAACAAAATATGAGGTCAGAGGATAGGTGTTTCCCATCATGCAGTGTTTTACCTGGAGTTTACCTGGAGAGAGTTTCGGGGGTCAACGCCCCCGCGGCCCGGTCTGTGACCAGGCCTCCTGGTGGATCAGCCCCTGATCAACCAGGCTGTTGCTGCTTGCTGCACGCAAACCAACGTACGAGCCACAGCCCGGCTGATCAGGAACTGACTTTAGGTGCTTGTCCAGTGCCAGCTTGAAGACTGCCAGGGGTCTGTTGGTAATTCCCCTTATGTGTGCTGGGAGGCAGTTGAACAGTCTCGGGCCCCTGACACTTATTGTATGGTCTCTTAACGTGCTAGTGACACCCCTGCTTTTCATTGGGGGGATGGTGCATCGTCTGCCAAGTCTTTTGCTTTCGTAGTGAGTGATTTTCGTGTGCAAGTTCGGTACTAGTCCCTCTAGGATTTTCCAGGTGTATATAATCATGTATCTCTCCCTCCTGCGTTCCAGGGAATACAGGTTTAGTGGGGCATGATATTTTAACACTACGCACCTATAGTACAAGCTCATTCTTTAATGTCTAGGTCAGAGTTTACCAATCATGGCATACTTGTGGGCTCAATAATTATGACGTAAAATCTATGGGAGTGACAGTGAAAGGTTAACCCTTTGACTGTTTTGGTTGTATATGTACGTCTTACGAGCCACCGTGTTTGACGTAAATATACTCAAAAATTCTAGCGGCTTCAAATCAAGCAGGAGAAAGCTGGTAGGCCCACATGTGAGAGAATGGGTCTTTGTGGTCAGTGTGCACCATATAAAAAAAAATCCTGCAGCACGCAGTGCATAATGAAAAAAAAAAGCTAGGACCGTTTTTTTTTTTAATTAAAATGCTGATTTTGTGGTCTATTTTCATATAGTATTTATGGTTGTATTCTCGTTTTCTTGGTCTCGTTTGATAGAATGGAAAACATATTATAGAAATAGAGGTGATTTTGATTGGTTTTACTATGAAAAGAACCTTGAAATGGAGCTCCAAGTAGGGGAAATGTTTGATTTTTGCCGATGTTCAAAAGTAAACAAATGATGTCATTTTCCAATAAATGTCCAAGTAACCATTCTAATATGCAGTCATAAATGGGTTGACATTATTTGCACAATTATTACAATATTGCAGTAGTCTGCATAACAGTAAATCTTCTATTTTTTGTTTGAATAAAAATTCAAAATAGAAAGCAAGAGTAATATCAGAGGGGCCTGGAGATGTGACTGATGAACAAAGAAAATGTTATTTTAGAGCCAGGAATGTCTGTATTGTTCATTCTGTACCCTATTTTGAAATTGTCATATTTTTATAATTTTTGTGAAATTTGCCAAATTGTAAATTTCTGACCACGTTATTGGGTAGTTGAAATTGGTAAATGGGCAGTTTCTTGTACTCAATCGATACAAAAAATGAAGTTCTAAAGAAACTGCTATGAGTTTGGTCGACTGGAAGAATGGACTTAGCGAAAAGTAGGGCTCAAAGTGGGCGAAATCGCCGATTCGTAAATATCACCGAGGTCGCTAACTTCATGAGAGTGTAATTCCGTCAGTTTTCCATCAAATTTTGCTCTTTTGGTGTCATTACAATGGGGAAAAGTCTCTTATCATTTCATTAGAATTTTTTTTTGGGGAGGGGGAATTTTGCGATACCAGGGAGACACCTGAAGATTTGGGGTTGCGACAGTCAAGGGGTTAAAAGAGGTACGGTTAGGTTTTTCTGTGTTTTATGAGGTTTTACTTAATTTGAATTATCTTTTTGTGAAGTGGCCCCATTGTTACCAATGATTTATACAGTTTATGGTATAAATTAGTTTTTATAGTCACCCAGGCTCAACACTATATGATTATTTTTAAAAAATTTTCTTTTAACTATCACCCTCAACACACTAAACTGGTTTATATTGACATAAAAAAGAATAAGAATGGAAACAGATTTGGGCATTGGAAATCCAAGGAGCATACAGTATTTTGATTGAAATCCCGTGATTGGTTTTCAATTTTAAGTGTCTTGCCATAAGCAAACATAGTGGAAGCCAGCCAGCCAAAGTTGTTTTGGCTGCCAGGATTAGGGGTGGAGGGAAGGAAGGAGGGGAAGAGACTAATAGGGTGATAAGGAATAAAATTGCACAATACCGTGACTGGAACAATACACACACAACCTGCACAAAGGAGATTGAAACTTACCGCAATGTTTCGGTCCAATTTGGACCATTAGCTAGTCAAATCTGTGACTAGTTAACCCTTTGAGGGTTGACAGGCCCTCTCCGAGACTCGTTCTCAGGGTCGGCCAAATTAAAAAAAAAAAAAAAAAAAATTCTTATGAAAAGATAGAGAATATTTTCCCGATCATAATGACACCAAAAATATGAAATTTGATGGAAAACTTACCGAATTATGCTCTCGCAAAGTTAGCGGTCTCGGCGATGTTTACGGATCAGCGATTTTGCCCACTTCGAGCCCCATTTTCGGCCAGTTCCACTGTACTAGTCGACACAAAACATGAATATTTCGCTAGAACTCCATTTTTTCTATTGAATGAGTTCAAGAAACCACCCATTTACCAATTTCAACTATCCAGTACAGTGGTCAGAATTTAGCAATTTTGCCAATTTCACACAAATTTCAAAAGATACCAGTTTCCGAATAGGGTCCAGAACAAACAAGAAATACATTCCTGGCACTAAAATGACATTTCCTCTGTTCATTAGTCACGTCTCAAGGCCCCTCTTACATTCTTTTGCTTTCCACTTTGAATTTTTATTCTCACAAAAAAATAGAAGATTTACTGTTATGCAGACTACTGCATTAGTGTAAAAAATGGCATGAATCATATTGGCGCACTTGCAAAAGAATATTAGACTCGCCAGTTGATGTGTATTGGACGCTTGGCATGATTTGTTTACTTTCGAACTTTGGTAAAAATTGAACATTTCTGCTACTTCGAGCTCAATTTCAAGGTACTTTTCATTGTAAAACCAGTCAAAATCATCTCAATTTCTATGATATGCCTTCCATTCTATAAAATGAGACCAAGAAAACTAGAATACAATAATAAATACCATACGAAAATACAGTGCAAAGTCGCTGTTTTATTCCAAAAAGACGGTCAAAGTTTTTTTTCTCATTATGCACTGTGTGCTGCAGGATTTTTTTTATACCGTGCACACTGACCACATAGACCCATTCTTTCATATGGAGGCCTACCAGCTTTCTCCCACTAGATTTGAGGGCGCTAGAATTTAGGCGTACTAGTACGTCAAAAACCCTGGGTCATAAGCCGTACTAGTACGTCTGAAACCCTCAAAGGGTTAATGGTCCAAGTCAGACCAAACCATCATCATGTGTTTAATTTTCCTGTGTGTAGGTTATTTGTGTAATAGGGAAATAAGTAGAGCCTCTCTTCACTTAACAACAGAGTTCCGTTCCCAGTACCGTGTTGATAAACGAATCCGTCGCTAAACGAGGAGCATACTACAGTGGACCCTCGGTATTCGATATTAATCCGTTCCTGAGAGCTCATCGAATACCAATAATATCGAAAACCGAATCAATTTTCCTCATAAGAAATAATGAAAATCAAATTAATCCGTGCAAGACACCCAAAAGTATGAAAAAAAAACATTTTACTACATGAAATATTAAGTTTAATGCAATAGATTAATTACAATAACAATACACAAATAACCCGCACATAAAAGAGAGAAGCTTACGACGACGTTTCGGTCCGACTTGGACCATTGATATTGAGTGTGACTTAGTCAATGGTCCAAGTCGGACCGAAACGTCGTCGTAAGCTTCTCTCTTTTATGTGCGGGTTATTTGTGTATCGTTCCAGTCATGGTATTGTGCCTTTTTTGTTATTTACAATAACAATAAAATAATTGACACTTACCTTTAATGAAGATCTGGTGATGATTGATGGGATGGAAGGAGGGGAGAGGTGTTAGTGTTTAGAAGGGGAATCCCCTTCCATTAGGACTTGAGGTAGCAAGTCCTTTTCCAGGGTTACTTCCCTTCTTCTTTTAATGCCACTAGGACCAGCTGGAGTCACTGGACCTCTGCCGCACAACAAATCTGTCCATAGAGCTCTGTACCTCCCATTCCTTTAACCCTTTCAGGGTCCAAGGCCCAAATCTGGAGTCACGCACCAGTGTCCAAGATATTTAAAAAAAAAAATTTGTTATTTTTTCTTATGAAATCGTAGAGAATCTTTTTGTGAAGGTAATAAAACAAAAAGTACGAAAATTGGTGGAAAATTGACGAAATTATGCTCTCGCGAATTTTGATGTGTCAGCGATATTTACGAATCGGCGATTTTGCCGACTTTGACTCCCATTTTAGGCCAATTACATTATTCCAATCAACCAAATTCTTAGCTATTTCACTAGTATTTCTTCTATTCTATCGATTGAGCACAAGAAATCGCCAAGTCAACTGTTTCAACTACAAAATAAAGTGATCGGAAATTGTTAATTTGGCCAATTTAACACAAAGTTCAAAATATTCCAATTTCAAAATAGGGTCCAGAATGAACAATGTAGGCATTCCTGGCACTAAACTAACATTTCCTCTGTTCATTAGTTATGTTTTGAGGCTTTACAAATAAATTCCATTTTGATTTTTTATTCACATAATGAAATTTTATTCACACCAAAAAATAGAAGATTTACTGTTATGCAATACTGTAATAATTGTATAAATATCATCACCATATTTGTGAATGTATATTAGACCCACCAGCTGATGTGTATTAGACGTGTGAGGTCGTTTGTTTACTCTTGAATATCGGCAAAAATGTAACATTTCCGCTACTTTGAGCTCAGTTTCAAGCCATTTCCAATGCTAAAACCAATCAAAATCATCTCTATTTCTGTAATATGTCTTCCATTCTATCAAATGAGACCAAGAAATCGCAAATACAACTATAAAAAACATACGAAAAAACACTGCAAAGTTGCTGTTTTAACCCTTTCAGGGTCCGTCCCGTAGATCTACGGCTTTACATTCAGGGTCCAAACCGTAGATCTACGCCATGAGCTCAGCTCACTCTGATAAACTGTGAGTGGTACATTTGGGCCTAGATATGAGAGAATACATCTATGTGGTATGTGTGCACCACATAAAACAGATCCTGCAGCACACTGTGTATAAGGAGAGAAAAAAACTTAAATCATGATTTTTCGATTAAAACAGCAACTTTACAGTGTTTTTTCATATGTTTTTTATAGTTGTATTTGCGATTTCTTGGTCTCATTTGATAGAATGGAAGACATATTACAGAAATAGAGATGATTTTGATTGGTTTTAGCACTGGAAATGGCTTGAAACTGAGCTCAAAGTAGCGGAAATGTTAAATTTTTGCCGATATTCAAGAGTAAACAAACGACCTCACACGTCTAATACACGTCAGCTGGTGGGTCTAATATACATTCACAAATATGGTGATGATATTTATACAATTATTACAGTATTGCATAACAGTAAATCTTCTATTTTTTGGTGTGAATAAAAATTCATTATGTGAATAAAAAATCAAAATGGAATTTATTTGTAAAGCCTCAAAACATAACTAATGAACAGAGGAAACATTAGTTTAGTGCCAGGAATGCCTACATTGTTTATTCTGGACCCTATTTTGAAATTGGAATATTTTGAACTTTGTTTTAAATTGGCCAAATTAACAATTTCCGATCACTTTATTTTGTAGTTGAAACAGTTGACTTGGCGATTTCTTGTGCTCAATCGATAGAATAGAAGTAATACTAGTGAAATAGCTAAGAATTTGGTTGATTGGAATAATGTAATTGGCCTAAAATGGGAGTCAAAGTCGGCAAAATCGCCGATTCGTAAATGTCGCTGACACATCAAAATTCGTGAGAGCATAATTTCGTAAATTTTCCACCAAATTTTGTACTTTTTGTTTTATTACCTTCACAAAAAGATTCTCTACGATTTCATAAGAAAAAATAACAAATTTTTTTTGGGAAAATTCTTGGACACTGGTGCGTGACTCCAGATTTGGGCCTTGGACCATGAAAGGGTTAATCGAAAAATCATGATTTCATTTTTTTTCTCTCATTATGCACAGTGTGCTGCAGGATCTGTTTTATGTGGTGCACACATACCACATAGATGTATTCTCTCATATCTAGGCCCAAATGTACCACTCACAGTTTATCAGAGTGAGCTGAGCTCATGGCGTAGATCTACGGTTTGGACCCTGAACGTAAAGCCGTAGATCTACGGGACGGACCCTGAAAGGGTTAAGATTTGTCTAAAATGGGCCACAACATTGTCATTGTAATAGCTGTGTTAGGGTGATTTTCATCCATAAAGGTTTGCACTTCAACCCACTGTGCACGCATTTCCTTAATTTTTGAAGTAGGCACAATGTATACCACAACTGGTATAGGCTTCTCAGGGTTAGTCCCAAACCCTTCAAAATCTTTCTTAATTTCCATACTAATTCTCACCCTTTTTACCACAGGGTTGGCACTAGAAGCTTTCTTGGGGCCCATGGTGACTTATTTTGCAGAAACAAGCACCAAACACAGCGATAATATGGATAATATGAAATGTACCGAGTGTATCCTTAGATGCGCACACACTGGCTGGCTTGTAAACACTGGCACACAAGGGGCAGTTCAGGCCACATGTGGACAGGTCTCGTACGAATCATATCGAATACCGGGTTTTCAATCGAATACCGAGGAAAATTTTTTGCGATATAATGCATCGAATACCGGATTTATCTAATACCGATGCCATCAAATACCGGGGGTCCACTGTATAATGGTAGTGGGTTTGTGTCAACCATCTTTGATATTGCTTTAATGTCACCCTTCCACCATTTCTAATATTTTTAGTACATTTTTAACCCTTTCAGGGTTTTCGACGTACTAGTACGGCTTACGCACTAGGGTTATTGACGTACTAGTATGCCTAAATTCTAGTGCCTTCCAATCTAGTGAGAGAAAGCTGGTAGGCCTACATATGAAAGAATGGGTCTATGTGGTCAGTGTGCGCAGTATAAAAAAAAATCCTGCAGCACACAGTGCATAATAATAAAAAAAAAACTTTGAACGTGCTTTTGGATTAAAACAGCGACTTTGCACTGTATTTTCGTATGGTATTTATGGTTGTATTCTAGTTTTCCTGGTCTCATTTTATAGAATGGAAGACATATTACAGAAATAGAGATGATTTTGACTGGTTTCACAATGAAAAGTACCTTGAAATTGAGCTCAAAGTAGCAGAAATGTTCAATTTTTACCAAAGTTCAAAAGTAAACAAATCATGCCAAGCCTCCAATACATGTCAACTGGTGAGTCTTGTATTCTTTCACAAGTGCGCTGATATTATTTATACCATTTCTAAACTAATGCAGTAGTCTGCATAACAGCAAATCTTCTATTTTATGTAAGAATAAAAATTCAAAGTGGAAAGCAAAAGAAATACAAGAGGGGCCTGGGAATGTGACTAATGAACAGAGAACTCATTTTAGTGCCAGGAATGTCTTTATTGTTTATTCTGGACCCTATTTGGAAATTGGCATCTTTTGAAATTTGTGTGAAATTGGCAAAATTGCCAATTTCTAGCCACTTTATTGGATAGTTGAAATTGGTAAATGGGTGGTTTCGTATACTCATTTGATAGAAAAAAATGGAGTTCTAGTGAAATAAATATGATTTTTGTCAACTAGTACACAGGAATTGGCCAAAAATAGGGCTCAAAATGAGCGGAATCGCCAATGCGTAAACATTGGCGAGACTGCTAACTTCGCGAGAGCATAATTTCATAAGTTTTCCATCAGATTTCGTACTTTTGGTATCATTATGATCGGGAAAAGATTATCATTTCATATTTTTTTTTTTTGACCCTGAGAACAAGTTTAGGAGAGGGCCTCTCGACCCTGAAAGGGTTAAATGTTTATACAGTAGTGTACAGTATATCGTAATAAACAGAATAGAGGTAATCAGCTCTTAACCCTTTCAGGGTTTCCGACGTACTAGTACGACTTATGCGCCAGGGTTATTGACATACTAGCACGCCTAAATTCTAGCGCCTTCATATCTAGTGAGAGAAAGCTGGTAGGCCTACATATGAAAGAATGGGTCTATGTGGTAAGTGTGCACAGTATAAAAAAAATCCTGCAGCACACAGTGCATAATGAGAAAAAAAAACTCTGACCGTGTTTTTGGTTTAACCCTTAAACTGTTCAAACGTAGATCTACGTTTTTTCAACATTTGAAAGTATGTAAAAAACATAGATATTTTTTTTTTTTTTTTTTACATTTGAAAGCGTGTAAAAAAAAAACTGATCTACTTGTTTTTTTTTTTGTTTGAAAATATGTAAAAAAGGTAGATCTACTTTTGGAGCACTACACATGTGAACCTAGAACTATGTTTGAACAGTTCAAGGGTTAAAACAGCTACTTTGCAGTGTATTTTCGTATGGTATTTATGATTGTATTTTAGATTTCCTGGTCTCATTTTATAGAATGGGAGACATATTACAGAAATTGAGATGATTTTGATTGGTTTCATAATGAAAAGTACCTTGAAATTGAGCTCAAAATAGCAGAAATGTTCGATTTTTACCAAAGTTCAAAAGTAAACAAATCATGCCAAGCGTCCAATACACGTCAACTGGTGAGTCTAATATTCTTTCACAAGTGCACTGGTATTATTTATACAGTTTCTACACTAAAGCAGTAGTCTGCATAACAGTAAATCTTCTATTTTTTGTGAGAATAAAAATTCAAATTTGAAAGCAAAGGAGATGTTAGAGGGGCTTGGGGACATGACTAATGAACAGAGAAAATGTTATTTTAGTGCCAGGAATGTCTGTCTTGTTTGTTCTGGACCCTATTTGGAAATTGGTATCTTCTGAAATTTGTGTGAAATTGGCAAAATTGCTAAATTCTGACCACTTTATTAGATAGTTGAAATCGGTAAATGGGTGGTTTCTTGTACTCACTCAATAGAAAAAATGGAGTTCTAGCTAAATAGATATGATTTTTGTTGACTAGTACACTGGAATTGGCTGAAAATAGGGCTCAAAGTGGGCAAAATCGCCGATGCGTAAGCATCGTCTAGACCGCTAACTTCGCAAGAGCATAATTCCATAAGTTTTCCATCAGATTTCATACTTTTGGTATCATTATGATCGGGAAAAGATTCTCTGTCTTTTCATAAAAAAATTTTTTTTTTTTTTTTAAATTTGGCCGACCCTGAGAACAAGTCTCTGAGAGGGCCTGGCGACCCTGAAAGGGTTAAGGTGAACACGTTTGCAAAAAGGTAAACTTACCCAAGTAAAGATAAAGAACATGACAAAGTATCACTAATTTTCATTTACAGTAGCAGTAATAAATGAGCATAATACATGCATAATGGTGAGAAACAATACTGCTTCCTCATAAAAGTTGGGCACTGCATGTAGTGAGAGGTATTCTTCATACTAGAGGTGTTGTCATTTCAAGGGTTTCTCAGATATAGAATTAACGATACATTTACATATGTATTGATACAGGGTCACAAGTATGCTGCATTATACAGTAGTCCCCTGTATTCATGGGGGATATATTCCAAAGACCTACCGTGGATAGTAGCGAACCCTATATATGTCAGCTTTGTTTATACATGTACCTATGATAAAATTTAATTGATAAATTATGCACAATAAGTTGAGAGCTAGGACTTTTTCACTGATGAGAAGCACTTACTGGCTTATCTCAGGCTTTGAAAAACTGCTGGCGTCACTACTTTTGCATTTTGGGGCCATTATTAAGCAAAATTAAGGGTTATCTTTAGGACACGGTAAGCTGTGGATAACTGAAACCATGGAAACCGAATCCATGGATATGGGGGTTCTACTGTACTTTAGATTTAACTTTGCATTTGTTCAAGACTTGTTCAGGGATTGACTAACACTCGTTGCTTACCTCCACCAAGTGCCAAATCAGCCATGTTGTGGTGGATATGTGGGCCAGCAGGCTGTCAGCAGTAACAGCCTGGTTGATTAGGCAAGTACCAGATAAGCCCGGCCTAAGGCTGGGCTGTGGAAGGAAGAAGGTGCCTACACTACACATGGGTCTTTTTCATCTTGTATATGTTAATAGATGCTGGTTTTAGGTTGAAACAGAGAGGCTATGGTGGACAAGTATCTCTACCAAGTGCCACATCAATCAGGCTGTGATTTATATGTGGGCCAGTAGACTGCCAGCAGCAATAGCCTGGTTGATTAGGCAAGCCTAGTCCAGGGCTGGACTATGGGACTAGAAAAACTCAAAACTCATGTAGGGTATATCAAGGGTAAAGGTGTACATTGGAAAGTAGTAAAAACTTCATGACTAGACTGTTTTCACATAACAAGAGCTTGTACTTGTGAATGGAAAGACTCGCTAATATGGCAGATGGGCACAGGCAAACTTGCCAGCAAAAGAGGCTTGTTGCAAGGTATGTTGTTCTTAGTAAGGGGACATTGGTTTATACATTATTCCCAGTAAGAAGACATTGGTAATAAATAGGTTAAAATGGTAAGCAAATGAATACTATTAAGTATTTATGCTATGAGAGTTATTTACTGCATCTGTTAATCATGTACTAGTAGACAGTAATATGATAAATAATCAGACTTGCTTATGGAAAGTTGATAACACTTTACTGCACATATTTATTTATTTATTATCACACTGGCCGATTCCCACCAAGGCAGGGTGGCCCGAAAAAGAAAAACTTTCACCATCATTCACTCCATCACTGTCTTGCCAGAAGGGTGCATTACACTACAGTTTTTTAAACTGCAACATTAACACCCCTCCTTCAGAGTGCAGGCACTGTACTTCTCATCTCCAGGACTCAAGTCCAGCCTGTCGGTTTCCCTGAACCCCTTCATAAATGTTACTTTGCTCACACTCCAACAGCACGTCAAGTATTAAAAACCATTTGTCTCCATTCACTCCTATCAAACATGCTCACGCATGCCTGCTGGAAGTCCAAGCCCTTCGAACACAAAACCTCCTTTACCCCCTCCCTCCCTCCCTCCAACCTTTCCTAGGCCGACCCCTACCCCGCCTTCCTTCCACTACAGACTGATACACTCTTGAAGTCACTCTGTTTCGCTCCATTCTCTCTACATGTCCGAACCACCTCAACAACCCTTCCTCAGCCCTCTGGACAACAGTTTTGGTAATCCCGCACCTCCTCCTAACTTCCAAACTACGAATTCTCTGCATTATATTCACACCACACATTGCCCTCAGACATGACATCTCCACTGCCTCCAGCCTTCTCCTCGCTGCAACATTCATCACCCATGCTTCACACCCATATAAGAGCGTTGGTAAAAGTATACTCTCATACATTCCCCTCTTTGCCTCCAAGGACAAAGTTCTTTGTCTCCACAGACTCCTAAGTGCACCACTCACCATATTTTCCCCTCATCAATTGTATGATTCACCTCATAACTTACCATATTTCACTTAGGGAATTTTTAATCATCCTAATTTAAGTCATTCAGAACTATCAGTTTATGTGAATTCACTTTAACTAGCTTCAGTGCAATGTAGGTGATTTACTTTTGTTGACAATAACTTGGTAAAACCATCTTTTATCTTTCAGCTTGTTATGGTATAGTTACTGTACCTACTGGAGCTTGGTTCTGCCGCAAGTGTGAAAGTCAAGAAAGAGCGGCAAGAGTTGTAAGTAATCTCAGTTTCTCTTACAAGTTTGAATTATATACCACACTGTCATAATGTGCTGATGTCCCCTTGTTTTTATGGTTGATACACCACTAAGTTGGTGTCTTTGGGCTATGTGGCTGGCATTGATTGCAGGACTCTGGATACTACAGCTTGGCTTGCTAAGATGGATATCATTAAAATAGATAAATTACAGTATGTATACAGTTTGCTGAAACAAAGTGTATTATACTTTAAATAAAATTTAAATTTTTAAAGTGAAAGACTTAGAAAAAAAAAGTCACCACTTAAATGTTATTATAATTGTTTACAATTCTTAATGTCTTAAATCTTTTGAGAACTTTCCTTGAGAAGATCGCTGCCTGTAGGATCCTGATACAAGTTTCAGTTACTGCTTGTCTTACTGCTTATCTCACTCATTGAAAGTAAACTTCAACACACGAAACATTTTCTGTTTAATTTGTATATTGGTTTAGACCTTAACATAATTGTCTTTTGCTTTTACAAAGAAATAAAATGTTTTGAAAGAAGATGGTTACCATAGCACACAGGTACTTTAGGGAAAAACCAGTGGGAAGAAGAAAGCATGAATATTAATCAGATATAACAACCAGAAATGGTATTTGATGAAGATTAGGAAAACAGTACTGTATTAACTGAAATTATATGATGCAGGATACAGTGGACCCTCGGTTATCAGCTGTTCCGGATATCGGCCAATTCGGTTTTCACCCGCATTTTTGGTCGAAATTCTATCCCGGTTATCGGCCATTATTTTGGAGATCGGCCGTATCGGATGTGTAATAAATCACTTTTGAGCACATTAAATGTCTTACTTTAGGTTAATATAGACATTTTCATTAATCTATGATATTTTCTTCAAAATTATATAAGGAACACGTTACATAGTATATAAAAACCTGCAATGTTTATATGCAATGTATGTTTAATAATAATCACTCTTGGGCACATTGTTGTATTTTAGGTTAATATAGACATTTTCATTAATCCATCTATGATATTTTCTTCAAAATTATGTAAGAAACACATTACGTAGCATATAGCATATATCGAGTGGAGAGTTGGGTGGAGAGTAAACATTACATTTTCTCTGATTCAGCATTAGAGAAAACTGTGAATCTGGCATCTTGCCCAGTAACTGCCCTTCATGTGCATTTGTTTACAATTCTCGGCATGAATTATTCATTACTTCTCCCTTTGTTTATGATGGCATCTAAAGGTAGTTGTTAGAAACGATTAAACTCAGTGTGCGTGGTAATAATATGGCAGTGTAGTGTAGCCCAGGGGGCTACACTACACAGAGGGTAGAGGGAGTTGGGGATTCCCGACTCTCTCTCTCTCTCTCTCTCTCCTGCCTTCTTCAATATGCCAACAAGAGTCTTCAATAAAGATATGTAATGTTCATTTATCATTAAAATTTGTGCTTTATATTTATTTCTCAACTGGTTATTTTTATATAGCCGGACTTGAGTCCTGGAAATGGGAAGTACAGTGCTTGCACTCTTAAGGAGGGGTTCGGGATATTAGCAGTTTGGAGGGATATATTGTGTATCTTTATACGTATATGCTTCTGAACTGTTGTGTTCTGAGCACCTCTGCAAGAACAGTGATTATGTGTGAGTGAGGTGAAAGTGTTGAATGATGAAAGTATTTTCTTTTTGGGGATTTTCTTTCTTTTTGGGGATTTTCTTTCTTTTTGGGTCACCCTGCCTCGGTGGGAGACGGCCGACTTGTTAAAAAAAAAAAATTATTTCTCATTTTTTCTGTTTGTAAAACTATAGTTCATCTTTAAAAAAATTTATTTTTTGTTAATATTTTTGGGTGTCTGCAACGGACTAATTGGATTTACATTAATTCTTATGAGAAATATTATTTCAGTTTTTGGCATTTTTGGATCTAGACTGACCTGGAATGGATTACAGTCAATAACCAAGGGTCCACTGTATATGTAAATAAAAGAACAGTATATTGTGAATATGAAATTGGTATACAATACTGACAGGTTGATAAGCAAGACACATGCAACAGTTAGGTATCCTCATTCCGAAATCTTTCTCCTACATGGTAGGCTTCTTCAGTTGAGTACAGAAGAGTTAGCAGAAGCAGTAGAGATGTGAAGACGATGTAATCAGTCCACAAATAACAAAAAAGGCACAATACCGTGACTGGAACGATACACAAATAACCCGCACACAAAAGAAAGAAGCTTACAACGACGTTTTGGTCCGACTTGGACCATTGACAAAGTCACAGTGTGACTTTGTCAATGGTCCAAGTCGGACCGAAACGTCGTCGCAAGCTTCTCTCTTTTGTGTGAGGGTTATTTGTGTATAATCAGTCCACCCTTGAAGATGTAGTTTTGTATATAGTGTCCCTTTTTAATGCAGGTGAAGTGCAGGTGTTTAATGCTAATACTCAAAATGGTAGCTCGATGGCATGGCAAAAATGGTAAGACATTTGTTGACATCCATTTGCCAGAACAGAATGAAATAGGAAAATTGTTTTGAGGAGCAAATGAACCCTTCGTGAAACAGCTGTTGTCATTGATTGCACCAACAACATGCATTTGGTGAACAAATGTAACTTGTAGATGGGTTTGTGGATTGTGTCTGAAAGAGTTACAGTGGTAAATGAAATTGTTCTTTCATCTTGTTGACCTTGTAATGCTGAATGCTTAAAATGCATAACAGGTCAAGACTGGGAGGAGTCTGCCAATTGGCCTCTCTGTGTTATCACACGAATAATATGGAAATACCAGGTAATACCACCAGTACAGTGCATGTGCCACCTTACTTGTGACTGTATACCTTCTCGTTTGAGGTATGGTGATCACTTTAGCTACACTTCTGTTACAGATGAGAAATGGACTCGGTAAAGATGTTTGCTTACCCGTTAAGTCACTTAGCAAAGTGCAAAGATACGTGTTTTATGTGAAGGGAATGTAAAACACTGCTGTGTAGTGTTTCTTGGGTTTCAACAGATTGGAACAGTTTACCCTGAATCCCTTCATAAATGTTGTCTTGCTCCCACTAAAGACACCTGCTGTCCATATTCACCTACTAGTAAAATAGGTATCTGGGTGTTAGTCGACTGGTGTGGGTTGCATCCTGGGGATGAAGTTGACCTAATTTGCCCGAAATGCTCTGCTACATCCAGCAGTTAAAACCACTTGTCTCCACTGATCTAACATGCTCACTCAAACCTGTTGGATGTTCAGTTCTCTAGCACTAAAAACCTCCTTTACTCCATGCCTGCATCCCTTCCTGGGATGGCTCCTACCCCTTCCTTTCCTCCACCCTGGATTTATGTACCCTCTTAGTCATTTTGTTCTGCCCCATTCTTTATGAAAGCCCAAACTACATCAACCCCTCCCCAACCCTCTGAATTACATATACTCTTGGTATCTCGACAAGATCTTATCTCTACGCTCCAAATTCTCTACATAATATTCAAGCCACACATTACTTTCAAGACGGCATCACCACTGCCTCTATTCTCCTCCTAACTGCCAGTGCTTCGTACCTATGTAAAAGTGCTGGTGTTATTACACTCTTACATTTTATTTTTTTGTCTCCTTAGATAAATTTAAATTTATCACATGACTCAGCACCCCTACCTTTCTTTTTCCCTTTTATTTATTCTGTGGTTCACCTGATTTTTCATAGACCCATCTGTCTACATGTCCACCCCCCCATGTATCTGAATACAGTGACTTCCTCCATACTCCCTTCCAATCTGATATCCAGTCTTCCGTTGACAGACTACTCTTCTATTCTCATCACCTTGCTCTTTTCTATGCAAGTTTTTTTTTTTTTTTTTTTTTTTTTTTTTACATACTGTTCCAAATTCTTCCACCAACCTTTGTCAGCTTCTCTTCATAATTTTCCAGGAGGACTATATCATTGCAAAAACAGCACCTGTGACAAGTGTCACATACATTTATGCTTTAAATTTTGATCTGAGGAAATAGTCATCTTCCACATCAACATTCTCCTCTGTGCCTGCATCTCCTTGTTTTGCTCTTTTCTTTGGATAGTATACAGTAACTTGGGTCACCAGGATCATTGTTCAGTCAGCTTAGTACATCTTTTATCCCTAAATCATAACCTGAATTTTTGTACAGTCCATGAATTGCATTTAGAAAATTGTCAATTTCTTTCTCTATGTATTTATATAACTCTTACTACAATCATCATCCTGTAACTGACAAAAGCTGCAATCATTAGTGTTCTCTATTTTTCTTTTATGTGATACTGCACTAGCTGGAGGTCCTGGCACTAAGTCAGACCAATCTGAAGGAGGTAGGAGAGTTTCACTGTGAGAAATAGATGGGATTAATTTGGGGGGGGGGAGGTATTTGAGAGTGTTAGAGCTAAAAATCAATTATGGCAGGAAAAGAGGGAATATAAATGTTTAAATTCAAGGATTATGGGGATTAAAATGAGCATCTGATGCAAAAAGTGGGTCATAGTAAGTGTTATGCACCTGGAGAAGAGAATTGTATAGAGAGAGAGAGAGAGAGAGAGAGAGAGAGATTTTGGGAGGTGAGTGAGAGGTTTAGGAAGTTTTGAACCAAGTGAGAGAGCAAATGTGGTTGGAGACCTAAATGTTGAGGTGGGAGCGACTGTTATATAAGGCATGCTTATAGAGGAGAACAGATATATCAGCTCATTATTTAGTTGCAGCTACAGTGAGAGTAAGAGGTAGATGGAGTACAATGAGAAGGGCATCAGCAAGTAAGAGGGAGGTGGTAGTTTATAAACTTGAGGAGGAAGTAATTGGGTAAGATATAAGCAACTATTGGGAGTTGTCACAGCTGCTTTTTGCCAATGACACTGCTTTTGGGAGATTCTGAAGAGATGTTAAGGTTGGTGGACAAATTTGGGAGGGTGTGTAAAAGAAGGAAATTAAAAGTGAACATAGAAAAGAACGAGGTGATGAAAGTAACTAATGATTTAGGTAATGAAAGATTGGATATCAAATTGCAAGTAGGGAGTATGGAGGAAGTGAATTATTTTATAAATAATAGTGAATTATTTATTTTTATAAATAATTCACTTCCTCCATAAACTTAAGGAGGAAGTGAATGTGTTCAGATATTTGGGAGTAGATTTGTCAGTGGATGGGTATATGAAAGATGAGTTGGACCATAGAACTGATAAGGGGAAAAAAAAGGTGGGTAGTGCATTGAGGCATCTGTAGAGACAAAGGATGTTATCCATGGAGGCAAAATGGGGAATGTATGAGAGCATAGTGGTACCAACACATTTATATGGGTGTGAAGTGTTGATTGTGAATGACTTGGTTGGGTGGAGGGTGTATAAATCTATTGGAAGGAAGGCAGGGAAAGGGTTGCCTTGGAAGGGTTGGAGGGAGGGAGTACAGGAGGTTTTGTGCACGAGGAGCTTGGACATCCAGCAGGTGTGTTAGATAGGAATGAGTGGTGGCAAATAGTTTTTTTGGACTTGATAAGCTGTTGGAGTGTGAACAAGGTAACATTTTGTGAAGGGATTCAGGAAAATTGGTTAGCCAGACTTGAGCCCTGGAGGTGGAAAGTACAGTGCTTGCACTCTGAAGGAGGGGTGGAGATACTTGCAGTTTGGAGGTGCATCTGAATTGTGGTATTGTGGCTGGTGTGTTAAAAAAAAATTAGGTCCAAGGGATTATCCTGGGTTATGTAAACATTCTGTGTGTATGACTTGTGTGTCTTAACCCTTTGACTGTCGCGGCCGTATATATACGTCTTACGAGGTACCGTGTTTGACGTATATATACTCATAAATTCTAGCGGCTTCAAATCAAGCAGGAGAAAGCTGGTAGGCCCACATGTGAGAGAATGGGTCTATGTGGTCAGTGTGCACCATATAAAAAAAATCCTGGAGCACGCAGTGCATAATGAGAAAAAAAAAACCGACCGTTTTTTTTTAATTAAAATGCCGATGTTGTGGTCTATTTTCGTATAGTATTTATGGTTGTATTCTCGTTTTCTTGGTCTCATTTGATAGAATGGAAAACATATTATAGAAATAGAGGTGATTTTGATTGATTTTACTATAAAAAGAACCTAGAAATGGAGCTCAAAGAAGGGGAAATGTTTGATTTTTGCCAATGTTCAAAAGTAAACAAATGATGCCGTTATCCAATAAATGTCCAACTAGCCATTCTAATATGCAGTCATGAATGGGTTGATGTTATTTATACAATTATTACAGTATTGCAGTAGTCTGCATAATAGTAAGTCTTCTATTTTTTGTTTGAATAAAAATTCAAAATAGAAAGCAAGAGTAATATCAGAGGGGCCTGGAGACGTGACTGATGAACAAAGAAAATGTTATTTTAGAGCCAGGAATGTCTGCATTGTTCATTCTGGACCTTATTTTTAAATTGTCATATTTTTTAGTTTTCGTGAAATTGGCCAAATTGCAAATTTCTAACCACATTATTAGGTAGTTGAAATCGGTAAATGGGCAGTTTCTTGTACTCAGTCGATAGAAAAAATGGAGTTCTAAAGAAATAGCTATGAGTTTGGGCGACTGGAACAAGGGAATTAGCCGAAAATAGGGCTCAAAGTGGGCAAAATTGCCGATTTGTAAACAGCGCCGAGGTCGCTAACTTCGTGAGAGCATAATTCCGTCAGTTTTCCATCAAATTTCGTTTGTTTGGTGTCATTACAATCAGGAAAAGATTCTCTATCATTTCATAAGAAAAAATAATTTTTTTTTTTTAAATTCTGCGAAACCAGGAGACACCTCAGGATTGGGGGTTGCGACAGTCAAAGGGTTAAAGACTACTTTAAAACTTTTTCACCATAAGCCTATAATATTACAATTGTTTGAAGGTGTAATACTTAGTGAAACAATGAAATAAGCCACATCATTTGGCTATATTGGGTTATCCTGGGTTAAACCTATTTAGTGTGCCTTGTGGTTGAATTCCATTGTTAGTATCATGAAATTGCAATAAACTTGGAGTGAATTGATCATCTTGCTATCAGTTTCACATAGTGTTTGCTGGTAGGGAAACTGATGGTGTTATGACAGCTCCTGATTTCATTGTTCTCTTATACTAATTAGGTATACTAGTACGTCAGACTTAGTCATCACCTGTGCAGTTAACCACGATGCACCCTCCAGGTCTTAGATTTTTTCAGAGATCTGAAGAGATTGTAAAAGACCCAAGAGCTGTTCTGAGGTTAAAAATATTGGCAGGTGACAGATATGAAGGTACAAAAAATTGTGTATACAGTGGACCCCCACCTTATGATGGCACCGCGTTACGTTAAATCCGCCATATGATACATTTTAACACAAAAATTTTGCCTCGCCTTACATAATTCGTCCAGGACGCGTCCCACGAGTGGCCTCAGCACCATTGTTTACAAGCCAGCCAGTGCGGTCGCATCGACGCATACATTCGGTATATTTCACATTGTCCCAGTGTTTTTAGTGCTTGTAACTGCAAAATAAGTCACTATAGACCCCAAGAAAGCTTCTAGTGCCATCCCTGTGGTAAAATGGATGAGAATTAGTATGGAATTGAAAAAAGAGATTAAGGAAATGTGTGCAAAGTGGATTGAAGTGCAAACCTTTATGGATGAAAATCACCCTCACACAGCTATTGCAAGCCATGCTGGTGACTATTACAATGACAATGTTGTGAATCACTTTAGACAAATCATAAAGGAACGAGAGGTACAGAGCTCTATGGACAGATTTGTTGTGCGACAGAGGTCCAGTGACTCTCAAGCTGGTCCTAGTGGCACTAAAAGAAGAAGGGAAGTAACCCCGGAAAAGGACTTGATACCTCAAGTCCTAATGGAAGGGGATTCCCCTTCTAAACAATAACAACTTCCACACACTCCCCTCCTCCCATCCCATCAATCATCACCAGATCTTCAATAAAGGTAAGTGTCATGTATTCTATTCTTGGTAGAGTATTAACTGTGCATGTCTTCTTCAGTTTGTGTGTATTAAAATTAATATTTCATGTGGTAAAAATATGTTTTTTTTTTTTCATACTTTTGGGTGTCTTGCACGAATTAATTTGATTTCCATTATTTCTTATGGGGAAAATTAATTCGCCTTACGATAATTTCGGCATACGATCAGCTCTCAGGAACGGATTAATATCGTAAGGCGGGGGTCCACTGTACTAGTAAGTTGGGCACGTAATTGTCAGCTGCTTGACACGTAATTGTCAGTTGCATAGTAGTACATTGGACACACTTTAAGTGTTAGCTCTCATAGATTAATTAACAGTTTTTTCCAAGATTTCACTTCTTAGTGTGACTTCCACCAGGTTTGGCGCAGACCAAGCCGGACACTCACTTTCCTTGTTTAACCTCCTGTCCTTGTGCAGACTCTTCTTTTCTAATACCTAAAGTGTGTAATTGTGGTATGATTCATTCTCATCAGATTTTAAATTTGATAAATTTCAAATTTCTTTTCATTAATGTGCTGTTATAATTGGAGTGCAAGGCTTCGTGCTGACAGTACCACACAACATTTTCTAATACTTAGTCTAGATAAACATAGGCCAGTCAAGTTATCACTCACCTGAGAATCACCCTGAAAACATGTCTGTCGTAATTTGCCAAATGCTTGTGTTTCATTGTTTTTCATAGGTGTATAATTTTTTTTTTTTTTTAAAATTGGCATTGGTGTTAAAATCAAATGCTGATGTAAAATGTGAACCAACTTGCTGTGAATAATAATACAGAATTTTATTTAAAAACTAAAGGAAACTCTTAGCTCACAGCTCATCTGAATGAAGTGTCAAGATATTTAAAAAGCTTTATACATGCCTAAAACACATTGTGATTGCACCTCTGTGACTAAACAGGCAGAGCCATACTTGTAGTGTCCCCATCTTCATTGTTTCATGTCTTATAAAACTTTATTGGTTTCTTATATATAATTAAAATCATAAGAATGGGGGACCACTGCAGCAGGCCTGCTTGCAACTTCTTAATCCAACCCTTCTCACTTGTATATTTGCCCAACCTATTTTTAAAGCTGGCCAAAGTTTTAGTTTCACTGACCCAACTTGACAGAGTATTGCACTCAACTTTATTTTTTAACCACTTTCCTATATACTTACTATATCTAAAATTATCCAATTTGTATCCATTATTTTAAGTTCTTTCTTGGTTGGCTATCCTCACTACCTTATTTATATTGTCTGTGTTCCACTTGTATACATTAATAATATCCAAAAGATTTACAG
>NC_091312.1:40530930-40803430 GCF_038502225.1 Cherax quadricarinatus
ATTAACTCCACACCTTCTCCTAATTTCCACACTCCGAATTTTCTGCATAATATTTACACCACACATTGCCCTTAGACAGGACATCTCCACTGCCTCCAACCGTCTCCTCGCTGCTGCATTTACCACCCAAGCTTCACATCCATATAAGAGTGTTGGTACTACTATACTTTCATACATTCCCTTCTTTGCCTCCATAGATAACGTTTTTTGACTCCACATATACCTCAACGCACCACTCACCTTTTTTCCCTCATCAATTCTATGATTAACCTCATCCTTCATAAATCCATCCGCCGACACGTCAACTCCCAAGTATCTGAAAACATTCACTTCTTCCATACTCCTCCTCCCCAATTTGATATCCAATTTTTCTTTATCTAAATCATTTGATACCCTCATCACCTTACTCTTTTCTATGTTCACTTTCAACTTTCTACCTTTACACACATTCTCAAACTCATCCACTAACCTTTGCAATTTTTCTTTAGAATCTCCCATAAGCACAGTATCATCAGCAAAAAGTAACTGTTTCAATTCCCATTTTGAATTTCATTCCCCATAATTTAATCCCACCCCTCTCCCGAACACCCTAGCATTTACTTCTTTTACAACCCCATCTATAAATATATTAAACAACCATGGTGACATTACACATCCCCGTCTTAGACCTACTTTTACTGGGAAGTATTCTCCCTCTCTTCTACACACCCTAACCTGAGCCTCACTATCCTCATAAAAGCTCTTTACAGCATTTAGTAACTTACCACCTATTCCATAAACTTGCAACATCTGCCACATTGCTCCTCTATCCACTATATCATATGCCTTTTCTAAATCCATAAATGCAATAAAAACTTCCCTACCTTTATCTAAATACTGTTCACATATATGCTTCAATGTAAACACTTGATCTACATATCCCCTACCCACTCTGAAGCCTCCTTGCTCATCCGCAATTCTACATTCTGTCTTACCTCTAATTCTTTCAATTATAACTCTACCGCATACTTTTCCTGGTATACTCAGTAAACTTATTCCTCTATAATTTTTACAATCTCTTTCGTCCCCTTTCCCTTTATATAAAGGGACTATACATGCTCTCTGCCAATCCCTAGGTACCTTCCCCTCTTTCATACATTTATTAAACAAAAGTACCAACCACTCCAACACTATATCCCCCCCTGCTTTTAACATTTCTGTCATGATCCCATCAGTTCCAGCTGCTTTACCCCCTTTCATTCTACGTAATGCCTCACGTACCTCCACCACACTTACATTCTGCTCTTCTTCACTCCTAAAAGATGGTATACCTCCCTGGCCAGTGCATGAAATTACCGCCTCCCTTTCTTCCTCAACATTTATAAGTTCCTCAAAATATTCTCGCCATCTACCTAATACCTCCCTCTCCCCATCTACTAACTCCCCTACTCTGTTTTTAACGGACAAATCCATACCTTCCCTAGGCTTTCTTAACTTGTTTAACTCACTACAAAATTTTTTCTTATTTTCATTAAAATTTCTTGACAGTGCCTCTCCCACTCTTTTATCTGCTCTCCTTTTGCACTCTCTCACCACTCTCTTCACCTTTCTTTTACTCTCCATATACTCTGCTCTTCTTATAACACTTCTGCTTTGTAAAAACCTCTCGTAAGCTACCTTTTTCTCTTTTATCACACCCTTTACTTCATCATTCCACCAATCACTCCTCTTTCCTCCTGCCCCCACCCTCCTATAACCACAAACTTCTGCCCCACATTCTAATACTGCATTTTTAAAACTATTCCAACCCTCTTCAACCCCCCCACTACTCATCTTTGCACTAGCCCACCTTTCTGCCAATAGTCGCTTATATCTCGCCCGAACTTCCTCCTCCCTTAGTTTATACACTTTCACCTCCCTCTTACTTGTTGCCACCTTCCTCTTTTCCCATCTACCTCTTACTCTAACTGTAGCTACAACTAAATAATGATCTGATATATCAGTTGCCCCTCTATAAACATGTACATCCTGGAGCCTACCCATCAACCTTTTATCCACCAATACATAATCTAACAAACTACTTTCATTACTTGCTACATCATACCTTGTATATTTATTTATCCTCTTTTTCATAAAATATGTATTACTTATTACCAAATTTCTTTCTACACATAGCTCAATTAAAGGCTCCCCATTTACATTTACCCCTGGCACCCCAAATTTACCTACTACTCCCTCCATAACATTTTTACCCACTTTAGCATTGAAATCCCCAACCACCATTACTCTCACACTTGATTCAAAACTCCTCACGCATTCACTCAACATTTCCCAGAATCTCTCTCTCTCCTCTACACTTCTCTCTTCTCCAGGTGCATACACGCTTACTATAACCCACTTTTCACATCCAATCTTTATTTTACTCCACATAATCCTTGAATTTATGCATTTGTAGTCCCTCTTTTCCTGCCATAGCTTATCCTTCAACATTATTGCTACTCCTTCTTTAGCTCTAACTCTATTTGAAACCCCTGACCTAATCCCATTTATTCCTCTCCATTGAAACTCTCCCACCCCCTTCAGCTTTGTTTCACTTAACCCTTTGAGGGTTTTCGTCGTACTAGTACGTCTTACGAGTAGGGGTTTTTGACGTACTAGTACTCATAAATTCTAGCGGCCTCAAATCTAGTGGGAGAAAGCTGGTAGGCCTTTATATGAAAGAATGGGTCTATGTGGTCAGTGTGCACAGTCTAAAAAAAATCCTGCAGCACACAGTGCATAATGAGAAAAAAAAAAACTTTGACCATTTTTTTTTTAATAAATCAGCGACTTTGCAGTGTATTTTCGTATGGTATTTATTGTTGTATTCTAGTTTTCTTGGTCTCATTTTATAGAATGGAAGACATATTACTGAAATTGAGATGATTTTGACTGGTTTTACAATGAAAGGTGCCTTGAAATTGAGCTCAAAGTAGCAGAAATGTTCGATTTTTACCAAACTTCAAAAGTAAACAAATCGTGCCAAGCGTGCAATACACGTCAACTGGTGAGTCTAATATTCTTTCACAAGTGCACCAATAATATTTATACCATTTTTTACACTAATGCAGTAGTCTGCATAACAGTAAATCTTATATTTTTTGTGAGAATAAAAATTCAAAGTGGAAAGCAAAAGAATATAAGAGGGGCCTTGAGACGTGACTAATGACTAGAGGAAATGTCATTTTAGTGCCAGGAATGTCTTTCTTGTTTATTCTGGACCCTATTCCGAAATTGGCATCTTTTGAAATTTGTGTGAAATTGGCAAAATTGCTAAATTCTGACCACTGTACTGGATAGTTGAATTTATAAATGGGTGGTTTCTTGCACCCATTCGATAGAAAAAATGGTGTTCTAGCTAAATATTCATGTTTTTTGTCGACTAGTACAGTGAAATTGGCCGAAAATGGGGCTCAAAGTGGGCAAAATCGCCGATCCGTAAACATCGCCGAGATCGCTAACTTTGCGAGAGCATAATTCCGTAAGTTTTCAATCAAATTTCAAACTTTTGGTGTCGTTATGATCGGGAAAAGATTCTCTATCTTTTCATAAGAGAAAATAATTTTTTTTTTTTTAAATTTGGCCGACCCTGAGAACGAGTTTCGGAGAGGGCCTGTCGACCCTCAAAGGGTTAAAGCCAGGACATCCAGTTTCTTCTCATTCATAACATCCACAATCATCTCTGTCTTATCATTTGCACAACATCCACGCACATTCAGACTTCCCACTTTGACAATTTTCTTCTTCTTATTCTTTTTAGTAATCTTTACAGGAAAAGGGGTTACTAGCCCATTGTTCCCGGCATTTTAGTTGACTTTTACAACACGCATGGCTTACGGAGGAAAGATTCTTATTCCACTTCCCCATGGATATAAAAGGAAAAGTAATAAGACCAAGAACTATTAAGATAAAATCAAAGAAAACTCAGATGAGTGTGTATAAATAAACATGTACATGTATGTGTAGTGTGACCTAAGTGTAAGTAGAAGTAGCAAGACGTACCTGTAATCTTGAATATTTATGAGACAGACAAAAGACACCAGCAATCCTACCATCATGTAAAACAATTACAGGCTTTCGTTTTACACTCACTTGGCAGGACGGTAGTACCTCCCTGGGTGGTTGCTGTCTATATATGTCTATATATATGTATATATTATGTAGGTAGTAGGTTGGTAGACAGCAACCACCCAGGGAGGTACTACCGTCCTGCCAAGCGAGTGTAAAACGAAAGCCTGTGATTGTTTTACATGATGGTAGGATTGCTGATGTCTTTTGTCTGTCTCATAAATATGCAAGATTACAGGTATGTCTTGCTACTTCTACTTACACTTAGGTCACGCTACACATACAAGTACACATTTATTTATACACACTCATCTGAGTTTTCTTTCATTTTATCTTAATAGTTCTTGGTCTTATTACTTTTCCTTTTATATCCATGGGGAAGTGGAATAAGAATCTTTCCTCCGTAAGCCATGCGCTTTGTAAAAGTCAACTAAAATGCCGGGAACAATGGGCTAGTAACCCCTTTTCCTGTAAAGATTACTAAAAAGAATAAGAAGAAGAAAATTGTCAAAGTGGGAAGTCTGAATGTGCGTGGAGGTTGTGCAGATGCTAAGAAAGAGATGATTGTGGATGTTATGAATGAGAAGAAGCTGGATGTCCTGGCTTTAAGTGAAACAAAGCTGAAGGGGGTGGGAGAGTTTCAGTGGAGAGGAATAAATGGGATTAGGTCAGGGGTTTCAAATAGAGATAGAGCTAAAGAAGGAGTAGCAATAATGTTGAAGGATAAGCTATGACAGGAAAAGAGGGACTATAAATGTATTAATTCAAGGATTATGTGGAGTAAAATAAAGATTGGATGTGAAAAGTGGGTTATAATAAGTGTGTATGCACCTGGAGAAGAGAGAAGTGTAGAGGAGAGAGAGAGATTTTGGGAGATGTTGAGTGAATGCGTGGGGAGTTTTGAATCAAGTGTGAGAGTAATGGTGGTTGAGGATTTCAATGCTAAAGTGGGTAAAAATGTTATGGAGGGAGTGGTAGGTAAATTTGGGGTGCCAGGGGTAAATGTAAATGGGGAGCCTTTAATTGAGCTATGTGTAGAAAGAAATTTTGTAATAAGTAATACATATTTTATGAAAAAGAGGATAAATATACAAGGTATGATGTAGCACGTAATGAAAGTAGTTTATTAGATTATGTATTGGTGGATAAAAGGTTGATGGGTAGGCTCCAGGATGTACATGTTTATAGAGGGGCAACTGATATATCGGATCATTATTTAGTTGTAGCTACAGTTAGAGTAAGAGGTAGATGGGAAAAGAGGAAGGTGGCAACAACAAGTAAGAGGGAAGTGAAAGTGTATAAACTAAGGGAGGAGGAAGTTCGGGTGAGATATAAGCGACTATTGGCAGAAAGGTGGGCTAGTGCAAAGATGAGTAGTGGGGGAGTTGAAGAGGGTTGGAATAGTTTTAAAAATGCAGTATTAGAATGTGGGGCAGAAGTTTGTGGTTATAGGAGGGTGGGGGCAGGAGGAAAGAGGAGTGATTGGTGGAATGATGAAGTAAAGGGTGTGATAAAAGAGAAAAAGGTAGCTTATGAGAGGTTTTTACAAAGCAGAAGTGTTATAAGAAGAGCAGAGAATATGGAGAGTAAAAGAAAGGTAAAGAGAGTGGTGAGAGAGTGCAAAAGGAGAGCAGATGATAGAGTGGGAGAGGCACTGTCAAGAAATTTTAATGAAAATAAGAAAAAATTTTGGAGTTAAACAAGTTAAGAAAGCCTAGGGAAAGTATGGATTTGTCAGTTAAAAACAGAGCAGGGGAGTTAGTAGATGGGGAGATGGAGGTATTAGGTAGATGGCGAGAATATTTTGAGGAACTTTTAAATGTTAAGGAAGAAAGGGAGGCAGTAATTTCATGCACTGGTCAGGGAGGTATACCATCTTTTAGGAGTGAAGAAGAGCAGAATGTAAGTGTGGGGGAGGTACGTGAGGCATTACATAAAATGAAAGGGGGTAAAGCAGCTGGAACTGATGTGATCATGACAGAAATGTTAAAAGCAGGGGGGGGGATATAGTGTTGGAGTGGTTGGTACTTTTGTTTAATAAATGTATGAAAGAGGGGAAGGTACCTAGGGATTGGCAGAGAGCATGTATAGTCCCTTTATATAAAGGGAAAGGGGACAAAAGAGACTGTAAAAATTATAGAGGAATAAGTTTACTGAGTATACCAGGAAAAGTGTACGGTAGGGTTATAATTGAAAGAATTAGAGGTAAGACAGAATGTAGAATTGCGGATGAGCAAGGAGGCTTCAGAGTGGGTAGGGGATGTGTAGATCAAGTGTTTACATTGAAACATATATGTGAACAGTATTTAGATAAAGGTAGGGAAGTTTTTATTGCATTTATGGATTTAGAAAAGGCATATGATAGAGTGGATAGAGGAGCAATGTGGCAGATGTTGCAAGTTTATGGAATAGGTGGTAAGTTACTAAATGCTGTAAAGAGCTTTTATGAGGATAGTGAGGCTCAGGTTAGGGTGTGTAGAAGAGAGGGAGACTACTTCCCGGTAAAAGTAGGTCTTAGACAGGGATGTGTAATGTCACCATGGTTGTTTAATGTATTTACAGATGGGGTTGTAAAAGAAGTAAATGCTAGGGTGTTCGGGAGAGGGGTGGGATTAAATTATGGGGAATCAAATTCAAAATGGGAATTGACACAGTTACTTTTTGCTGATGATACTGTGCTTATGGGAGATTCTAAAGAAAAATTGCAAAGGTTAGTGGATGAGTTTGAGAATGTGTGTTAAGGTAGAAAGTTGAAAGTGAACATAGAAAAGAGTAAGGTGATGAGGGTATCAAATGATTTAGATAAAGAAAAATTGGATATCAAATTGGGGAGGAGGAGTATGGAAGAAGTGAATGTTTTCAGATACTTGGGAGTTGACGTGTCGGCGGATGGATTTATGAAGGATGAGGTTAATCATAGAATTGATGAGGGAAAAAAGGTGAGTGGTGCGTTGAGGTATATGTGGAGTCAAAAAACGTTATCTATGGAGGCAAAGAAGGGAATGTATGAAAGTATAGTAGTACCAACACTCTTATATGGATGTGAAGCTTGGGTGGTAAATGCAGCAGCGAGGAGACGGTCGGAGGCAGTGGAGATGTCCTGTCTAAGGGCAATGTGTGGTGTAAATATTATGCAGAAAATTCGGAGTGTGGAAATTAGGAGAAGGTGTGGAGTTAATAAAAGCATTAGTCAGAGGGCAGAAGAGGGGTTGTTGAGGTGGTTTGGTCATTTAGAGAGAATGGATCAAAGTAGAATGACATGGAAAGCATATACTAAATCTATAGGGGAAGGAAAGAGGGGTAGGGGTCGTCCTCGAAAGGGTTGGAAAGAGGGGGTAAAGGAGGTTTTGTGGGCGAGGGGCTTGGACTTCCAGGAAGCGTGCATGAGTGTGTTAGATAGGAGTGAATGGAGACGAATGATACTTGGGACCTGACGATCTGTTGGAGTGTGAGCAGGGTAATATTTAGTGAAGGGATTCAGGGAAACCGGTTATTTTCTTATAGTCGGACTTGAGTCCTGGAAATGGGAAGTACAATGCCTGCACTTTAAAGGAGGGGTTTGGGATATTGGCAGTTTGGAGGGATATGTTGTGTATCTTTATACATATGTGCTTCTAAACTGTTGTATTCTGAGCATCTCTGCAAAAGGAGTGATAATGTGTGAGTGTGGTGAAAGTATTGAATGATGATGAAAGTATTTTCTTTTTGGGGATTTTCTTTCTTTTTTGGGTCACCCTGCCTCGGTGGGAGACGACCAACTTGTTGAAAAAAAAAAAAAATGTATGTACGTATATAATTATATATATATATATATATATATATATATATATATATATATATATTGAAAAAAAAAAAAAAAAATATATATATATATAATGTATGTATATGTATGTATATATATATATATATATATATATACAGTGGACCCCCGCTTAACGATCACCTCCAAATGCGACCAATTATGTAAGTGTATTTATGTAAGTGCGTTTGTACGTGTATGTTTGGGGGTCTGAAATGGACTAATCTACTTCACAATATTCCTTATGGGAAAAAATTCGGTCAGTACTGGCACCTGAACATATTACTGGAATGAAAAAAGTTCGTTAACCGGGGGTCCACTGTATATATATATATATATATATGTATATGGATTTGTCAGTTAAAAATAGGAGAGGAGAGTTATTAAATGGAGAGTTAGAGGTATTGGGAAGATGGAGGGAATATTTTGAGGAATTGTTAAATGTTGATGAAGATAGGGAAGCTGTGATTTCGTGTATAGGGCAAGGAGGAATAACATCTTGTAGGAATGAGGAAGAGCCAGTTGTGAGTGTGGGGGAAGTTCGTGAGGCAGTAGGTAAAATGAAAGGGGGTAAGGCAGCCGGGATTGATGGGATAAAGATAGAAATGTTAAAAGCAGGTGGGGATATAGTTTTGGAGTGGTTGGTGCAATTATTTAATAAATGTATGGAAGAGGGTAAGGTACCTAGGGATTGGCAGAGAGCATGCATAGTTCCTTTGTATAAAGGCAAAGGGGATAAAAGAGAGTGCAAAAATTATAGGGGGATAAGTCTGTTGAGTGTACCTGGTAAAGTGTATGGTAGAGTTATAATTGAAAGAATTAAGAGTAAGACGGAGAATAGGATAGCAGATGAACAAGGAGGCTTTAGGAAAGGTAGGGGGTGTGTGGACCAGGTGTTTACAGTGAAACATATAAGTGAACAGTATTTAGATAAGGCTAAAGAGGTCTTTGTGGCATTTATGGATTTGGAAAAGGCGTATGACAGGGTGGATAGGGGGGCAATGTGGCAGATGTTGCAAGTGTATGGTGTAGGAGGTAGGTTACTGAAAGCAGTGAAGAGTTTTTACGAGGATAGTGAGGCTCAAGTTAGAGTATGTAGAAAAGAGGGAAATTTTTTCCCAGTAAAAGTAGGCCTTAGACAAGGATGTGTGATGTCACCGTGGTTGTTTAATATATTTATAGATGGGGTTGTAAGAGAAGTAAATGCGAGGGTCTTGGCAAGAGGCGTGGAGTTAAAAGATAAAGAATCACACACAGGGTGGGAGTTGTCACAGCTGCTCTTTGCTGATGACACTGTGCTCTTGGGAGATTCTGAAGAGAAGCTGCAGAGATTGGTGGATGAATTTGGTAGGGTGTGCAAAAGAAGAAAATTAAAGGTGAATACAGGAAAGAGTAAGGTTATGAGGATAAAAAGATTAGGTGATGAAAGATTGAATATCAGATTGGAGGGAGAGAGTATGGAGGAGGTGAACGTATTCAGATATTTGGGAGTGGACGTGTCAGCGGATGGGTCTATGAAAGATGAGGTGAATCATAGAATTGATGAGGGAAAAAGAGTGAGTGGTGCACTTAGGAGTCTGTGGAGACAGAGAACTTTGTCCTTGGAGGCAAAGAGGGGAATGTATGAGAGTATAGTTTTACCAAGGCTCTTATATGGGTGTGAAGCATGGGTGATGAATGTTGCAGCGAGGAGAAGGCTGGAGGCAGTGGAGATGTCATGTCTGAGGGCAATGTGTGGTGTGAATATAATGCAGAGAATTCGTAGTTTGGAAGTTAGGAGGAGGTGCGGGATTACCAAAACTGTTGTCCAGAGGGCTGAGGAAGGGTTGTTGAGGTGGTTCGGACATGTAGAGAGAATGGAGCGAAACAGAATAACTTCAAGAGTGTATCAGTCTGTAGTGGAAGGAAGGCGGGGTAGGGGTCGGCCTAGGAAGGGTTGGAGGGAGGGGGTAAAGGAGGTTTTGTGTGCGAGGGGCTTGGACTTCCAGCAGGCATGCGTGAGCGTGTTTGATAGCAGTGAATGGAGACAAATGGTTTTTAATACTTGACGTGCTGTTGGAGTGTGAGCAAAGTAACATTTATGAAGGGATTCAGGGAAACCGGCAGGCCGGACTTGAGTCCTGGAGATGGGAAGTACAGTGCCTGCACTCTGAAGGAGGGGTGTTAATGTTGCAGTTTAAAAACTGTAGTGTAAAGCACCCTTCTGGCAAGACAGTGATGGAGTGAATGATGGTGAAAGTTTTTCTTTTTCGGGCCACCCTGCCTTGGTGGGAATCGGCCAGTGTGATAATAATAATAAAATAATATAAATGTAATATATATATATAAATGTAATATATATATATATATATAAATGTAATATATATATATATAAATGTAATATATATATATATATATAAATGTAATATATATATATAAATGTAATATATATATATATATACATGTATATACAGTGGACCCCCGCATAACGATTACCTCCAAATGCGACCAATTATGTAAGTGTATTTATGTAAGTGCGTTTGTACGTGTATGTTTGGGGGTCTGAAAGGAATAATCTACTTCACAATATTCCTTATGGGAATAAATTCGGTCAGTACTGGCACCTGAACATACTTATGGAGTGAAAAAATATCGTTAACCGGGGGTCCACTGTATATATATATATATATATATACATGTATATAATAAATATATATATATATTTATTTATTTTTATATATATATATATATATATATATTTATATATATATATATATATATATATATATGTATATATATATAATGTATATACAGTGGACCCCCGCATAGCGACCTTAATCCGTGCAAGAGGGCTGGTTGTTATGCGAAATGTTCGGTATGCGAATGAATTTTCCCCATAAGAAATAATGGAAATCAAATTAATCCGTGCAAGACACCCAAAAGTATGAAAAAAAAAAATTTTTACCACATGAAATGTTAATTTTAATACCCACAAACTGAAAAAGGCATGCACAATTACATGACACTTACTTTTATTGAAGATCTGGTGATGATTGATGGGATGGGAGGAGGGGAGAGAGAGTGTCAGTGTTTAGAAGGGGAATCCCCTTCCATTAAGACTTGAGGTGTCGAGTCCTTTTCTGGGGTTACTTCCCTTCTTCTTTTAATGCCACTAGGACCAGCTTCAGAGTCACTGGACTTCTTTCGCACAACATATCTGTCCATAGTGGCCTGTACCTCTCATTCCTTTATGACTTCCCTAAAGTGTTTCACAACATTGTCAGTGTACAGGTTGCCAACACGGCTTGCAATAGCTGTGTGAGGGTGATTTTCATCCATGAAGGTTTGCACTTCATGCCACTTTGTACAGATTTCCTTAATCTTTGTAGTAGGCAACTTTTTCAATTTCTCTCTCCCCTCCTCTGAACCAGTTTCCTCAGGTCTGGCCTCTTGCTGTTGAAGTTGATCTAACAGCTCATCAGTGGTTAGTTCTTCATTGTACTCCTCCACCAACTCTTCCACATCATCCCCACTAACCTCCAACCCTAAGGACTTTACCAATGCCACAATGGATTCCTCAACTGGCATAATCCTCTCAGGGTTAGCCTCAAACCCTTCAAAATCCCTTTTGTCTACACATTCTGGCCACAGTTTCTTCCAAGCAGAGTTCAAGGTCTTCTTAGTCACTCCCTCCCAAGCCTTACCTATAAGGTTTACACAATTGAGGATATTAAAGTGATCTCTCCAAAAGTCTCTTAGAGTCAGTTGAGTTTCTGAGGTCACTACAAAGCACCTTTCAAACAGAGCTTTTGTGTACAGTTTTTTGAAGTTTGCAATAACCTGCTGGTCCATGGGCTGCAGGAGAGGAGTGGTATTAGGAGGCAAAAACTTCACCTTAATGAATTTCATGTCCCCATAAAGTCGCTCTGCCACGTCTGTAGGATGACCAGGGGCATTGTCTAACACCAGGAGGCACTTAAGTTCTAATTTCTTTTCAGTTAGGTAATCTTTCACATTGGGGGCAAATGCATGGTGTAACCAGTCATAGAAAAAGTCCCTAGTGACCCATGCCTTACTGTTTGCCCTCCACAGCACACACAAATTCTCCTTGAGGACATTGTTTTGCCTGAACGGTCTGGGAGTTTCAGAGTGATACACTAATAAAGGCTTCACTTTGCAATCACCAGTAGCATTGGAACACATCAACAAAGTAAGCCTGTCTTTCATAGGCTTATGTCCTGGGAGTGCCTTTTCCTCCTGAGTAATGTAGGTCCTGCTTGGTATTTTCTTTCAAAACAGGCCTGTTTCATCACAATTAAACACTTGTTCAGGTTTCAGTCCTTCACTTTCTATGTACTCCTTGAATTCCTGCACATATTTTTCAGCTGCTTTGTGGTCTGAACTGGCAGCCTCACCATGCCTTATGACACTATGTATGCCACTACACTTCTTAAATCTCTCAAACCAACCTTTGCTGGCCTTAAATTCACTCACATCATCACTAGTTGCAGGCATTTTTTTAATTAAATCCTCATGCAACTTCCTAGCCTTTTCGCTTATGATCGCTTGAGAGACGCTATCTCCTGCTAGCTGTTTTTCATTTATCCACACCAATAAGAGTCTCTCAACATCTTCCATCACTTGCGATCTCTGTTTCGAAAACACAGTTAAACCTTTGGCAAGAACAGCTTCCTTGATTGCCTTTCTGTTGCCCACAATAGTAGAGATGGTTGATTTGGGTTTCTTGTACAACCTGACCAGGTCGGCGACACGCACTCCACTTTCATACTTATCAATGATCTCTTTCTTCATCTCTATTGGAATTCTCACCCTTATTGCTGTAGGGTTGGAACTAGAAGCTTTCTTGGGGCCCATGGTCACTTATTTTCCAGATAAAGCACCGAAAACACTGTAATAATACGAAATATTCCGATTGTATGCTTGGATGTTACCGCGGAGGCTGGCTGGTAAACAATGCCACCGGTGGAACATATGAGGCTGGCTCAGGCTGCACATTGGACGCGTCTCGGACGAAGGGCGGTGAGCGGGTTTTTGGGCGGTATGCGAGGCAAAATTTTTGTGATCAAAGCGACCGGTATGCGGATTGTACGGTATGCGATGCGTACGGTATGCGATGCGTACGGTATGCGATGCGTACAGTATGCGATGCGTACGGTATGCGGGGGTCCACTGTATATATATATATATATATAGATATATATATATATATATATATATATATATATATATATATATATATAGGTAGTAGGTTGGTAGACAGCAACCACCCAGGGAAGTACTACCGTCCTGCCAGATGACTGTGAAACAAAAACCTGTAATTGTTTTGCATGATGGTAGGATTGCTGGTTTCTTTTTCTGTCTCATAAACACGCTAAGATAACAGGGATATCTTGCTACTCCTACTTACACTTTGGTCACACTTCACAGACACGCACATGCATATATATATATACATACATCTAGGTTTTTCTCCTTTTTCTAAATAGCTCTTGTTCTTTTTTATTTCTTCTATTGTCCATGGGGAAGTGGAAAAGAATCTTTCCTCCGTAAGCCATGCGTGTCGTATGAGGCGACTAAAATGCCGGGAGCAATGGGCTAGTAACCCCTTCTCCTGTATACAATTACTAAAAAAGAGAAGAAGAAAAACTTTATAAAACTGGGTTGCTTAAATGTGCGTGGATGTAGTGCGGATGACAAGAAACAGATGATTGCTGATGTTATGAATGAAAAGAAGTTGGATGTCCTGGCCCTAAGCGAAACAAAGCTGAAGGGGGTAGGAGAGTTTCAGTGGGGGGAAATAAATGGGATTAAATCTGGAGTATCTGAGAGAGTTAGAGCAAAGGAAGGGGTAGCAGTAATGTTAAATGATCAGTTATGGAAGGAGAAAAGAGAATATGAATGTGTAAATTCAAGAATTATGTGGATTAAAGTAAAGGTTGGATGTGAGAAGTGGGTCATAATAAGCGTGTATGCACCTGGAGAAGAGAGGAATGCAGAGGAGAGAGAGAGATTTTGGGAGATGTTAAGTGAATGTATAGGAGCCTTTGAACCAAGTGAGAGAGTAATTGTGGTAGGGGACTTGAATGCTAAAGTAGGAGAAACTTTTAGAGAGGGTGTGGTAGGTAAGTTTGGGGTGCCAGGTGTAAATGATAATGGGAGCCCTTTGATTGAACTTTGTATAGAAAGGGGTTTAGTTATAGGTAATACATATTTTAAGAAAAAGAGGATAAATAAGTATACACGATATGATGTAGGGCGAAATGACAGTAGTTTGTTGGATTATGTATTGGTAGATAAAAGACTGTTGAGTAGACTTCAGGATGTACATGTTTATAGAGGGGCCACAGATATATCAGATCACTTTCTAGTTGTAGCTACACTGAGAGTAAAAGGTAGATGGGATACAAGGAGAATAGAAGCATCAGGGAAGAGAGAGGTGAAGGTTTATAAACTAAAAGAGGAGGCAGTTAGGGTAAGATATAAACAGCTATTGGAGGATAGATGGGCTAATGAGAGCATAGGCAATGGGGTCGAAGAGGTATGGGGTAGGTTTAAAAATGTAGTGTTAGAGTGTTCAGCAGAAGTTTGTGGTTACAGGAAAGTGGGTGCAGGAGGGAAGAGGAGCGATTGGTGGAATGATGATGTAAAGAGAGTAGTAAGGGAGAAAAAGTTAGCATATGAGAAGTTTTTACAAAGTAGAAGTGATGCAAGGAGGGAAGAGTATATGGAGAAAAAGAGAGAGGTTAAGAGAGTGGTGAAGCAATGTAAAAAGAGAGCAAATGAGAGAGTGGGTGAGATGTTATCAACAAATTTTGTTGAAAATAAGAAAAAGTTTTGGAGTGAGATTAACAAGTTAAGAAAGCCTAGAGAACAAATGGATTTGTCAGTTAAAAATAGGAGAGGAGAGTTATTAAATGGAGAGTTAGAGGTATTGGGAAGATGGAGGGAATATTTTGAGGAATTGTTAAATGTTGATGAAGATAGGGAAGCTGTGATTTCGTGTATAGGGCAAGGAGGAATAACATCTTGTAGGAGTGAGGAAGAGCCAGTTGTGAGTGTGGGGGAAGTTCGTGAGGCAGTAGGTAAAATGAAAGGGGGTAAGGCAGCCGGGATTGATGGGATAAAGATAGAAATGTTAAAAGCAGGTGGGGATATAGTTTTGGAGTGGTTGGTGCAATTGTTTAATAAATGTATGGAAGAGGGTAAGGTACCTAGGGATTAGCAGAGAGCATGCATAGTTCCTTTGTATAAAGGCAAAGGGGATAAAAGAGAGTGCAAAAATTATAGGGGGATAAGTCTGTTGAGTGTACCTGGTAAAGTGTATGGTAGAGTTATAATTGAAAGAATTAAGAGTAAGACGGAGAATAGGATAGCAGATGAACAAGGAGGCTTTAGGAAAGGTAGGGGGTGTGTGGACCAGGTGTTTACAGTGAAACATATAAGTGAACAGTATTTAGATAAGGCTAAAGAGGTCTTTGTGGCATTTATGGATTTGGAAAAGGCGTATGACAGGGTGGATAGGGGGGCAATGTGGCAGATGTTGCAAGTGTATGGTGTAGGAGGTAGGTTACTGAAAGCAGTGAAGAGTTTTTACGAGGATAGTGAGGCTCAAGTTAGAGTATGTAGGAAAGAGGGAAATTTTTTCCCAGTAAAAGTAGGCCTTAGACAAGGATGTGTGATGTCACCGTGGTTGTTTAATATATTTATAGATGGGGTTGTAAGAGAAGTAAATGCGAGGGTCTTGGCAAGAGGCGTGGAGTTAAAAGATAAAGAATCACACACAAAGTGGGAGTTGTCACAGCTGCTCTTTGCTGATGACACTGTGCTCTTGGGAGATTCTGAAGAGAAGTTGCAGAGATTGGTGGATGAATTTGGTAGGGTGTGCAAAAGAAGAAAATTAAAGGTGAATACAGGAAAGAGTAAGGTTATGAGGATAACAAAAAGATTAGGTGATGAAAGATTGAATATCAGATTGGAGGGAGAGAGTATGGAGGAGGTGAACGTATTCAGATATTTGGGAGTGGACGTGTCAGCGGATGGGTCTATGAAAGATGAGGTGAATCATAGAATTGATGAGGGAAAAAGAGTGAGTGGTGCACTTAGGAGTCTGTGGAGACAAAGAACTTTGTCCTTGGAGGCAAAGAGGGGAATGTATGAGAGTATAGTTTTACCAACGCTCTTATATGGGTGTGAAGCGTGGGTGATGAATGTTGCAGCGAGGAGAAGGCTGGAGGCAGTGGAGATGTCATGTCTGAGGGCAATGTGTGGTGTGAATATAATGCAGAGAATTCGTAGTTTGGAAGTTAGGAGGAGGTGCGGGATTACCAAAACTGTTGTCCAGAGGGCTGAGGAAGGGTTGTTGAGGTGGTTCGGACATGTAGAGAGAATGGAGCGAAACAGAATGACTTCAAGAGTGTATCAGTCTGTAGTGGAAGGAAGGCGGGGTAGGGGTCGGCCTAGGAAGGGTTGGAGGGAGGGGGTAAAGGAGGTTTTGTGTGCGAGGGGCTTGGACTTCCAGCAGGCATGTGTGAGCGTGTTTGATAGGAGTGAATGGAGACAAATGGTTTTTAATACTTGACGTGCTGTTGGAGTGTGAGCAAAGTAACATTTATGAAGGGATTCAGGGAAACCGGCAGGCCGGACTTGAGTCCTGGAGATGGGAAGTACAGTGCCTGCACTCTGAAGGAGGGGTGTTAATGTTGCAGTTTAAAAACTGTAGTGTAAAGCACCCTTCTGGCAAGACAGTGATGGAGTGAATGATGGTGAAAGTTTTTCTTTTTCGGGCCACCCTGCCTTGGTGGGAATCGGCCGGTGTGATAATAAAAAAAAAAATAATATATATATATATATATATATATATATATATATATATACACACACACACACATACACACACACACACACACACACACACACACACACACACACACACACACACACACACACATACATACATACATACATACATACATACATAGATAGTAGGAAGTATTTCTTCAGTCATAGAGTTGTAAGGCAGTGGAATAGCCTAGAAAATGATGTAGTGGAGGCAGGAACCATACACAGTTTTAAGACGAGGTTTGATAAAGCTCATGGAGCGGGGAGAGAGAGGGCCTAGTAGCAACCGGTGAAGAGGCGGGGCCAGGAGCTAGGACTCGACCCCTGCAACCACAAATAGGTGAGTACATACATACATACATACTTACATATATATGTACAGTGGTCCCTCGTTTTTCGTAGTTCTCGGGAATCATAGATTTTGGAAATCATAGGGATATTTTTGTATAAACATGGGCTCGCTAATCATGGGTTGACTCGCGAATAGTAGTTCGTCCGGGACGTGTACGCACGGTGTGAGCCAGGACGGCCTCCCTACCCAGCCAGTCTGGCATTGTTTACCAGTGAGCGAAGGTCCCCTCACGTGCTCCTACGAAATATTTCATAATATTCCACTCATTTTAGTGCTTGCAAGTACTAAATAAGCTACCATGGCTCCAAAGAAAGCTCCTAGTGCCAAGCCTGTGGTAAAGAAGATGAGAAATACGATTGAATTTAAGAAAAACATCATTGAACTATATGAAAGTGGCACAAGTGCGGCCGAACTGGCCAGGATGTATAAGAAACCCTACACAGCCATATGTTCCATAGTGGCCAAGAGAAAGGAAATCAAGGATGCTGTTGTTGCAAAGGGGGTAACTATGCTGACAAAAATGAGATCACCAGTACTCGAAGATGTTGAGAAGTTATTATTGGTGTGGATAAACGAGAAACAATTAGCAGGAGATACTTTTATGACTTCGATAATTTGTGAAAAGGCTAGGCAGTTGCACAACGATCTGGTAAAGAAATTGCCTGCAAATAGTGGTGATGTGAATGAATTTAAGGCAACCAAAGGTTAGTTTGAGAGATTTAAGAACCATACTGGCATACACAGTGTGGTAAGGCATGGTGAGGCTGCCAGTTTGGACTACAAGGCGGCTGAAAAATATGTGCATGAATTCAAGGAGTACATAGAGGCTGAAGGACTGAAACCTGAACAAGTGTTCAGTTGTGACGAATCAGGCCTCTTTTGGAAGAAAATGCCAAAGAGGACCTTCATTACACAGGAGGAAAAGGCAATGCCAGGACACAAGCCTATGAAAGACAGGCTGACGCTCATGTTCTGTGCTAATACTAGTGGGGATTTCGAAGTGAAGCCATTACTAGTGTACCATTCTGAAAATCCCAGAGTGTTCAGGAAAAACAATGTTATGAAGAGTAAATTGTGTGTGCTTTGGAAATCTAATAGTCAGGCATGGGTCAAGAGGGAATTTTTGTCGAGTGGTTCAGTGAAGTGTTTGGCTATAGTGTGAAGAATTACCTACTGGAAAAGAAATTGGATCTCAAGTGCTTGCTAGTAATGGACAATGCACCTGCTCATCCTCCAAACTTGGATGACCTAATTTTCGAGGAGTTTGAGTTCATCACAGTAAAGTTCTTGCCCCCGAATACCACTCCTCTCCTCCAGCCCTTGGACCAGCAGGTCATTGCAAACTTTAAAAAACTCTACACCAAAGCAATGTTTCACAGGTGCTTCACTGTGACCACAGACACTCACTTGACCCTAAGGGAATTTTGGAGAGAACACTTCAGCATCCTCCATTGTATAACCCTTATAGGTATGGCTTGGGAGGGAATGACTACCAGGACTTTGAACTCTGCTTGGAGAAAATTGTGGCCAGATTGTGTCGACAAGAGGGATTTTGAAGTGTTTGGGACTGACCCTGATGAGCCTATGTCTGTTGTTAAATCAGTTGTGGCACTGGGGAGTTCCATTGGGTTGGATGTGAGTTTGGAGGATGTGGAAGAGTTGGTGGAAGACCGCAGCGAAGAGCTCACCACTGAGGAGCTGCAAAAGCTTCAGCAGGAACAGCAACAGATTGCAGCTCAGAATCTTGCTGCAGAGGAGGAGGAAGAGAGATGGAAGAAGGTGCCTTCTTCAGAAATTAGAGATTTTTGCTATGTGGGGTAAGATGGAAAGATTTATGGAGAAACATCACCCTGACAAGGTTGTTGCAAGCCATGTTGGCAACATGTATTGAAAGCAGCTCGAGTTGCGACAGTGAGGGAGAATATTTTCCAGTGAAGCAGCAGTATGTACGATGCTGTACAGTGACAGTGTCTTGGGCCATTTTAGGGAAGTGTTAAAGAGGCGCCAGAAACGGAGCTCTCTCCACAGTTATTTTGCGAGACAGGACTCCAGTGACTCAAGGTGGTCCTAGTGGCATTTAGAAACAGAGAAGAGAAGCAATCCCAGAAAAGCAATTGGTACCTGAGGTGTTGCTGGTAGGGGATTCCCCTTCCAAACTATAAACAATCCAATCTCCTCCTCCAGTCTCCCATGCACTAAGAAGAATCTCCAATAAAGGTAAATGTTATGCTGTTAATGTTTCATTCATCATTTCCCATTGTATTGTTTATGTACTACATCTATATTTTATGTAAAAAACTTTTTTGTTTTAATACTTCTGGGTGTCAGGAACGAATTAATTGTATTTACATTATTTCTTATGGGGAAAATTGATTAGAAAATCGTAGATTTCGATAATAGTAGCAACTCCAGGAACGGATTAACTACGAAAAACGAGGGACCATTGTGTGTGTGTGTGTGTGTGTGTGTGTGTGTGTATATATATTTTTATTTATTTATTTATTTATTTATTTTATTCTGTAGCCATATACATGTATTTAGGAGGATTTCCTACTCGGTGCTTTCAGATCAATTATGAAATGGGTTTATTTATTTTTTTGTCTAGATAATTTAAAATATGTTCTTATTAATAATAGTTAGGAATCTTTATTGATAATTGTTTGGAGTCTTTTTGAATTTGATTGGTGGGTTAGTAAATGTAATGTTTTATTGTATTATCAGTTTAGTCAGTTTATAAGTGAACAAACTATTTATGAGTTGAGACAACTGATACAGCCACACAAATTATTTACCAGTAAAGCATTTAAACAAATAACCCGCACATAAAAGAGAGAAGCTTACGACGACGTTTTGGTCCGACTTGCACCATGTGACTTTGTCAATGGTCCAAGTCGGACCGAAACGTCGCCACAAGCTTCTCTCTTTTATGTGCGGGTTATTTGTGTATCGTTCCAGTCACGGTATTGTGCCTTTTTTTTGTTATTTAAAGCATTTAAAGTTTATGTTCTGCATAATGTTAAAAGAAATTTATACGGGGACCCTAAAACTTGCTTTTATTTTTTTGTCCAAGAAGATGGGAAATGCTTGAGAAATTGCTTGCAATTTTCTGCTGTATATAACATATAAATTAAGAGTTGCACAGTGGTGGTATGTTCATTTTACGTCCAGTAAGTTGGCAGTTCATCCCTGCATACCTTCCCACTTTGTGTGACTCGATGTTTATCAGTACAATTAGGTACTGTGTTTATCCTCATGTGTGTTGAATATTAGCAACCATTGTGTTTTTTAGTGATGAACCTTTACAGTATTACTTAAGATGAGATTAAAATTATCCTCTTTATATACAAAATTGTTTAAGTCATTTATATTTTTCATTCAGTATGGTTGAAATCTTGCTGTTATCAAGTACTGTACTGTATTAATAAACCTGAGGTTAGATAATCCAAATTAATATTTAAATTTATTGATAAAAATGTAAAATGTTTAAATGTCCTTGTTTCATTGCTGAATATTGTTTTTTTCTGAAATGCATGTTAATGTTTTAAAATCATTGTATTAACTTCAAGCTTTATCCGTATGAGACTGAGCTATAAATGCATAAATGGTAAAAGTAAATAGATGATGTATTTGAAGTTTTGCACTTTTGTGTGTGATACATGTAATATTGGTATGTATATTTCAAACCCCAATAGGAGTCCTCTTCAGCAGATCCATTTGGGGTCAAAATATACAGATAACTTTATTTTCCATATTTCTGTCTCCATATGGGTTATTAGCAGCAACAAATGTTTATTACACTTTCAGTTATTCATGGCACAAAACTTTTGAATTAACCATAACCTAATTTATTTACCAAATTATAGCATGTTTGCATGTTGGTATAGAGTTAACCCTTAAACTGTCGAAATGTAGATCTACATTCACTCGCGTGGCGCTCCGAATATTTTGAAAAAATAAAAAAATTGTTTTTTTTTTCTTTTAAAATTAAGAGCACATTTTTCTACATGTTATAGGGTGAAAAATAAAATTTTAGGGTCAGTACTTACCGAGATATAAGACAGTGAAGTTGGCTCTGGATGCTCACCTGTCAGTAACATCGACTCCTGCTGCTTGCAGAAGTGTTGCTGATATACCTTTTTTTCTTTGTTTTTATTTTAATTTATATATTTTTTATGTTCTGATAATTACAATTTATAATAGTTCTTGTAATTTCATAGCCAATCTTTGTTCTGACACTAATATTAGATACTGAAATAGTGCTCAAATAGTCACAATCACATTGACAGGTGAACATTTACACCTGCCTGGGTTATTTACCATTGTCTAGAAATATATACAGTACAAAGTATTTATAGGTCCCAGCAATGTTTTAGATACCCTGGCATATACCTTGAAGCATGGTGTTATGAAAGGCATCCCTGTAATGTTGACAGCACAGTGACATTTGATAAATGGGCATTGCTCTAACTAACCCTTACTGTATTTGTTATCACTGTTACACACAAACATGTCTTGTCTCTCTGTCTATCTGTCTGTCTATCTGCCTGCCTGCCTGTCTGTCTCTCTGCTCATCTGTCTTTCTCTCTGCCTAGAGTATATGTATATCACACTCCTTGAAGAATTGTGTTATGACATCTGTTATCAGCTCGGTGACATTTGATAAATGGGTGCTCGGGGGAACCCTGGCTTTGTTTTCACTGATACACACAAACATGTTTCTGTCTGTCTGTCCATTTTTGCCTGGAATTTTTGGATTATCCTAGGTAATTTACACTATGTATAATAACTGTACTTACGTGTACATGTGAGACAGAGATATAGATAGACTGAGATATAGACAGATAGAGAGAGAGAGATATAGACAGACAGACAGCCAGGGACAGCCAAAGCAAGCCAGCCAGCCAGCCTGCCGAATTCATAAGAACATAAGAAAGAAGGAACACTGCAGCAGGCCTACTGGCCTATGCAAGGCAGGTACATGTCACTCTCCCCCCCTGGCTTAGACCAATGACCCACCTAATCAGGTCTCATCCATTGAAGGAAGGAGCATGACATTAGACCTAGTAGCACAAGCTAGTGAGATATAACTCATGCCCACCCACACTCACTCATGTATTTATCTAACCTATTTTTACTTTCCTCTTAAAATGGGAGTGTTAATGCGACATGGCATCAGTGAATCCCTGGTGTTTGCCACGCTATTTGCTCTAGCTGGTGCTCAATTGAACTGGTGCTCCCACAAGGTACTAAGTGCTCCCAGATGTTTTAAATAGTGCGCACACTGAGTGCACAGACCCATTCTTTAATGTCTAGGTGACTCAAGCTTATTGTGCCAAATTTGAAGGAATGAAAAATAAAACGTTGATATACGTTTGGAGCACTATGCATGCAAACATAGATCAATGTTTAGACAGTTTAAGGATTAAAAGGACATAAATACTATCCATACTATTCCCTATTGTACTGAGAAAAACTGATGTTCATGTAAGGTACAAAGGAAAAAAATGGGTCGCATGTGTTACGGGTGAAGAGTGACCAAGAAGCACTTAAGACTACCCAAGTGTGTTGGGCTAAGCATGGTAACAGGCAGAGCAGCTCTCTCAGTAAGCATGATGTTGCTTAAAAATTGTGTTGACCATACCAATGTTTGATGGTGCCAAGGCCAAAATGCTCTTTATTTTTTTCATATGGGGAGAATAAGCCATGATAGTTTCCTATGTGTAGGTACTGTCTTTCCACACTTTATCTGATTGAGTAGACTTCAAACTTTTAGATTATGCAATAGATTAAAAAAACCTTTGCCAAATTGGCTGCCTATGCACCCATGCCTTGGAAAGCCTGGTATGAATTTGCAGTATTGTATATACATGTATTTATAATTCACGAATTGAGCACTACTTAAACAATAATATTCATTTTAATGACAAAATTAGCATACATTATATTCAAACTCTGTGATTCATGCTGTTTGTATTCTTGAAGGAGAGTATTGGTGGTAAAATCTTTTCTAATGTTTTTTGGTTAGTCATTTTCACACTGCAAGATTTCCAAAACTTAGGAAAAATAATCATATATGTACAATAAAACACCCCAGTTACTTATTTCATTAGCAACTTATAATATAAAGTCCTCGGAATACATTTTTTTTAAAATACTCAACACCATATAGTGAATAATACCAATCTTAAATGGTATATTATAAAAAAAGCCATATTGTAAATAATTCCATATTGTAAATAATATATGGCATTTACCATATGGTAAATAATATCATGGGGTAAATCATCCCATAAGGTAAATAATGCTATATGGTAAATAATTTTATTTCTATTTTTAGTAAGCTGTACAGGAAAAGGGGTTATTAGCACATTTCTCCTGGCATTTTAGTTGACTTTTACAACACTCATTACTTACAGAAGGAGGGAGTATGGAAGAAGTGTGTGTGTTCAAATATTTGGGAGTAGATTTGTCAGCAGATGGGTTTATGAAGGCTAAGGTTAACCATAAAACTGAGGAAGAAAAAAAGGTGATGGGTGCATTGAGGTGTCTGGAAACAAAAAAAAAACCTTACCCATGGAGGCAAAGAAGGGAATGTACGAGAGTACACTGTATAGTAGTACCAACACTCTTAGGTGGATGTGAGGCATAGGTTGTGAATGTTGCAGCAGCGAGGAGGAGGCTGGAGGCAGTGGAGATGTTGTGTCTAAGGGCAGTGTGTGGTGCAAATATTGTGCAGAGAATTTGTAGTGTGGAAATTAGGAGGAGGTGTGGAGTTACAAAAAATATTATTTAGAGGGCTGAAGAGGGGTTATTGAGGTGGTTTGGTCATTTAGAGAGGTAGAGTAAAATAGAATGACTTGGAGGGTGTATAAATCTGTAGTGGAGGGAGGAGGGGTAGGGGTCATCCTAGAAAAGGATCGAGGGAGGGGGTACAGGAGGTTTTGTGGGCGAGGGGCTTGGATTTGCAGCAAGCGTGCGTGAACGTGTTAGATAGGAGTGAATGGAGGCAAATGGTTTTTGGGACCTGTGAGCTGTTGGAGTGTGAGCAGGGTAATATTTTGTAAAGGGAGTCAGGGAAACTGGTGAATAATACAGTATGGTAAATAATACCGTATAGTAATTTATTACATGTTAATACCACGTGATAAATAATACCACATACAGCCTCTCCTCACTTAACGATGGAGTTTTGTTCCTAAGACCATGTGGTAAACAAATTCGTTGCTAAGTGAGGAGCATACTATAATGGTAATGGGTTTGTGCCAACCATCTTTGATATTGTTTTAATGTCACCTTTGCACCATTTATAACATATCTGGTATATTTTTAAATGTTATACAGTAGTACATACACTATATTTGTAATAAACAGAATAGAGGAAATCAGCTCTAACATACAGTTTTAGGTATGCATAATGGTCAGAGAGTCTGTGGTAAATCCGAGTCATTGGTAAATGAGTATGTCACTAAGTGAGGAGAGGCTGTAGTAAATAATACCATTTGGTAAATAATAACACATGGGAAATAATACTGCATGGTAAATAATTCTTTGGTGGGGAAAGGTTGATGTGGTAAAAAAAAAAAAAATCTGTAGTTAATGCTCCATAACATTTTTAAAATACTACTGTATTAACCCTTAAACTGTCCAAACGTAGATCTACGTTTGGAGCGCTATGTGAGCGAACGTAGATCTACGTTTGGACAGTTTAACCCTTAAATGGTCCAAACGTATATATACGTTTTTTCAACATCTGAAAGTATGTAAAAAAAAATGTAGGTCTTCTTTTTTGTTTTACATTTGAAATCATGTAAAAAAATCTTTTATCTACATTATTTTCTTGTTATATTTGAAAATATGTAAAAAAAAGTAGATCTACTTTTGTAGCACTATGAATTTGAACGTCGATCTGTTTGGACCATTTAAGGGTTTAGGGTTATTAAACCTTTGAGGGTCGACAGGCCCTCTCCGAAACTCGTTCTCAGGGTCGGCCAAATTTAAAAAAAAAAAAAATTATTTTCTCTTATGAAAAGATAGAGAATCTTTTCCCGATCATAAAGACACCAAAAGTTTGAAATTTGATAGAAAACTTACGGAATTATGCTCTCGCAAAGTTAGCGGTCTCGGCGATGTTTACGCATCGGCGATTTTGCCCACTTTGAGCCCCATTTTCGGCCAATTTCACTGTACTAGTCGACAAAAAACATGAATATTTCGCTAGAACTCCATTTTTTCTATCGAATGGGTGCAAGAAACCACTCATTTATGAAATTCAACTATCCAGTACAGTGGTCAGAATTTAGCAATTTTGCCAATTTCACACAAATTTCAAAAGATGCCAATTTCCGAATAGGGTCCAGAATACACAAGAAAGACATTCCTGGCACTAAAATGACATTTCCTCTAGTCATTAGTAACGTCTCAAGGCCCCTCTTATATTCTTTTGCTTTCCACTTTGAATTTTTATTTTCACAAAAAATATAAGATTTACTGTTATGCAGACTACTGCATTAGTGTAAAAAATGGTATAAATATTATTGGTGCACATGTGAAAGAATATTAGACTCACCAGTTGACGTGTATTGCACGCTTGGCACGATTTGTGTACTTTTGAAGTTTGGTAAAAATCGTACATTTCTGCTACTTTGAGCTCAATTTCAAGGCACTTTTCTTTGTAAAACCAGTCAAAATCATCTCAATTTCTGTAATATGTCTTCCATTCTATAAAATGAGACCAAGAAAACTAGAATACAACAATAAATACCATACGAAAATACACTGCAAAGTCGCTGATTTATTCAAAAAAAATGGTCAAAGTTTTTTTTTTTCTCATTATGCACTGTGTGCTGCAGGATTTTTTTTAGACTGTGCACACTGACCACATAGACCCATTCTTTCATATGAAGGCCTACCAGCTTTCTCCCACTAGATTTGAGGCCGCTAGAATTTATGAGTACTAGTACGTCAAAAACCCCTACGCGTAAGACGTACTAGTACGACGAAAACCCTCAAAGGGTTAATGGTGACTGTTTTCACCACTTAGCTTAAACAAGAGTTGTGTGACCAGCCCTCACCAAGCTTTGTACTTTTATTTGTACTTGTATCAGGTAGAATTCTTTGGTATACACGTACATGTAAATAATAAAAAAAATATACAGTCACTGTACTAATAAAAATTATTAATTTTTTTTTTTTACAAGTGAATAGTAGTTGTCTTCTTCATTAACCCTTAAACTGTCCAAACGTAGATCTACGTTCACTTGCATAGTACTCTGAATATTTTGGATTTTTTTTTTTTAGAGTGCATTTTTTTCTGGCGTCCACGAATTTTGTCATACTGTGCACACTGAGTGCACAGACCCACTCTCATGTCTAGGCATCTCAGGCCTATCGTGTCAAGGTTGAAAACATGTAAAATAAAATGTAGATCTATGTATGGAGCGCTACGCACGTGAATGTTGATCTACTATTGGACAGTTTAAGGGTTAAATATATCTTAAAATTGATGTATAGTTTAAACTTTTGTGTTGGGGGAGGTAAATGGAATGAATGAATGTTAAGACTACTGCCAAGGCAGTAATGGTGTTATCGACGTGCTTGAAGAGTATTTATGATTTCTTAAATAATATACGTATATATGTGTATTGGTTACCTTATAGATTGGTACAACCTGTTTTTAAGTAAAGGCAACAACTTTAACACTAATTACCCTTCATTCAGATTTTGCTGTCACACAAACTACCCTTCAAAATTGACCAGAAATTTGAATATTTTTTGTTAGATTTGGTTAAGTTAACATATTTTATCCTATATTTCATTATAATTATCTGACAGCTAAATTGAATATAATAGGTGGCTTATGTCATGCAGTGCAGGACATATTGTTTTGAGTGTGCATTTTTCTGAGGACTGCAAAAATTTGTAGACTGGGCTGGTTGATCATTTATTCCATCAACATTAGGGGTTTCTCCAGAATTTCTATGTGGGAGAGAGCCGAGAGGTGGCAATCAAGTTGGAAACGGGGGGGGGGGGGGGGTAAAGGACCAGTATTTTGGCTGCATTATTATTATTACAGTGGACCCCCGGTATTCGATATTAATCCGTTCCTGAGAGCTTATCGAATACCGAAAATATCGAAAAGCGAATCAATTTTCCCCATAAGAAATAATGGAAATCAAATTAATCCGTGCAAGACACCCAAAAGTATGAAAAAAAAAAAAATTTTACCACATGAAATATTAATTTTAATACACACAAACTGAAGAAGACATGCACAGTTACATGACACTTACCTTTATTGAAGATCTGGTGATGATTGATGGGATGGGAGAAGGGGAGAGTGTGGATGGTGTTAGTGTTTAGAAGGGGAATCCCCTTCCATTAGGACTTGAGGTAGCAAGTCCTTTTCCGGGGTTACTTCCCTTCTTTTAATGCCACGAGGACCAGCTTGAGAGTCACTGGACCTCTGTCTCACAACAAATCTGTCCATAGAGCTCTGTACCTCCCGTTCCTCTATGATTTGTCTAAAATGGGCCACAACATTGTCATTGTAATAGTCACCAGCACGGCTTACAATAGCTGTGTTAGGGTGATTTTCATCCATAAAGGTTTGCACTTCAACCCACTGTGCACACATTTCCTTAATTTTTGAAGTAGGCACAATGGATTCCACAACTGGCATAGGCTTCTCAGGGTTAGCTCCAAACCCTTCAAAATCTTTCTTAATTTCCATACTAATTCTCACCCTTTTTACCACAGGGTTGGCACTAGAAGCTTTCTTGGGGCCCATGGTGACTTATTTTGTAGAAACAAGCACCAAAAACAGTGATAATATGGAATGTACCGAATGTATCCTTAGATGCGCGCACGCTGGCTGGCTTGTAAACACTGGCACACAAGGGGCAGTTCAGGCCACACGTGGACACGTTTCGTACGAATCGTATCGAATACCGGGTTTTCAATCGGATACCGAGGCAAAATTTTTGCGTTAAAATGCATCGAATACCGGGGGTCCACTGTCTTATTATTATTATTATTCTTACTTTCAACACACTGGCCGTATCCCACCGAGGCGGGGTGGCCTCGGTGTGGCCCAAAAGGAAAAACGAAAGTATTATTATTATTATTATTATTATTATTATTATTTAGGAAGGTTTTGGGGATGCTACTGGAAATTATGGGAGACTTAAGCCTCCACCACCCCTAGTCCCTTAGCACTGCCACTAATCAGCATTACCATTTTTTTTTTAAAGAGAAAATAAAGAGAAATGGCAACCGGCCTACTGGCCCATACATGGCAGTATGGGCCAATGGGTTATATCTGTTTAAGTGACTGATGACTGTGAAACAGAAACCTGTAACTGTTTTGCATGATGGTAGGATTGCTGGTGTCTTTTTCTGTCTCATAAACACGCTAGATAACAGGGATATCTTGCTACTCCAACTTACACTTTGGTCACACTTCACAGACATGCACATGCATATATATATACATACATCTAGGTTTTTCTCCTTTTTCTACATAGCTCTTGTTCTTCTTTATTTCTTCTATTGTCCATGGGGAAGTGGAAAAGAATCTTTACTCCGTAAGCCATGCGTGTTGTATGAGGCGACTAAAATGCCGGGAGCAATGGGCTAGTAACCCCTTCTCCTGTAGACATTTACTAAAAAAGAGAAGAAGAAAAACTTTATAAAACTGGGATGCTTGAATGTGCGTGGATGTAGTGCAGATGACAAGAAACAGATGATTGCTGATGTTATGAATGAAAAGAAGTTGGATGTCCTGGCCCTAAGCGAAACAAAGTTGAAGGGGGTAGGGGAGTTTCGGTGGGGGGAAATAAATGGGATTAAATCTGGAGTATCTGAGAGAGTTAGAGCAAAGGAAGGGGTAGCAGTAATGTTGAATGATCAGTTATGGAAGGAGAAAAAGAGAATATGAATGTGTAAATGCAAGAATTATGTGGATTAAAGTAAAGGTTGGATGCGAGAAGTGGGTCATAATAAGCGTGTATGCACCTGGAGAAGAGAGGAATGCAGAGGAGAGAGAAAGATTTTGGGAGATGTTAAGTGAATGTATAGGAGCCTTTGAACCAAGTGAGAGAGTAATTGTGGTAGGGGACCTGAATGCTAAAGTAGGAGAAACTTTTAGAGAGGGTGTGGTAGGTAAGTTTGGGGTGCCAGGTGTAAATGATAATGGGAGCCCTTTGATTGAACTTTGTATAGAAAGGGGTTTAGTTATAGGTAATACATATTTTAAGAAAAAGAGGACAAATAAGTATACAAGATATGATGTAGGGCGAAATGACAGTAGTTTGTTGGATTATGTATTGGTAGATAAAAGACTGTTGAGTAGACTTAAGGATGTACATGTTTATAGAGGGGCCACAGATATATCAGATCACTTTCTAGTTGTAGCTACACTGAGAGTAAAAGGTAGATGGGATACAAGGAGAATAGAAGCATCAGGGAAGAGAGAGGTGAAGGTTTATAAACTAAAAGAGGAGGCAGTTAGGGAAAGATATAAACAGCTATTGGAGGATAGATGGGCTAATGAGAGCATAGGCAATGGGGTCGAAGAGGTATGGGGTAGGTTTAAAAATGTAGTGTTAGAGTGTTCAGCAGAAGTTTGTGGTTACAGGAAAGTGGGTGCGGGAGGGAAGAGGAGCAATTGGTGGAATGATGATGTAAAGAGAGTAGTAAGGGAGAAAAAGTTAGCATATGAGAAGTTTTTACAAAGTAGAAGTGATGCAAGGAGGGAAGAGTATATGGAGAAAAAGAGAGAGGTTAAGAGAGCGGTGAAGCAATGTAAAAAGAGAGCAAATGAGAGAGTGGGTGAGATGTTAACAACAAATTTTGTTGAAAATAAGAAAAAGTTTTGGAGTGAGATTAACAAGTTAAGGAAGCCTAGAGAACAAATGGATTTGTCAGTTAAAATTAGGAGAGGAGAGTTATTAAATGGAGGGTTAGAGGTATTGGGAAGATGGAGGGAATATTTTGAGGAATTGTTAAATGTTGATGAAGATAGGGAAGCTGTGATTTCGTGTATAGGGCAAGGAGGAATAACATCTTGTAGGAGTGAGGAAGAGCCAGTTGTGAGTGTGGGGGAAGTTCGTGAGGCAGTAGGTAAAATGAAAGGGGGTAAGGCAGCTGGGATTGATGGGATAAAGATAGAAATGTTAAAAGCAGGTGGGGATATAGTTTTGGAGTGGTTGGTGCAATTATTTAATAAATGTATGGAAGAGGGTAAGGTACCTAGGGATTGGCAGAGAGCATGCATAGTTCCTTTGTTTAAAGGCAAAGGGGACAAAAGAGAGTGCAAAAATTATAGGGGGATAAGTCTGTTGAGTATACCTGGTAAAGTGTATGGTAGAGTTATTATTGAAAGAATTAAAAGTAAGACTGAGAATAGGATAGCAGATGAACAAGGAGGCTTTAGGAAAGGTAGGGGGTGTGTGGACCAGGTGTTTACAGTGAAACATATAAGTGAACAGTATTTAGATAAGGCTAAAGAGGTCTTTGTGGCATTTATGGATTTGGAAAAGGCGTATGACAGGGTGGATAGGGGGGCAATGTGGCAGATGTTGCAGGTGTATGGTGTAGGAGGTAGGTTACTGAAAGCAGTGAAGAGTTTTTACGAGGATAGTGAGGCTCAAGTTAGAGTACATAGGAAAGAGGGAAATTATTTCCCAGTAAAAGTAGGCCTTAGACAAGGATGTGTGATGTCACCGTGGTTGTTTAATATATTTATAGATGGGGTTGTAAGAGAAGTAAATGCGAGGGTCTTGACAAGAGGCGTGGAGTTAAAAGATAAAGAATCACACGTAAAGTGGGAGTTGTCACAGTTGCTCTTTGCTGATGACACTGTGCTCTTGGGAGATACTGAAGTGAAGTTGCAGAGATTGGTGGATGAATTTGGTAGGGTGTGCAAAAGAAGAAAATTAAAAGTGAATACAGGAAAGAGTAAGGTTATGAGGATAAAAATATTAGGTGATGAAAGATTGGATATCAGATTGGAGGGAGAGAGTATGGAGGAGGTGAATGTATTCAGATATTTGGGAGTGGATGTGTCAGCGGATGGGTCTATGAAGGATGAGGTGAATCATAGAATTGATGAGGGGAAAAGGGTGAGTGGTGCACTTAGGAGTCTGTGGAGACAAAGAACTTTGTCCTTGGAGGCAAAGAGGGGAATGTATGAGAGTATAGTTTTACCAACACTCTTATATGGGTGTGAAGCATGGGTGATGAATGTTGCAGCGAGGAGAAGGCTGGAGGCAGTGGAGATGTCATGTCTGAGGGCAATGTGTGGTGTGAATATAATGCAGAGAATTCGTAGTTTGGAAGTTAGGAGGAGGTGCGGGATTACCAAAACTGTTGTCCAGAGGGCTGAGGAAGGGTTGTTGAGGTGGTTCGGACATGTGGAGAGAATGGAGCGAAACAGAATGACTTCAAGAGTGTATCAGTCTGTAGTGGAAGGAAGGCGGGGTAGGGGTCGGCCTAGGAAAGGTTGGAGGGAGGGGGTAAAGGAGGTTTTGTGTGCGATGGGCTTGGACTTCCAGCAGGTGTGCGTGAGCGTGTTTGATAGGAGTGAATGAAGACGAATGGTTTTTAATACTTGACGTGCTGTTGGAGTGTGAGCAAAGTAACATTTATGAAGGGGTTCAGGGAAACCGGTAGGCCGGACTTGAGTCCTGGAGATGGGAAGTACAGTGCCTGCACTCTGAAGGAGGGGTGTTAATGTTGCAGTTTAAAAACTGTAGTGTAAAGCACCCTTCTGGCAAGACAGTGATGGAGTGAATGATGGTGAAAGTTTTTCTTTTTCGGGCCACCCTGCCTTGGTGGGAATCGGCCAGTGTGATAATAAAAAAAACCTTTATAGTAATATTTTGTGAAGGGATTCAGGGAAACTGTTTAGCCGGATTAAGTCCTGGAAAAGGGAAGTACAATGCCTGCACTTTAAAGGAGGGGTTTGGGATATTGGCAGTTTGGAGGGACGTGTAAATTGTTGTATGTGAGCGCCTCTACAAGGACAGTAATTATGTATGAGTGATGGTGAAAGTGTTGAATGGAAAGTTTTTTTCTTTTTGTTTTTTTTTTCTTTTTGGGTCACCCTGCCTTTCTGGGAAATGGCCAATGTGGTTTAAAAAAAAAAATCCTTTATAGTATCTGGACTTTCTTCACCACTGTCACTGCATTCATCATTATTCATTTTGGCTAAAAACTGTATTAAAATAATATCTTTGTCAGTGTATGTTTGATAAACAGTAATATTATTGCAGTTAACTCATCTCGATTAGTAGCATCATATAATTATTTTATAGTTTCTTTGCATGACTTATTAAGCACAGTGCCCTTACATATCATACAAGTGGTAAATTTTGGTCTAGACCTGAGATTATGGATTTGTATGTTGAGTGTGCACTATATTAAAAAAAAAGAAAATCCTGCCTCATGCAGTGCCTGAGGGAAAAGCAAACTTCTTACCTAGTGTTTGGTTTTGATTAACAGACTGAGGTGTTTTATAGAATGGTTTTTGTGGGTTTTATGGCTGTTTCATGATATCAACTGATAGAATGATTTTGGTCAGTTTCAGACCAGAAGTAGCTTGAAATAGCTGTTTTATGATTTTTCACTAGTTCTGCTTCAATTATGGGAGGGCATAAACCTAGGAAATTTTAATCTATTTCCCAGATAGGGAAATAGGATAAAACTTCCTGGCCACTTAATTGTGTCAGCAATCTTGAATTTTTTCCAGCTTGGGCTTGCATATAATTTGCTCACTCCAGTAATACACGTACTGGTATACAATATACATGTACAGATAATAATGCAGTTCATTCATATAGTACTGTACTGTACATTATTCGACTGTTCAATATGTTACTGTAGTTTTCTTAATCTTGATGATGAATGTGAGGACTGACATCAGGGTAATTTCTTTCACATGAATTTTCAAAATTGTATATAAGGGAATCTTTAGTAAACTCATTCTTAACCCTGTGAGGGTCCAAGCCATAGTTCTACGCCATGAGTTCAGCTCACTCAGATAAGCTGTGAGCGGTAAATTTGGGCCTAGATATGAGAGAATGGATCTATGTGGTAAGTGTGCACCATATAAAACAAATCCTGCAGCACGCAGTGCATAATAAGAAAAAAATGCAACTGTGTTTTTGGATTAAAACAGCGACTTTGCGTTGTATTTTCCTATGGTTTTTACAGTTGTAGTCGCAGTTTATTGGTCTCATTTGATAGAATGGATGATATATTACAGAAATAGAGATGATTATAATTGGTTTTAGTACTGAAAATAGCTTGAAATTGAGCTCAAAATAACAGAAATGTTCAATTTTTGCTGATGTTCAAGAGTGAACAAATGACGTCACGTGCCCAACTGGTGAGTCTAATATACATTCACAAATGTGCTGATATTATTTATACAATTATTACATTATTGCATGAGAGCAAATCTTCTATTTTTTGGTGTGAATAAAAATTTCTATGTGAATGAAAAATCAGAATGGAATTTATCTGTAAAGCCTGGAAACATAACTAATTAACAGAGGAAATGTTATTTTAGTGCCAGGAATGCCTGCATTGTTTATTCTGGATCCTATTTTGAAACTGGAATATTTTAAACTTTGTGTGAAATTTGTCAAATTGCCAATTTCTGATCACTTTATTGGATAGTTGAAATAGTTAATTGGTCAGTTTCTTGTGCGCAGTCGATAAAATAAAGCAGTACACTGTACTAGCGAAACAGTTAAGAATTTGGTCGACTGGAATAATGTAATTTGCCTAAAATAGGAATCAAGGTGAGCAAAATCACCAGTGCATAAATATCGCTGAAGCAGTAAAATTCGCCATAGTATAATTTCATCAATTTCCCATCAAATTTCTTACTTTGTTTTATTACCGTCAGAAAAGGATTCTCTACCATTTCATAAGAAAAATAAAATAAAATTCTTGGACCCATGGACAAGGCGTAAAACTACGGCTTGGACCCTCGAAGGGTTACAATCAATTTGTTGAATTTGTGAATTATTCTAGGGAGCACTAGTTTCTTTCCTCAAATTTCTTGCATGAACTGTAATGAACCACCACTCTTTCAATCTCATCTTCAGCATAATTGTTAGCATTTGATTTGATTTTATAGACAGAGCACTGTTATGTATCTGCACTAATAAATTTTTTAATAAAGAGGATTTTACAGAAAATAATTAACGTTTTATAATCAAACGGGCAGTTAGTGTTGTGTTGCACATTTTTATTTGTTCCTAGTGATATCAATGTCAGCCACAGAACCCTGGCCTTTTATCTCCATTATACTGCCATAACTCCTGTCCCTCCCACCCTGGCACCCCAAACCCACTGACACCTACCCTATGGCCGCTCACCCAGCACTCAGGCGGGAGGCGCATTTTTTCGCAGAGGTGCGAACTGTGCCCGAGTAAAGATGGCGCCCTCAAGCGTACTGACTCAGGTGGTTGGGCACACGTGGTGTGTGCATTGTACATCCCTGAGGTGCGATTTGGAAATGTCACCACCATGGAGCCCATCATGCTCCAACTCATTCCACAAGAGAGGTTTAATAAGGTAGGAGGAAGTCACAAACTGTGATTACTTTTGTTTTTGCATTTGGTGAAGTGTACACAGAACACTAATTTGTATTCTAATTTTCTGTAATGAACTGTGTTTATCAGGAGCATTGAATGGTTGCATTTTCATCTGTTTCAGTCATAATAACTTGGAGATCAGTTGTTTTTAAAGTTAGGTTGTTAAAATGATTGTTTTCAGTAAGTGTGGTACAACTTTAGTAAATGTTGAGATGAATCACATCATTAGGAGAATACTTATTGATCATGTCTTCTTGTTTCACCTCTGCATTGTCACCGAGAGGTACAGCCTAAGTAAAGTTGAACTCTAGATTATATCTATGTAGTCCTGTATTATTAGCATGTTTTTTTAATCTTTTTCATAGTACAGTACATCAAATTGCTTAGCAATTTTTTTCATGTAGGTGATCTAGATTGTATTAGGAAGTTTTATGTAAAGGTATCTTTATCTTATACAGTGACTGCTGTCATTTATGACTTGTTCAGTACTAATAGTGAATTATATATTTCATTATTAAGGGGACTATGTTCTTTATCATTAAACATTTGCATCCTTCAGTCATGCTACATCTGTGAAGAGGGTGGCAAAGAAAGCAGAGCCATCATTGGTGCGTGTATGCAGTGTAACAAGTCAGGGTGTAAGCAGCACTTTCATGTAACATGTGCACAGTCAATGGGCTTGCTTTGTGAGGAAGCAGGAAACTACTTGGATAACGTTAAGTACTGCGGTTATTGCCAGTACCATTTTTCAAAGCTGGTAAGTGGAGATTCCATCCTTCTCTGTTTTTTGTTTCTCAGATTATTTTATAAATCTAAGATAATAATTTGGATAGTTATTTTAAGAGGAAATTATTTGTTAAATCTGTGCCAAACACTCAGTTAAAGCTAATTCAATACCTTTTATAAACTCTGGAAAAATGCTTGAAGCATTTTGCTTAAAAGTGTTTTATATTGTCTTGGGAACTACATTAATAGAAGTATAGCAACTAGAAGAAACAAGGTGTAGAAACAATGAAGGATATGTCAATGAGCATATCAGAAAGGAACAGAAAATCTAACACAAGCACAAATAAAGAAAGCAGTGAACAATCCGAGGAAAGATATTTTTTTTTACATAGTTTCACATGTAGATGATAAGATTTAGAAAAAATGATTGAACTGTGATGTTGGGTTACTAGTTGGAGAATAGTATGTTACTTCTCCAACTTTATAATATATAGTGGAACCCCAAGTTTCAAACTCAACGACTATCGAACGCTTAGAGTTTTGACCGCTTTTTTCGAACCAATTTTGTCCCGAGTATCAAACGTGCCCCGTGTCTCGAACCGCATACCAGATCTGTCCACCTGCCCCCATCCCCCGCACAGGCGTCGTGAGCCAATCTGGCCAATCTGGCTTTGTTAATGCTTGAGTGAACACTAACCTGCGCTCTCATTTAAACATTTCACAATTAATTCATTGTGTTTGTTGCTTGTTTATTAAGTGCGACTGTGAAATAAGCTACCATGGTGGTGGTTGTTGATGGTGGTGGTGGTGGTGGATGGTATTGGTGAATGGTGGTGGTGGATGGTATTGGTGGAGGGTATTGGTCGATGATGGTGGATGGTGCCTTCTTCAGAGATTAAGGAGATTTGTGCATTGTGGAATCGGGTGCAGGCATTTGCTGAAAAATATCACCTTGAGCAAGCTGAAATAAACCATCTCTGCAACAAGTACAGTGACAGAACTGTGTCCCATTTTAAGGAAATCTTAAAGAAGGGAAGTAATCCCAGGTAAGGACTTGTTACCTAAAGTCTTTACGGAAGGGGATTCCCCTTCCAAACAATAAGTACTCCCTCACTCCTTCCTATCTTCCAAATGCCATCAACAATCTTCAATAAAGGTAAATAAAAATGTTATTTTATATGTTTATTTAAATGTTTATTTATCTATTACTAATTGTACTATGTTGTGTGTATGTAAAACTATATTAATCTCTATAAAATGTATTTTTTTGTGAATATTTTTGAGTTTCTGGAATGGATTAATTATTTTCGTTATTTCTTATGCGAAATATTGCTTTGAGTTTTGAATGTTTCGACTTTAGAACTAGCTTCACTCACGAAATCGTAATGACACGATTGCAAACAAACCATACCACGGGCGGGATTGAACCCGCGGTCAGAGAGTCTGGAGTTTTGAGACACACTGACCGCGGGTTCAATCCCACCTGTGGTATGGTTTAGAACTAGCTCCTGGAATGGATTAAGTTCGAAACTTGGGGTACCACTGTAACTGACAATCAGATAAATTAGTTTCAACTGAGAGACAAAGATGCAGTATTGAAATGTTTAGTTGAACAATTTATATTTGTTTAGACTATAAACTGAGTAACAGGTTGAACTGTTATGGAGGGAAAATAAACCCATTAGGGCTTATAAATTTATGGTAATATGTGAAAGCCTTTACTAACATGAACTTGAAGCACTGATTTATGGAGAGATGTTTGTACAACCAATTATTGTTAAGGAAAAAATACTGAACATTTTTATGGTCAGAACTTAAGCAGAATTTATGCAAAAGAAGTAGAAAGACTTGAAACTCATCAAAGGTATACCAAAGGTAAGACAGAACATTGTAACTGATAGACCCTTGATGTGATTTTCGTCTCCCCCCCCCCCCAAAAAAAAAAAAAGGTACTTGATATAGCAAGTGAATCAATGTCTAGTTTTAGAGAAAATATTATGTAGTTAATTTTATATAATAAGTATGGTATGGGATTAAAAGATAAAGAATCTAACACAAAATGGGAGTTGTCACAGTTACTTTTTGCTGATGACACTAATTTTGGGAGATTCTGAAGAGAAGTTGCAGAGATTGATGGACAAGTTTGGGAGGGTGTGTAAAAGAAGAAAATTAAAAATGAATGTAGGAAAGTGCAAGGTGATGAGGATAAAACAATTTGGGTAATGAAAGATTGGATGTCAAATTGGAGGGAGTATGGAGGAAGTGAATTTGTTGAGATATTTGGGAGTGAACTTAGCAGATGGGTCTATGAAAGATGAGGTGAACCATAGAATTGACAAAGGGGGGGGGGAAGGTGAGTTGTGCACTGAGGAGTCTGTAGAGACAAAGAACATTATTCCTGGAAGCAAAGAGGGAAATGTATGAGGGTATAATGGTAACAACGCTTTTATATGGGTATGAAGCTTGGGTAGCGAATGTTTCAAGAAGGAGAAGGCTGGAGGCAGTGGAGGTGTTGTGCCTGAGGACAGTGCATGGTGTGAATATTATGCAGAGAATTTGTAGCTTGGAGAAGAGGTGGTGGTGCAGAGTTTCTAAAAGTATTATCTGGAGGGCTGAGGAGGGGTTGTTGAGGTAGTTCAGACATTTAGAGGATGGAGCAAATTAGAATGACTTGGAAGGCATATAAATCTGTAGTGGAAGGAAGGTGGGGTAGAGGTCATCCTAGGAAAGGTTGGAGGGAGGGGGTAATGGAGGTTTTGTGTGCGTGGGGCTTAGACTTCCAACAAGCCTACCTGAGCATGTTAGATAAGAGTGAGTACAGGCAAATGGCTTTTATGACTTGACATGCTGTTGGAATGTGAGCAAAGTAACATTTATGAAGGGATTCAGAGAAACTGGTTAGCTGGACTTGAGTCCTGGAGTTGGGAAGTACAGTGCTTGTGCTCTAAAGGGTGGGTGGAGATATGTTGCAGTTTTTGAACTGTTGTGCAGGCATGCCTCTGGCAAGATGGTGATGACATGCCTCTGGCAAGATGGTGATGACACACCTCTGGCAAGATGGTGATGACACACCTCTGGCAAGATGGTGATAGCACACCTCTGGCAAGATGGTGTTGGAGTGAGTGATGAAAATGTTTCTTCTTTTTCGGGTCACCCTATCTCAGTGGGAAATGGCTGATGTTAATAAAAAAAAGTATATTACAAATAAGTTTTTTATATACACTTGAGAGCACTAGGTCTTGGAAGTTAATAGGTGTTGTATGTGCATATATTTCTGGGGATGAGCATAATTATTTTTGTTTAGTTATATTATTGAAAGGATTTGGTAGTGTTACAAAATGGAAAATTGAAAACAACTTTATATACTGGTACAAGGATGATGGATCTGTTGTGTAAGAAGTTTTGACATTCTGATGGTAAAGTGTCAACAAATAAGTGGATATCTTAACCAGTACCTACAGTGGCGAGATAAATTGAAAGGCAAACATTGTTTGAATGTTCCAGAAATAAAGAAATGTAAACTGTCAAAATAGAAATTAATGTTAGCACTTGGTGACATTATTGCAACCAGGATTTCAGTCTAGGGAGAAGAGGAGGGAAAGGCTTAACTGTTTAATGACAGTGCTAATAGTGCTGTGATTTAAAAAAAAATCTGAATTGGTAGAAAATCTTTTTCTTTTTATAATGACACAAAAAAAAAATGAAATTTGATTGAAAACTTAGAATTATGCAAGCACAAAATTGGTGGTCTGGTCGCAATTTATGGACTGACACTTTTGCCGACTTGAGTCCTGTAAGCCAATTCCAATGATCAGTTCAACCTAATTTATAGCTATTTTGCTTGTATGTCTTCTGTTCTATCGATTGAGCACAAGAAACCGTTCATTCAGCAATCATAAGTACCCTGTCATGTGCACAGAATTTTGTAATTGGCCAATTTTACACAAAAAAATAGTCCAAAATAAACACTGTAGGCATTCCAGCCACTAAAGCAACCTATCCTATGTTCATTGATCACATTTCCAAGCCTCTCTATTATACTTGTCCTGCTTTGAATCCATCATGGCACCAAAAATCAAAGTTGTACCCTGCCTCTCGGATAATAAAATACAACTCGTGAAATGATTGCAAACAAATCACAAAATATAACCACAAATGATTTGTCATGGTTTATGGTGTCCCAGTAATTGAAGCAGGCCTGGTAAAAAACTAAAATAGACCAGGAAGGGAGGGGAGGCTACCCTTCCCTACCACAAAAAAATCATCAGAAATCTAATATTTCTGCTACTTTGAGCTATGTTTTCAACTACTTCTGGTTTGAAACTGACCAGAATCATCTCTACTTCAGTAGTAGCTTTCCAATAAAACCAAAACAACCATCCTAGAAACCACCTCAGATTTGCCGTTTTAAACCAAACACAAGTTCAGAAGTTTGCTCTACTATCAAACACTGTGTGGGGCAGGAATTTTTTAATATGTATGCTTATCAAACAGATATATTCTCTTACGTCTAGGCAGCTTATTTGAGGGAGCTGTGCTCAAATTAAGATCTTGAGCGATATTTCCTCAGACCGAACCTAATTACCCCCCATTCTCCCCTCCCCTATCCCATCCTCCCCATCCTCCCCTTTTTCCATTCCTCCTCCTCCTCCTCACCCCTCCCTTTTGCCCTTCCTCTTTTTGGCCTTTGGGATTTCTCCCACAGGCGCGCTAGTTCTAGGTAGGGGAAAGGACACCGGGGTCCATCCCATTCCGTTGAGGTTCTTGGCGGTGGCGTAGTTTGCCGTGGAATCTGGATTGCCTGGGGTTGTCCCGATCCCTCTCCGGTATCCCGGAGTAGCTTTGGGTGTCTTTCGGGCGACGGGTGTATCTCTGGAAGCCACCTTTCGGATTCCGGGGGTGGTGGCCGAAGGAGGTATGCTTTGTGGCGGATATCCGGCCGCCCTCTCTTTTGTCCACCGAGGTAGCTCGGCAGATGTGAGGTTGCTATCCCGGATTGCTGGTTTACTGGCATGAAGGGTAGGGTATGGCACGGGTTCCATGCTGCATCTGCGCTACTAGCGGTGTTGAGGTCCTCTTGGGCGCGGAGGGAGATTTCTGGCCCTTTCATTCCTCCTGGGAACTATTCCTCCCCGCTCCCCCCCTTTTTTATTCTTTTTTTTTATTTTTATTTTCTTTTCTTCTTTCTTTTTTTTTCTTAAAAACAAAAAGCAAAGGAGTAACCTAACCATGGCAGCCCTAGTCTATGAACCCACTACCCCCAGGCCCCTTCTTGATACCACACCCCATTCTGACCCTGCCTTGTGTTTAGACCACTCTTCGGACACTCCTGATGCCCCTGTACCTCTTGCTGGTGCTGTTTCCTCACCCGCTTCAGGTACCGGGACTTCGACTGACTCCTTCGATTTGTCTGAACTCCGCTCTCCTTTGACTATGCTTCCGGCTTCTCCCTCTACGGTACGGCAATTTTCGAATCGCCCGCCCATTTCACGCCGGACCAACTCCGGTCCTACTCCTAAACACCAACGTCAATCTCCTGATGATGCTCCTTCGTTACCTTCCCATTCTACTCGGAAAAGACCGACACGTCAAGCACTCCCTCTCCACGCTCAGTTTCGGACCACACAATGGACTAAATTCTTTACTTTAAGACCAACTTCTTCTGCCTACCTTTCTGACCATAGTATTGGCAAAGCGCTCCTGCGTCATGTTGGCAGAGATATTTCATTTCATGCTCTCAAGAGCGGTACGCGCATCGTCACTGTCCAGAAATCTACCCAAGCTCATGATCTTTCTCTCCTTTCGAATATCGATACTACTCCTATCACTATTGAAAAGCATCTTTCTCTCAATTCTTGTAGTGGTACTGTCATTCTGCCCCATACCATAGTCCAACAGAATTTCCAGTCATGTGGCAATGACATTTTTGAACAGCTGGAACTCCAGGATCTCCCAATCCTCAAAGTAAACACTTATGTCCTTCCTGCCCGGGGGTGGAGACGTTACCCTTGCAATGTGGCTCGTTTAACTTTTGATAGCCGAGAACTCCCGTCCTCTGTATATGTCGCGGGACATCGGTTACAAGTTCGAAAGGTGATACCTACACCGCAACAATGTAGAAATTGCTGGCGTTTTGGTCACCCAGCGAAATATTGCAGATCTATGGCCGAATGCCCAGTCTGTGGTGCCGACGACCATTCTAATACATCTTGCAGTCAACCTCCATCTTGCCTTAATTGTAATGAAGCTCACCCTTCGTACTCCCGCCGTTGCCAGGTCTACTTAAATGAACGTGAAATCCGTTGCCTCAAAGAGGCAGAAGGTCTCCCTTATGCTATGGCGGTTACTCATCTCCGCCTCCAAGGGAGACTACCCCGTGTTTCTTATTCTCGTGTTTCCAAACATCCCCCCACTTCTGGGGTCCCATCTTCTGCAGCAAAAGGATTAGATGCCACTACGGCATCTAATCCTTTTGCTGTCCTTGGCTCTGACGTCCCGACTACAACTCAATCTGTTCTCACATCTTCGCGTCCTTCCTCACAAGCCCCAGTATTGACAAGACCTCGTACGACACCTAATACCAATCGCCCCTCTACTCAGAAGTCCAAAAAATCCACATTGCTCAAATCTTCTTTGCCCCTTCCTTCCCTTCTTCCACCTCCACACTTTACCTTTCCAGTCTCTGTACCTAGTTCTTCCCCTCTCTCTGGCTCTATTACAAGTGTGGAGATTCACCCTCCTCCTCGTACTATGCCTTCCACCCCCGTCCCCTCCCAAGTTACTCCCTCTTCTGCTACCTCCCAGGTTTCTGCCTCTTCTGTCCCCCCCCCCCCACACTTCATCTCCAGTCCCTTACACTCTTCCCTCCCCCTCTACTTTGGTACAGTCCATTACTGTCCCAATCTTTACTCACCCTCCTCCTTCTATCTCCAATATGGTCCCCCATACATCTTTGAATTCAGAAACACTTGAAGCCATTTCAGAATATATTGCAGAGACTAAACCTTCAGTGGACACTGATTCACTTCCTGTTCCTTCTCTTCCCTCTCCTCCATCTTCACAACCCCATTCTTCGCAACGCTCCGTTCCTTCGCTACTTGAACAGATCTATGGCCGGATTTCACGTTCATTTAAGTAGACCTGGCAACGGCGGGAGTACGAAGGGTGAGCTTCATTACAATTAAGGCAAGATGGAGGTTGACTGCAAGATGTATTAGAATGGTCGTCGGCACCACAGACTGGGCATTCGGCCAATGCCACCACACGTTGACTTTTCTAACCCCTCTAGTCCGTACGTGCCTTCACCTACAGATTCCTGATATTTTCTTCATCGCCAATCATGGCCTATTTACAGTGGAATATCCGCGGCCTCAGGGGTAATCAGGGTGAGCTTCAGATGTTGCTTTCCAGGTTTTCCCCTGTTGGTGCTTGCTTACAAGAACCAAAATTACACTCGGCTGTTTTCCAACCTATCTCAGGCTATAATTTATTGTATTCTTCGGATCCTTTCTCAGATGGGACCTTTAATGAAAGTGCCCTTCTTCTACGCAATGATATTCCGTACTGTCAACTATTTGTCCATACCTAGCTGCATTACACTGCAGCCCGTATCCACTTGAATAAGTGGTTTACAATATGTTCTCTATATCTCTCTCCTTCTCGAGCATTTTCTATCCCAGACTTGCCTTTCTTGTTTCATCCTTACCACCACCACTTCTGTTACTTGGTGATTTTAATGCCCACCATTTCCTCTGGGGGGGTCTCATTGTGACTCGCGTGGCATTCAGTTGGAGGCTTTTCTCGCCTCTCACCCCCTCCATGTTTTAAATACGGGTACTCCCACCCATTTTGATCCTCGTACTCATACTCTCTCTTGCATCGATCTATCAGTCTGCTCTTCCTCCACTGCACTAGACTTCACCTGGTCTGTTCTACCAGACTTACATGACAGCGATCATTTTCCGATCATTCTTACTTCTCCTTCCTATTCACCACCTTTCCGTAGCCCTCGCTGGCAATTTGATCGGGCAAATTGGGATCTTTACTCACACCTCACTGCTTTTAGTGAGGTTCCTTCTTCATCCTCCATTGATGAGCTCCTACACATCTTATCGACATCAGTTTATACCGCAGCTTCTCATTCTATACCCCAAACCTCAGGCAGGCATTCTCAGAAGTGCGTGCCTTGGTGGTCTCCTGCTTGTGCTCGTGCAGTACGTTTGAAACGTGCTGCATGGGGCAGGTACCGGTACAATAGAACCGCTGAGAGAGTTCTTGATTTTAAGCAGAAGCGTGCGATCGCTCGCCGTGTCATCCGTGAAGCTAAACGCACTTGTTGGCGAGACTATGTTTCCACCATCACCTGTGCTTCTTTTATGAGTGCAGTCTGGAAAAAAGTGATGAAATTGAGTGGTAAATACTCTCCTGACCCGGCTCCTGTTCTACGGGTCGCTGGTGTTGATGTAGCAAACCCTCTCGACGTTGCCATTGAACTTGGCACACATCTGGTCCGTATTTCCCGAGGGCTCCATCTATGCCCCTCGTTTCTTTCCTCAAAGTCTGCCAGAGAGTTAGTACCCTTGGACTTTTCTTCTCTCAGAGAAGAACAGTATAATGTGCCTTTTACACTTCAAGAACTGGAGGCAACGCTCTCAGCTTGCCGATCATTGGCAGCTGGGCCTGACGACATTCATATTCGTATGTTACAACATTTACATCGGTCAGCCCTTGTAGTCCTCTTACACCTCTTCAATCTTATTTGGGCACAAGGAGTTCTTCCCCAGCTGTGGAAATCTGCCATTGTTCTCCCTTTCCGCAAACCGGGTACTACAGGACATGATGCCTCCCACTATCGCCCCATCGCTCTTACTAGTGCAGTTTGCAAAGTGATGGAACGCCTCGTAAATTGACGTTTAATGTGGTATTTAGAGACTCACAACAGTCTCTCTGCTAGTCAATATGGCTTTCGTAAGGGTCGTTCTACCATAGACCCCTTACTACTCTTGGATACGTATGTTCGTAATGCCTTTGCAAATAATCACTCAGTTATTGCCATATTTTTTGACCTTGAGAAGGCATATGACACAACTTGGAGGTATAATATTTTGGCCCAGGCCCATTCCTTAGGCCTCCGAGGCAATCTACCATCCTTCTTTAAGAACTTTTTAACTGACAGACATTTCCGTGTTCGAGTCAATAATGTTCTTTCCCCGGACTTCGTCCAAGCTGAAGGTGTCCCTCAGGGATGTGTTCTAAGCACAACACTTTTTCTCCTTGCTATAAATGATTTGGCCTCTGTTCTTCCACCCAATATTTGGTCATCACTCTATGTTGATGACTTCGCTATTGCTTGTGCAGGCGCTGACTGTCACCTTATTGCAGTTTCTCTCCAGCATGCGGTCGACCGTGTTTCCACTTGGGCCACCACGCATGGGTTTAAATTTTCAAGTACCAAAACTCACCAAATTACTTTCACTAGACGCTCTGTTATCTCCGATCATCCTTTGTATCTCTATGGCTCCCGTATCCCCGAATGTGATAGTCAGGTTTCTAGGCCTTCTCTTTGACTGTCGGTTATCCTGGAAACCTCACATTACCTCTCTGAAGGCAACTTGTCACAGCCGGCTAAACCTTCTTAAAACCCTTGCTCATCTTTCCTGGGGAGCTGAACGTCGAACTCTGCTTCGCCTACATTCAGCCCTCGTTTTATCGAAACTCGATTATGGTGACCAGATTTATTCCGCTGCCTCTCCTGCTACTCTCTCTAGCCTTAACTCTATCCATCACCAAGGCTTACGTTTGTGCCTTGGTGCTTTTCGCTCTTCCCCTGTTGAGAGCCTCTATACAGAAGCAAATGTTCCATCCTTGTCTGATCGCCGTGATGCCCATTGCCTTCGCTACTATGTACGCTCTCACGATCTACACAATCCTTCCATTTGTAGAATGGTCACCGATATTAGTAGACATTCTTTATTCGTTCGCCGCCCCTGTTTGCTCCATCCCTTTTCTCTTCGCCTACATTCACTCTTGTCTTCCCTTCAGTTACCACCTTTATATGTTCATGTAGCATCTCACTTTTCCCTACCCCCCGGGAAGTTCCAGCTGTTCGGGTCTGTTCTTTCTCACTCCCTTGCTCGAAAGCTCAACTGCCTACGGTGGCTTCCCGCTCTCTTTTTCTTGATCACTTCCACTCCCATTCTCATGCCACCGCTGTGTACACAGATGGCTCTAAGTCTTCAGACGGCGTCGGATTCGCAGCAGTGTTTCCGGACAGCGTCGTGCGGGGGCATTTACTATCTTCAGCTAGCGTCGTTTTTACTGCTGAACTGTATGCCATTCTTGCAGCACTTATTCGTATCGCATCTATGCCTGTGTCATCATTTGTAGTAGTCTCAGACTCCCTTAGTGCTCTACAGGCTATACGAAAATTTGATACATCTCATCCCCTAGTTCTCCGTATCCAACTTTGGCTACGCCGTATCTCTACCAAACATAAATATTGTTTTTTGTTGGGTCCCTGGTCATGTCGACGTACAGGGCAATGAACAGGCAGACACTGCTGCGCGGTCAGCAGTACATGACCTACCAATTTCCTATCGAGGTGTTCCATTTCTGGACTATTTTGCTGCAATAGCTACCCACCTTCGCACCCGTTGGCAACAACGTTGGTCAACTCTGCTCAGTAACAAACTTCATTCTATTAAACCGAGCATAGGTTACTGGCCGTCTTCTTGTCATCAGTGCCGAGGTTGGGAGACCACTCTCTCCCGCCTTCGCATTGGCCACACTCGTCTTACTCATGGGTATCTCATGGAGAGGCACCCTGTTCCTCTCTGTGAGCAGTGTCAAGTTCCAGTATCGATTAGCCACATTCTGTTAGACTGCCCTCTCTATCAATGAGCACACAGAATTTACCTCCAACGTCGTCTTCGTTCTACTACTCTCTCTTTACCTTCCCTTCTTGCTGATGGACCCTCCTTTAATCCTGACTCTCTCATTGACTTCTTGACAACGACTGATTTACTCCACGTACTCTGATGATACTTTTCGCACTCCCCTCAGCCCTTTCTAGTTCAGTCTCTTGCTGCCCTTTACCCTTTCACCATCCACTACCCCGCTGTTATCCGTAACCTATTACTCATCCATCTCCCTTTTGCCACCTGATGCCCTCACTTCCTTCCTGCCCTGCAGCGCTGTATAGCCCTTGTGGCTTAGCGCTTCTTTTTGATTATAATAATAATAATTGAGCGATATTAGCATCAGTGACGTAGATCTATGTGACAGTGTAAGTGTTAAAAATCATTAGATGCTAAAAAAATCAGAGAAATAGTCATTAAAACTATAAGACATTTCAGTATGTATGTGAAATTTCTTAAACTATTGTGCTTTCATAGTCAACAAGTCAAATTAATATAGTGAAAGTTAACATTAATTGTAAATACTATACAGGTCTCCCTCAACATTCGTGTTTTCCACTTTCGCTGGCTTCGAACATTTGCGAATTCCCAGCCGCCAAATCATATTTATGTTGAGGGCTTTGAAGGTGATGAATGACATTGATAGAGGCATAATTCCCTAGAAAACTGTAGATACGAAGAAGCGGTCTCAGTTGTCCATCGCAATGTTCTTACGGGAAGGGGGGTAGGGTGGCACTGTATGTCCGAGAACGCTTGAACTGTTGCATAAAAACTGGTATAAAGTCTGAAATAACACATACAGTCTGTCTGCATAGAATTTTCAGAGGGGCACGAGAAATTGATTTTAGGTGTGATATACCGTCCCCCAAACTTAGATAGGGACCAAGAGAGACTACTGTGGGAGAAAATTGTTGAGGCCACAATGATGTAGTAATTCTAGGGGACTTCAACTTTAGTTAGATTGATTGGAATTTCTTGATTGGGAATTTAGAATCTAATGACTTCTTAGAAGTAGTTCAGGATTGTTTTTTGAAGCAGTTTGTGACAGGACCTGCAAGGGGAAATAATCTGCTTGATTTGGTTCTGGCAAACAAGGAAACCCTTGTTAATAATTTAGAAATTACAGAGGAACTCGGCACAAGCGACCACAAATCAATTACCTTTAGCATTGAATGGAAGTATGATAGAAGGGATAACTTGGTAACGGTCCTAGATTTTCGCTTAGCAGATTACAATGGGCTTAGAGAACACTTATCTGTGGACTGGGGTAACGAAGAGTCATCAATGACAGTTTTCTGAACACTATACATGCTGCCCAAAGAACATTTTTTTTTTTTAACAAGTCGGCCGTCTCCCACCGAGGCAGGGTGACCCAAAAAATAAGAAAATCCCCCAAAAGAAAATACTTTCATCATCATTCAACACTTTCACCTCACTCACACATAATCACTGTTTTTGCAGAGGTGTTCAGAATACAACATTTATCCCATATAAATAATTTTTCTTCTTCTTTCAACAAACCAGCCGTATCCCACCAAGGCAGGGTGGCCCGAAAAAGAAAAACTTTCATCATCATTCATTCCATCAATCTTGTCCCCCAGGATGCGACCCACACCAGTCGACTAACACCCAGGTACCTACTTGCTGCTAGGTGAACAGGACAACAGGTGTAAGGAAAGGTGTCGAAATGTTTCTACTCCTCCGGGAATCGAACCCGGGCCCTCCGTGTGTGAAGCGAGAGGTTTGCCAGCCAGGCCACGGGGTCACCTTAAAAATAAAAGTAGGTCTTAGATAGGGATGTGTAATGTCACCATGGTTGTTTAACATATTTATAGATGAGGTTGTAGAAAAAGTAATTGCTAGGGTGTTGGGGAGAGGAGTGGGATTAAATTATGAGGAATCGAATGCAAAATGGGAGTTGACACAGTTACTTTTTGCTGATGATACTGTGCTTATGGGAGATTCTAAAGAAAAGTTGCAAAGGTTAATGGACAAGTTTGGGAGGGTGTGTAAAGGTAGAAAGTTGAAAGTGAACATAGATAACAGTAAGGTGATGAGGGTATCAAAAGATTTAGACAAAGAAAAATTGGATATCACATTGGAGGGAGGGAGTATGGAAGAAGTGAATGTTTTCAGATATTTGGGAGTTGACTTGTCAGGAGATAGGTTTATGAAGGATGAGGTTAACCATAGAATTGCTGAAGGAAAAAAGGTGAGTGGTGCATTGAGGTGTCTGTGGAGACAAAATATGTTATCCGTGGAGGCAAAGAAGGGAATATATGAGAGTATAGTGGTACTAACACTCTTGTATGAGTGTGAAGCTTGGGTTGTAAATGCTGCAGCGAGGAGGCGGCTGGAGGCAGTGGAGATGTCCTCTCTAAGGGAAATGTGTGGTGCAAATATGATGCAGAGAATTCGTAGTGTGGAAATTAGGAGGTGTGAAGTTACTAAAAGTATATTAGTGAGTGGGCTGAGGAGGGGTTGTTGAAATGGTCTTGTCATTTAGAGAGAATGGAACGAAGTAGAATGACTTGGAGAGCGTATAAATCTGTAGGGAAAGGAAGGTGGGGTAGGGGTCGTCCTCGAAAAGGTTGGAGGGAGGGGGGGCAAAGGAGGTTTTGTGGGCGAAGGGCTTAGACTTCCAGCAAAGCATGCACGAGTGTGTTGGATAGGAGTGAATGGAGATAAAGGGTTTTTGGGATCTGACAAGCTGTTGGAGTGTGAGCAGGGTGATAGTTTGTGAATGGATTCAGGAAAACTGGTTAGCCAGACTTGAGTCCTGGAAATGGGAAGTACGTACAATGCCTGTACTTAAAAGGAGGGGTTTGGGATATTGGCAGTTTGGAGGGACATCTAAGCTGTAGTATCTGGGCGCTTCTGCAGGGACAGTGATTATGTATGAGTGACTGTGAAAGTGTTGATTAATGAAAGTTTTTTCTTTCTTTTTGGGTTTTTCTTTCTTTTTGCATCGCCCTGCCCCAGTGGGAAACGGCCAACGTGTTTGAAAAAAAAAAAAAAATTTATTCTATTTCTTTATTTTGGTCTTTTAAGGCTATTTACAAAGAATACTTACAATTGCTTCAGAGTGCATTAGTCCTCAAAATGTGGAAATAATTTACATTGTTCAACTTTACTGGCTTATCCTTGGTTAAATATACTTAGTATGCTTTGTGGCTGAATTCTGCTGTTAGTATCATGAAATTGTAATAAATTTGGAATGAATAAATCATCTTTGTGCCACTTCCACGCCCTGTTTACTCTGTTAATCATAATGTTTAGTTGGACATATGTGGATCTTTACCTAAACATCACATAGAAGGTCTTGTCAGTGTTAAGCATGAGTATATTTGTACTCATCCAGGTAGATATCTTTATGAGCTCCTCATTAACAGTGTTGTTGAGAGAATTTGGATTTAAGTCCTGAAGGTGGGAAGTACAGTACATGCACTGAAGGAAGGGTTTGAGATATTTGCTGTTTGGAGGGACATCTGAACTGTTGTACCTGTATTATTGGTGTCTGTTAACCCTTTCAGGGTTTCGGACGTACTAGTACGGCTTACGACCCACGGTTTTTGACGTACTAGTTCGCCTAAATTCTAGCGCCCTCAAATCGAGTGAGAGAAAGCTGGTAGGCCTACATATGAAAGAATGGGTCTATGTGGTCAGTGTGCGCAGTATAAAAAAATCCTGCAGCACACAGTGCGTAATGAGAAAAAAAAACTTTGACCGTGTTTTTGGATTAAAACAGCGAGTTTGCACTGTATTTTCGTATGGTGTTTATTGTTGTATTCTAGTTTTCATGGTCTTATTTTATAGAATGGAAGACATATTACAGAAATTGAGATGATTTTGACTGGTTTTACAAAGAAAACTACCTTGAAATTGCACTCACAGTAGCAGAAATGTTCGATTTTTACCAAAGTTCAGAAGTACAGTAAACAAATCATGCCAAGCGTCCAATACACATCAACTGGTGAGTCTGATATTCTTTCACAAGTGCACCGATATTATTTATACCATTTCTACACTAATACAGTAGTCTGCATAACAGTAAATCTTCTATTTTTTTGTGAGAATACAAATTCAAAGTGGAAAGAAAAAGAATGTAAGAGAAGCGTGGGGACATGATTAATGAACAGAGGAAATGTTATTTTAGTGCCAGGAATGTCTTTCTTGTTTATTCTGAACCCTATTCTGAAATTGGCACCTTTTGAAATTTGTGTGAAATTGGCAAAATTGCTAAATTCTGACCACTGTATTGGATAGTTGAAATTGGTAAATGGGTGGTTTCTTGTACTCATTCGATAGAAAAAATATAGTTATAGCGAAATAGTTATGATTTTTGTCGACAAGTACACTGGAATTGGCCGAAAATAGGGTTCAAAGTGGGCAAAATCTCCAATGCGTAAACATTGTCGAGACCGCTAACTTCACGAGAGCATAATTCCGTAAGTTTTCCATCAAATTTCATACTTTTGGTGTCATTATGATCGGGAAAAGGTTCTCTATCTTTTCATAAGAATTTTTTGTTTTTTTTAAATTTGGCCGTCCGAGAACAAGTCTCTGAGAGGGCATGCTGTGGTCTACTGTGTCAAAAGCTTTCCTAAGGTTAATAAAGAGTCCTAGTGGATATTCATTATAACAAAAAAAAAAAGGCACAATACTGTGACTGGAACGATGCACAAATAATCCGCACATAGAAGAGAGGAGCTTACGACGATGTTTCGGTCTGACTTGGACCATTTACAAAGTCAGGAGCTGCATAAAGGAAGTATAGCAGTTCTATAATTGCATCATTTGCGCTTTTATTTGGTCTGAAATCAAACTGGCAGAGGTTGAATATATTGAGTGATGCTAGGAAAGAGTATAATTTCATGTGAATTATTTTGTCAAAAATTTTAGATAATGGTAAGTTAGATGTTGGCCTTAAGTTATTTACGGCTGTTGGGTCTCTACCTTTGTGTATTGGGGTAACACTTGCTATCTTTAGTATTGTCAGAAAAGTGTTGGTTTCTAATGATTTGTTGAACAATATTGTAAAGGTTCATGAAAACACATGAGCTTCTCTTTTAAACAATAATGGTGGTACCTATGCTAAGTTTCCTGACATGTTTTTCAGTGAATTTATTATGAAAGTGACCTCATTAGGAAAAGTTGGAACCAGATAAACTTCCAGCAATGTAGTCACTTGAGTATTGGTACTTGGGATTTTGCTAGATAAACTTGATCCTATGGTAGAGAAGAAACCATTTAACTTATTGGCTGCTTTATCAGGCTGGAGATGTGGTTCATTGGGTCTGGTTAGGACAATATCTTGGGTTTTGGTCATTTTACGAGAACCCAGGATTTGAGTTTCTGTTCCAGATCTTCTTCATAACACCTCTTATTTCATTGAACCTGGTTCAATTGTTTAGACTTCCTTATTAGTTTGGTAATTACTGTTGTATAGTTTTTTTGGTTTGTTTTATAGTTATCAAGCCCAGTCTATATTTCTCATAAATGTTTTTATCAGTGGACCTGAGGATGATATGTTTTAGCCATGGGCTACCTAGTCTCTGCTGTGATCTGTTTAGTTTTATTAAGACAATGTTTATTGTAAAAGCTTCGTATTTTTTGCAGAAAAAATTTGACATATATGTCAATGCCTCCGTCATCGGTCAGTGTAACTTACTGCTGTAGTGAAGTTACATAATGATTCATATTAGATTAGCAAAAATTGTACACTGCAGTTAACTTATTAACCCTTTTACTGTCGGTCCCATAATATTATGACTTGCAATCCAGTGTCGGTTCCGTAATACTACACCAAAATTCTAGTGGCTTCTAGTCTTGTGGGTGATAGCTGATAGACCTACATATAAAAGAATGGGTCTGAGTGGTCAGTGTGTGCAGTATAAAAAAAAGTCCTGCAACACACAGTACATAATGAGAAAAAAAAACTGCTGCCTTATTTTTGGTTTAAAACAGCGACTTTGCTGTGTATTTTTGTATGGTGTTTATGGTTGTATTCTCATTTTCTTGGTCTCATTTGATAGAATGGAAAATATATTACAGAAATAGAGATGATTTTGAATGGTTTACAGACAAAAAGTACCTTGAAATTGAGCTCAAAGTAGCGGAAATGTTCAATTTTTGGTGATGTTCAAGAGTAAACAAATCATGTTACACGTCCAATACACTTCAACTGGTGGGTCTGATAAGCTTTCACAAATGCGCTGATATTATTTATGCCATTTTTACATACAGTAAATCTTCTATTTTTTGCATGAATAAAAATTCAAAATGGAAAACAAACATAATATAAGAGGGACCTGGAGATGTGACTAATAAACAGAGAAAATGTTATTTTAGTGCTAGGAATGTTTACATTGTTAATTCTGGACCCCATTTTGAAACTGACCTTCCTTGAATTTTGCATGAAATTAGCTAAAATACCAAAATCTGATCACTTTATTGGGCAGTTGAAGTAGGTACGTGAGCAGTTTCTTGTGCTCAATCGATAGACCAAAAAAGGAGTTCTAGTGAAATAGCTCTGAGTTTGGCTGATTGGAACAATGGAATTGGCCGAAATAGGGCTCAAAGTGTGTGAAATTGCCAATGTGTAAATATCGCTGAGACTGCTAACTTCGCGAGAGTGTAATTCTGTAAGTTTTCCATCAAATTTCGTACTTTTGGTTTCATTACCATTGGGAAAAGATTCTCTATCATTTCATGATTTTTTTTTTTAAATTCTTCAACACTGAAAGCAAGTTTGCGAGCAGGGGTCGCAACAGTGAAAGGGTTGTTAATAATAATAATAATAACTTATTTCAGCATGATACATGATTTGTTTTTTAGGGAATTAATAATTAGGGTGACTTCTGTGGGTTCAGTTGGAGCAAGATAGAAGGAAAGTAATTACTAGCTTGGGCATTAGTGCTTGGAATTTTGTTAAGGAGACTTGATCCTGTGATAACGAAAAAATCTTTTAACTTATTAGCCGTTCCAGTAGGCTGGATCTGTGGTTCATTGGGTTTAGCTGGAACAGTATCTTTAGTTTTGGTCAGCTTTTGAATACCCAGGATCTGAGTGTGTTTTCCAGGTCTTGTTTTCATATTTCCTTCTCAATCCTTAAACTGTCCAAACGTAGATCTACGTTTGTGCGCGTAGCACTCCAACCTTGATTTTCTCCACAAAAAAGCTTGTAAAAAAAAAAAATGTAGATCTACGTTCAGAGAGCTATGCGAGCAAACGTAGATCTACATTTGGACAGTTTAAGGGTTGATATCTAACCCTTACTTGTTTTTCATCCTTAATTTTTTGTCCTAATTTGTTCACCACATGCTTGAAACTATTTCTTTGCCAATGAATGTGACAGTTCTCACTGTATAATAAAAAATAGACAATGCAGAATTGTGCATATTTCTTCAGACAGAGTATGTGTGTCATTCTCATTTAGTTTACTAGTCTAGGGAAACGTGTAAATTTGTTGAAAAAATTTGGGTGAATTGAGAAAATGTGAGCTTCAAAAATATAAGTTTAGTTAAAATAGTAAAATTCTTTTAATTAAGTAAAAATTAATCATGAGGATTTTAAATATATCTTCAATAAATTAAATGCCTGGTAATGTGAAAATTTTGTAGTGTTAGATTATGTCATTTTCAAAAAGAAAATTTTCCCTACAAAATTTTTAACTTAAAGCATTTGGGGAAGACTTTTTCATATTTTATTTATAGTACAGTTACCCATAATCTATGTCTTAGTAGAGGTAATTTTATTACTAGAAAGATTAACTAAAATAGTTCTTTTTTTCTTTTTTAGATTGTGAAATATTGTTACACTTTGCACATATTTTTGGCACAAGGCTATGTAAATGATCAAATAGACAGTTAATGCTTGTTCATTCATATAAGAATTAACTTGTGGTTTATTATTTGACATGTAAAATCATAGTAACACAATTGTAAATAACTTACAGAATGGATGGGGTTCGAATCCATGACGAGCCAGTCCTAAAACTAACAGACCAGTGTGTTAACCACTGTACCATGCCGGACGAATAAGATTCATCCAGCTAGGGATATTTCACTACCCTAGGAAGGTTAGCATGGCCTGCACTCTGACCACATTGCAGGTTTTACGACTGGCTCACCGTGGGATCGAAACGTATCCGTTCTGTGAGTTGTGGCTTGTTATTTTCAAGAAAATGGGAATGGCATTGATTTATGTGTACTGTATATTGTAGGCTGAGTAGAGGATGTAGATCAGACATGCAGCCTGTGGTATGCTTCAGTCAAGCCTACATTGTGGTAATTGGTTCAGTGTCTCATGTAGCTATTACGTAAGAATATTAAACATCACAAATTTAATTTCTTGAAGTGTTAGTGAGAGACCACAGATATTCTTGTGTTTTCCTTTCATTTCTCTGGGCTACAAATTTAAGCTAATACTGCATGTTTAAACATTACATTTACCTCATCATGATTAGTAATAATTGTAAAAACTGAACTCAAAAGGGGATTCAGAGGTTCATAATGATTAATTGTTGCTGAGTTATCACACAGACACTTGCCATTTTGAACATTGTGTTCTGTGTTTTAAGAGGAATGTTCCAATCATTTTAATTTTGTGTAATCATATATATTGAACAGTCCTTGATGAATCCATCCTTCAACAGAGGAAAGGAAGCCATGTCAAGACAATCCCTCCATATCGTCCCGTCCCATTGGAGGCTGGAGCTTCAGATGATGATAAGGAGTCCAGAGATCCTAAGCTAAAAAGACGAACTGGACGCCCACCGGGTGTAAAGCCATCTGGAAAACTCGGTGAAATCATTGTATCGGGAGGCAGTAATGCTAGTTCCAGTGGGGCGGTGGAGCAACACGACAGAGGACTTGTAGAAGAGGACAATACTGGTGTAACCCCTGGAAGTTCTGGCATATCTCTGGGAGGCAGTGCTAATTTATCAATAATCCCAAATAAAGCTGAAAGAGCAGCTAAAATATCAGAACCTAGTCTTGCTAATAGTGCTTCCTTGTCCATTGCTGTGACCAAGGTTACAGTTCCCATAACAGTCAGTGTATTTTCATCAAATTCATCTTCAATTGCTCCTCCACCTCCTACTTCGTCTTCATTAACACCATCTTTTCCAACCTCATTATCATCAGTGTCAACATCATTTTCACTCTCGGCACCCTCTTCATCCACCTCTACAACGACTTTATCATCGTCATCATCAACAACAACATTATCAACCACTGTTTCCAGCTTGTCATCACCACTAATAGCATCTGTGCCATCTTCAATATTAGCTACAACCCCCTCTTTACCTCGTCCCAAATTAGAATCTCATCCTCATCCTCCAAACACTACACTCGAAAATCCCAACCAGATAATCTTGCCCCTCAACCAGTCACATAATCAGTTACACATGCCGTTACCTGCTGATGCTGACAAAGACAAACAGCAGGAACGAAACCGCAAGCTGCGACGAAATGGGCCACGAACTCCAAGTGGAAATAGTAACTTTGGTGACACAGAATCCAATGTTTCAAATGATGAGGCCCAGTCTAGTGATTTAGTATTGAATATATGTGAAGAAAAGAATCTTAGTGTTGAAAAAGAATCAAATAAAGTGCCAAGTAAACCTTTGGACTCCTCAGATGATGGTGCAAGCTTAAATGTGCAGTTTACACCAAATATGTCTACCTTAACTTCTAAACCTGTTTCTGATCCCTTCATACCAACTATGGCTGACTTTGCTACAAGTGAACCAGCTAAGAGAGGGAGGTAAGTTCTATTTTTTAGACAATGAAGCATTGTTTTTGTTAACCATTTAAACCTTTAAAATAATGGATCTTATATTTTGTCTTTTAAATTTAAATATCCCTTCCTAAATTCAACAATTTCCAGGAACATGGTCATGTGCTCTGCTTTTATGCAGTTTGAGGAAGAGACCTTGTATGTTAAATATTTTTCAGAATTTCTCTCGTTAAGCTGTGCTGCATAAATGTGATAGAATTACAAGGTCAGAATCCAAAATTTATATACAGTTTACTCTCGGTTAATGCAATAGTAACATTCCTGAAAACAGCATGTAGTCAAAACATTGTGTAAAATTAACTGAAGAATGTATGAGAAAAAGTATTCAGGGATCTCTCAACAAAAACCAACGTTTTTCTCTCTCAATTGTAAAATAGCAATAATGGTAATGTAATTGTAGGTTGATGTAGTGATGTGCTTGAGTCAAAGATCCTGCATCTACATTTCTACTAGCAGATGGAGGTGCCTTATTGTTTGGTTGTCCCACTTGTTGAAACTATTTGGGGGTTATAAAGGAGGGGGGTAGAAGCTGGAGGCTGGTGTTGGGAGGATTAGAATGCTGGACAGTGGAGGGGTGGTGGAGGCTAGAAACAAAAGGTAGTGTGGCGATGGTGTGGGCGAGTGTGCAATGAGTGGCTACATGACTAGGCGTGTGAACAGCATGTGGACTTTGAAAGCATTTCTTTTTTTTCTCTAACCTTTTCTCTCTTTTCTCTATCCTCTTTTTCTCTATCCTCTTTTTCTCTATCCTCTTTTTCTCTATCCTCTTTTTCTCTATCCTCTTTTTCTATATCCTCTTTTTCTATATCCTCTTTTTCTCTATCCTCTTTTTCTCTATCCTCTTTTTCTCTATCCTCTTTTTCTCTATCCTCTTTTTCTCTATCCTCTTTTTCTCTATCCTCTTTTTCTCTATCCTCTTTTTCTCTATCCTCTTTTTCTCTATCCTCTTTTTCTCTATCCTCTTTTTCTCTATCCTCTTTTTCTCTATCCTCTTTTTCTCTATCCTCTTTTTCTCTATCCTCTTTTTCTCTATCCTCTTTTTCTCTATCCTCTTTTTCTCTATCCTCTTTTTCTCTATCCTCTTTTTCTCTATCCTCTTTTTCTCTATCCTCTTTTTCTCTATCCTCTTTTTCTCTATCCTCTTTTTCTCTATCCTCTTTTTCTCTATCCTCTTTTTCTCTATCCTCTTTTTCTCTATCCTCTTTTTCTCTATCCTCTTTTTCTCTATCCTCTTTTTCTCTATCCTCTTTTTCTCTATCCTCTTTTTCTCTATCCTCTTTTTCTCTATCCTCTTTTTCTCTATCCTCTTTTTCTCTATCCTCTTTTTCTCTATCCTCTTTTTCTCTATCCTCTTTTTCTCTATCCTCTTTTTCTCTATCCTCTTTTTCTCTATCCTCTTTTTCTCTATCCTCTTTTTCTCTATCCTCTTTTTCTCTATCCTCTTTTTCTCTATCCTCTTTTTCTCTATCCTCTTTTTCTCTATCCTCTTTTTCTCTATCCTCTTTTTCTCTATCCTCTTTTTCTCTATCCTCTTTTTCTCTATCCTCTTTTTCTCTATCCTCTTTTTCTCTATCCTCTTTTTCTCTATCCTCTTTTTCTCTATCCTCTTTTTCTCTATCCTCTTTTTCTCTATCCTCTTTTTCTCTATCCTCTTTTTCTCTATCCTCTTTTTCTCTATCCTCTTTTTCTCTATCCTCTTTTTCTCTATCCTCTTTTTCTCTATCCTCTTTTTCTCTATCCTCTTTTTCTCTATCCTCTTTTTCTCTATCCTCTTTTTCTCTATCCTCTTTTTCTCTATCCTCTTTTTCTCTATCCTCTTTTTCTCTATCCTCTTTTTCTCTATCCTCTTTTTCTCTATCCTCTTTTTCTCTATCCTCTTTTTCTCTATCCTCTTTTTCTCTATCCTCTTTTTCTCTATCCTCTTTTTCTCTATCCTCTTTTTCTCTATCCTCTTTTTCTCTATCCTCTTTTTCTCTATCCTCTTTTTCTCTATCCTCTTTTTCTCTATCCTCTTTTTCTCTATCCTCTTTTTCTCTATCCTCTTTTTCTCTATCCTCTTTTTCTCTATCCTCTTTTTCTCTCCTCTTTTTCTCTATCCTCTTTTACTCTATCCTCTTTTTCTCTATCCTCTTTTTCTCTATCCTCTTTTTCTCTATCCTCTTTTTCTCTATCCTCTTTTTCTCTATCCTCTTTTTCTCTATCCTCTTTTTCTCTATCCTCTTTTTCTCTATCCTCTTTTTCTCTATCCTCTTTTTCTCTATCCTCTTTTTCTCTATCCTCTTTTTCTCTATCCTCTTTTTCTCTATCCTCTTTTTCTCTATCCTCTTTTTCTCTATCCTCTTTTTCTCTATCCTCTTTTTCTCTATCCTCTTTTTCTCTATCCTCTTTTTCTCTATCCTCTTTTTCTCTATCCTCTTTTTCTCTATCCTCTTTTTCTCTATCCTCTTTTTCTCTATCCTCTTTTTCTCTATCCTCTTTTTCTCTATCCTCTTTTTCTCTATCCTCTTTTTCTCTATCCTCTTTTTCTCTATCCTCTTTTTCTCTATCCTCTTTTTCTCTATCCTCTTTTTCTCTATCCTCTTTTTCTCTATCCTCTCTGTGTGCTTGTTTTAACCCTTTCGCTATCCATCACTTAGATCTAAGTCATCGAGCTCAGAGTCCCTGACGTAGACCTACATGTAAATTCTAGTGGCTTCAAATTTAGTGTGAGAGGCCTGCTAGGGCTACATATGAAAGAGTAGGTTTGCATGGTCAGTATGGGCAGTAAATATAAAAATCAGGTCCCCAGTTGTGCCTTGTGGGACTGCCATATTTAGTACCTTCTGCTCACAGTGCCGTGCGGTCGGAAAAACCTCACTCCAAAGCGAATTGAACATCTTTTCCCAAGTGACAGTTTTAACATTGAGAAATATGGAAGTGGTGATGAGTTCTATGGTTTTGAACATTTATTGACCGAAAGTGACGCTCAGGATGCCAGAAATATTGCTGAAAACCCTAATGACTCACAACCATCCACTTCTCAGGCTGGTCAGTCTGAAACACGTCCATCTTTACAAAGCTGTAGGTGAAAGCTCGTATTTTCCCATGGCCTGGGCTTAAATGTGAGTAGTGGTGATGATAGTGATGTGGATTTTGATTTCCTAGCTATTGATGGCAACTCTAGTAGTGACAGTGGTGAGCAATATTCACAGGTGAAGTGTCAATTTATTGGTGCCACATGTGATCTGGTAGTGTGCTATTTGCTATCCCGAGGGGACTGAGTATATCCTGGGACCCAGCACCAGCAGTAGATAATGATAATGACTATCAAGTTGCATCAATTGGGATGAATAATAGACTGCATGTGGCAGAAGGTGGTGACACAAGGGGTGCAGCAGCAGCACCAGTCCAGGCTGGGAGTCGCTGCCCACACTAAACACCACAACGACCCATGTCTGCCTCTACTGCCCGCACACATCCACTACCTGCATGACCACAACCAGCTGCTAATATTCAGTACCCATCATCAGACTACATCTGAGATTGTCAGGAACGTGCAAATTTTGTACACAATCCCCGTCAGTTTAATGACACTCAGAATCTTGCCTAATTGTACTTTCAGGAACAATACTAGTGAATTTCAATTATTTGAACTAGTTTTTGATCAAACCCTGATGGAAATTATTGTGAGGGAAACCAACAGATACTTCACGATGGCAAACATAATAGTTTCACCACAATCACAACTACATTAGTGGAAGGACACTTGTGTCTGAGATGTCTCTTCTTTGCCACAATAATACATTATTGTGGCTTATGCATTATTGTTCTTATCCCAGCTAACAGACTTCTCATACTATTATGTATGCTACATTTCTCAGACACCACAAGACCTGACAGAAACATGTTATACAAGATTAGGTATGTTTTTATGTATCAGAAACAGAAGTTCAGTACATATTTTTATTCCTTCAGAAACCTTGGCATTGATGAGGCTGATACTTTTCAAAGGTAGACTGCTGTAAAAGCACGTAAACATGCGCCCAGGTTCAGTGCAGGAATTTGTACCGGTGAGGGGCAGGCATTTCATGCCAATGACATCATGACATTATGGTAGCATATGGTAGCAGAAGTTTGTGGTTACAGGAAAGTGGGTGCAGGAGGGAAGAGGAGCGATTGGTGGAATGATGATGTAAAGAGAGTAGTAAGGGAGAAAAAGTTAGCATATGAGAAGTTTTTACAAAGTAGAAGTGATGCAAGGAGGGAAGAGTATATGGAGAAAAAGAGAGAAGTTAAGAGAGTGGTGAAGCAATGTAAAAAGAGAGCAAATGAGAGAGTGGGTGAGATGTTATCAACAAATTTTGTTGAAAATAAGAAAAAGTTTTGGAGTGAGATTAACAAGTTAAGAAAGCCTAGAGAACAAATGGATTTGTCAGTTAAAAATAGGAGAGGAGAGTTATTAAATGGAGAGGTAGAGGTATTGGGAAGATGGAAGGAATATTTTGAGGAATTGTTAAATGTTGATGAAGATAGGGAAGCTGTGATTTCGTGTATAGGGCAAGGAGGAATAACATCTTGTAGGAGTGAGGAAGAGCCAGTTGTGAGTGTGGGGGAAGTTCGTGAGGCAGTAGGTAAAATGAAAGGGGGTAAGGCAGCCGGGATTGATGGGATAAAGATAGAAATGTTAAAAGCAGGTGGGGATATAGTTTTGGAGTGGTTGGTGCAATTATTTAATAAATGTATGGAAGAGGGTAAGGTACCTAGGGATTGGCAGAGAGCATGCATAGTTCCTTTGGATAAAGGCAAAGGGGATAAAAGAGAGTGCAAAAATTATAGGGGGATAAGTCTGTTGAGTGTACCTGGTAAAGTGTATGGTAGAGTTATAATTGAAAGAATTAAGAGTAAGACGGAGAATAGGATAGCAGATGAACAAGGAGGCTTTAGGAAAGGTAGGGGGTGTGTGGACCAGGTGTTTACAGTGAAACATATAAGTGAACAGTATTTAGATAAGGCTAAAGAGGTCTTTGTGGCATTTATGGATTTGGAAAAGGCGTATGACAGGGTGGATAGGGGGGCAATGTGGCAGATGTTGCAAGTGTATGGTGTAGGAGGTAGGTTACTGAAAGCAGTGAAGAGTTTTTACGAGGATAGTGAGGCTCAAGTTAGAGTATGTAGGAAAGAGGGAAATTTTTTCCCAGTAAAAGTAGGCCTTAGACAAGGATGTGTGATGTCACCGTGGTTGTTTAATATATTTATAGATGGGGTTGTAAGAGAAGTAAATGCGAGGGTCTTGGCAAGAGGCGTGGAGTTAAAAGATAAAGAATCACACACAAAGTGGGAGTTGTCACAGCTGCTCTTTGCCGATGACACTGTGCTCTTGGGAGATTCTGAAGTGAAGTTGCAGAGATTGGTGGATGAATTTGGTAGGGTGTGCAAAAGAAGAAAATTAAAGGTGAATACAGGAAAGAGTAAGGTTATGAGGATAACAAAAAGATTAGGTGATGAAAGATTGAATATCAGATTGGAGGGAGAGAGTATGGAGGAGGTGAACGTATTCAGATATTTGGGAGTGGACGTGTCAGCGGATGGGTCTATGAAAGATGAGGTGAATCATAGAATTGATGAGGGAAAAAGAGTGAGTGGTGCACTTAGGAGTCTGTGGAGACAAAGAACTTTGTCCTTGGAGGCAAAGAGGGGAATGTATGAGAGTATAGTTTTACCAACGCTCTTATATGGGTGTGAAGCGTGGGTGATGAATGTTGCAGCGAGGAGAAGGCTGGAGGCAGTGGAGATGTCATGTCTGAGGGCAATGTGTGCTGTGAATATAATGCAGAGAATTCGTAGTTTGGAAGTTAGGAGGAGGTGCGGGATTACCAAAACTGTTGTCCAGAGGGCTGAGGAAGGGTTGTTGAGGTGGTTCGGACATGTAGAGAGAATGGAGCGAAACAGAATGACTTCAAGAGTGTATCAGTCTGTAGTGGAAGGAAGGCGGGGTAGGGGTCGGCCTAGGAAGGGTTGGAGGGAGGGGGTAAAGGAGGTTTTGTGTGCGAGGGGCTTGGACTTCCAGCAGGCATGCGTGAGCGTGTTTGATAGGAGTGAATGGAGACAAATGGTTTTTAATACTTGACGTGCTGTTGGAGTGTGAGCAAAGTAACATTTATGAAGGGATTCAGGGAAACCGGCAGGCCGGACTTGAGTCCTGGAGATGGGAAGTACAGTGCCTGCACTCTGAAGGAGGGGTGTTAATGTTGCAGTTTAAAAACTGTAGTGTAAAGCACCCTTCTGGCAAGACAGTGATGGAGTGAATGATGGTGAAAGTTTTTCTTTTTCGGGCCACCCTGCCTTGGTGGGAATCGGCCGGTGTGATAATAAAAAAAAAAAAAAAAAATAAAAAAGAAATGAGATGACATGGTAGACATTGATTCATCTCAGTGATAATGAAAGACACTGGAAGGGTGAGTAGAGACTCCCAAAACCCATCCTGAAAACTGCAGCTGTTCTTGACTATGCTGTCAGTGTGTTTGGTGGACAAATGTGACATGCAGATTGGATTTGCTGACTATGTTTACAAGAGTTATAAATGGTATGTGAAATTATTCTTCCATCTCATGGACATTTCAGTGCACAATGCACATAATGTAACAGATGAGGACTGGTTATATTCTTGTTTTCTTGGTCTCATTTGATAGAATGGAAAACATATTATAGAAATAGAAGTGATTGTGATTGGGTTTCCTATGAAAAGTATCTTGAAATGGAGCTCAAAATGGCAGAAATTTTCGATTTTTGCCAATCTTGAAGAGTAAACAAATGATGTCATTGTCAAATAAATGTCTATCTAGCCATTCTAATACACAGTCACGAATGGGTTGACGGTATTTATACAATTATTACAATATTGCAGTAGTCTACTTGACAGTAAATCTATTTTTTGTGTGAATAAAAATTCAAAATGAAAAGCAAGAGTAATATTAGAGACGTGACTGATGAATAGAGAAAATGTTATTTTAGTGCCAGGAATGTCTTCATTGTTCATTCTGGACCCTATTTTGAAATTGACATTTTTTAATTTACATGAAATTGGCCAAATTGCCAATTTCTGACCATGTTATTGGGTAGTTGAAATCAGTAAATGGACAGTTTTTATACTCAGTCAATAGAATAAATGGAGTTCTAAAGAAATAGCTATGAGTTTGGTGGACTGGAACAATGGAATTGGCCAAAAATAGGGCTCAAAGTGGGCGAAATTGCCGATGCGTAAATGTCCCCCGAGGTGGCTAACTTTGTGAGGGCATAATTCCACAAGTTTTTCCATCAGATTTTGTACTTTTGGTGTCATTATCATCAGGAAAAGATTCTCTATCATTTCATAAGAAAAAATAATTTTTTTTTTCCCACATATTTTGCGACACCAGGAGACACTTCAGGATTTGGGGTTGCGACAGTCAAAGGGTTAATCCATTCCAGAAGGTTGGCCAGAATCCGAAACGGCTGAAAACCGAACCAATATTTCCCGTAAGAAATAATCTAAATTCAATTATAATCCGTTTCAGACACCCAAAGAAAAATGCATTTTATAGAGAATAACGATAGTTTTACATACAGAAAATAATGAGAAATAAATATAAATGACTAATTTTAATGATAAATTAACATTACATACCTTTATTGAAGATTCTTGTTAGCTCTTCCCTGTGGTTGTCCACCAACTCTTCCACATCCTGGCCACTCACATCTAACCCCTATCTACCGGCTACATACACTGCGGCCCACAGCCTTATTATTACCATCGACATACCATGTTCGCCGAGTTAAATCGTTTCTAACAACTACCTTTAGATGCCATCATAAACAAAGGGAGAAGTAATGAATAATTCATGCCTTATGTATTAATAGCAGTTACTGGGCCAACGCAGATTCATAGTCATCTCTAATGCTGGACCAGAGAAAACGTAATGTTTACCCTTCACCGCATATAAACATTGCATGTTTATATGCTATGTAATGTGTTTCATACATAATTTTGAAGAAAATATCATAGATGGGTTAATGAAAATGTCAATAATAACTTAAAATAAGACATTTAATGTGCCCAAGAGTGATTATTATTACTTACTGTTACGTAGCATTACTATGGCGTTAAGACTAGAGGGACACTGAGTAACAAAGACATGTTTATATGCTATGTAACATGTTTCTTACATAATTTTGAAGAAAATATCATAGATGAATTAATGAAAATGTCTGTATTAACCTAAAATAAGACATTTAATATGCCCAAGAGTGAGTCACAAACATATGAGTAGCCCAGGTGCACGCGTCTGGTACCAACGATTTCCGAGCGGTGTACGAAACCTGGGGGAAAATTTTGCCAAAAAAAAAAAAAAGTGCTCGAAATCCAAATTGTACGGGGGTCCACTGTAATCCATTGTTTTTTGTGCTTGCGACTGCTAAATAAGCCACCTTGAGGCCAAAGAAAGTTCTAAGTGCCAGCCCTTTGGTAAAGAAGGTGAGAAACATGATAGAATTCAAGAAAGAACTCATAGAAAATACGAAAGTGGTGTATGTGTTGCCGAGCTCGCCAGGATGTATAGGAAGTCCAAATCAACGGTCAGTTCCATCCTGGTGAAGAAAAAAGAAATCGAGGAAGCTGATGTTGCAAAAGGGGTAAATGTGCTAATGAAACAGAGATTGCAAACAATCGAAGATGTTGAGAAGTTGTTGTTGGTGTGGATCAACCAAAAAGACCTAGCGGGAGAGTGTTGTGGAGGCGATAATTTGCGAAAAGACAAGGCAGTGGATCTCGTAAGGAAAATGCCTGGAATGAGTGCTCCTGTTAGTGAATTTGAGGCCAGCAAAGGCTGGTTTGACAGATTCAAGAAGCAAAGTGGCATACACATTTTGGCTGCAAGTTCGGACAAACGTGGGACTGAAGAATTCGTCGATGAATTCAAGGAGTACGTAGAGGCTGAAGGATTCCTTCCCCAGTAAGTGTTCAGTTGTGATAAAACAGGCCTTTTTTTGGAAGAAAATGCCAAAGAGGACCTACATCATGCAAGAGGAAAAAGCACTGCCAGGACACAAGCCTGTGAAGGATAGGCTAACTCTTTTGTTCTGTGGTAATGCTAGTGGGGATTTCAGAGTGAAGCCTCTGAACACTCTGAAAATATCTGTGTGTTCAAGAAAAAACATCATCAAGAGCAAATTGTGTGTGATGTGGAAGGCTAACAATAAGGCATGGGTCACGAGGCAAATTTTGATTGAGTGGGTCAATGAAATGTTTGGCCCGAGTGTGAAGAAATGCCTCCTGGAAAATAAATTGCCAACCAAGTGCCTCCTGGTAATGGATAATGCTCCTGCTCATCCTCCAGACTTGGAAGACCAATTGATTAGGGACTTCAGTTTTATAACAGTGAAGTTCTTGCCTCCTAACACCACTCCTCTCATCCAGCCCATGGACCAGCAGGTCATTTTTAACTTCAAAAAACTCTACACGAAAGCAATGTTTCAAAGGTGCTTTGTAATGACCTCGGACACTTACTTGACCCTAAGAGAGTTCTGGACGATTCACTTCAATATCCTCCATTGCATAAACCTTATAGGTCAAAGTCGAAGTCGAAGTCAAATTTTATTTCTTTGCAAGTGGTACATTGAGATTATGTATTTACAATAATGAGTTGCAGTGCAAAAAGAACCTTTATCATGCCTAGGCATTATGGGCAGACTTAACTTAACCCTTTCAGGGTCCGTCCCGTAGATCTACGGCTTTACGTTCAGGGTCCAAACCGTAGATCTACGCCCACTTTATCAACGAGCATGCAGAATTTACCTCTGTCGTCGTCTTCGCTCTGCTGCTCTCTCTTTACCTTCCCTTCTCGCTGATGGACCCACCTTTCATCCAGACTCTCTCATTGACTTTTTGACAACTGACTGACTTCACAAATTCTGATACCTTCAGCCCTTTCTACTTCAATCTCTTGCTACCCTCTACCCCCGTACTATCCCCTGCCCCGCTGTTTTCTGTAACCTACTGATCATCCCTCCTCCCTTCTGCCATCCAATACCCTCGCTTCCTTCCCTACCCTGCAGCGTTGTATAGCCCTTGTGGCTTAGCGCTTCTTTTTGATTATAATAATAATCTACGGCTTTGATCAGTTAGTGACCGAAAAGAATGACCAGGATATCGATAATAGTGCAGAAAACCCTGACGATCCTCAACCTTCTACCTCTGGTGTGGGCACTCGTGACTTATGGTCGGTTGTTCCTCAACGCAAGAGAAAACTAATATTTTTGCGTGGCCAGGCCTCTGACTTCAGTAATGATGATGATAGTGACGTGGATTGTGATTTTATTGTGCTCGACGATCATTCGAGTAGTGATAGGAATCATATTCACCAGTGAAACGTCGGTATGTTCGCCACCGCATGCGCTCGGGTAGTGTACCCTATGCTGTGCCCAGGGGACGGAGTACATCCCGGAGTACATCCTGTGGCCCTACACCAGTTTTAGGTAGTGTTAGTGAGGATGATGTGGCTACACTTGGCATGGATAGACCACAGGCATCAGTGGATGGTGTTAGTGGTGATGGTAGTGGCACCGCCATGCGTGACTCACCAGCCCAGGGTGGGACCCACGCTGCTGACTCATCAGTTCAAGGACAAAGCGGAGCATCAGCCACCAGCCCACCACAACCACAACCACCCGCACAACCAGCCTATGATGTCCAGTATCCACCAGCAAACCGTATGTGGGATTGGCAGCAAAATCCCAATTTTGTACCCAAGCCTCACCACTTTGATGACTCTCAAAGTGGAATTCTATCTACTTGTCCCCTTGGAACCACGGCCAATGAACTGGAATTCTTTGAATTATTCTTTGACCAGCCATTGATGGAAACTATTGTCAGGGGAAAGTAATAAGTATTTTGAGTACACCATGGCAAATACGATCATATCACCACAGTCAAGACTACACAGGTGGAAAGAGACGACTCTTGCAGAAATGTATTTGCTTTTTGCAACAATAATGCTTATGCCTCATGTCTATTAGCATAATATAAAAGCATTCAGGTCCACAGATCGGCTAATTTCTACCCCGGTCTTCAGTGAAATCATACCAGTGAACAGGTTTATCTTACTCTTACGTATGTTGCACTTCTCTGACAAAACCAGGCCTGACAGAAGTGACAGGTTATATAAGATTAGCAATGTTTTCATGTATCTCAAACAAAAGTTCAGCATATACTTTTATCCATTCAAGAATCTTGTAATTGACGAGTCTTTGATTTTGTTCAAAGGTAGACTGTCATTCAAGCAGTATATACCGAGCAAGAGGAAACGCTTTGGTATAAAACTGTTTGTACTCTGTGACTGTGACAGTGGCCTGGTGTTGGATATTGTTGTATACACGGGAAGTAAAACATTGAAAGATACCAAGATGTTATTGGGTATCTCAGGTGACGTAGTGAGAAACATGATGGCACCTTATCTTGGTAAGGGGCATACATTATATACCGATAACTGGTACACAAGCCCATTACTCAGTGATTTCATGCGAGTGAACAAGACAGATGTGTGTGGCACAGTGCGTTCTAATCGTAAACATATGCCCAGGCTCAACGCAGGTGCTCGTGGTGATGACGTGCAGGTGTTTACTGCCAATGACATCATGGCATTACGGTGGCATGACAAACGAGATGTCACATTGTTGACAACCATTCACCGTAATGAAATGCAAGACAGTGGCAAAGTTGATTGAGTGACTAATGAACGTATTCGAAAACCAGTGACAGTGATTGATTATACACAAAACATGTGCTTGGTTGACAAATGTGACATGCAGATTGGTTTTGTTGACTGTGTTCTTAAGAGTTACAAGTGGTACATGAAACTTTTCTTCCATCTCATGGACATTTCAATGCTCAATGCATATAATATGTACCAAATAAAGACTGGCAACATACCACCGTATGGTGAATTTTGTTTGTCTGTTGTCAGACAACTCATAATGAAGTACCAGGTAAGAACACCTGCTATACAACAAGGTCCTCGAATTACTCAGGATATACCCAAGCGTTTGAGGAGGGAAGGTGATCATTTCATAATACAACTTCCTTCAACTCAGAAGAGATGCATCGTCTGTGCACAAACAAAACGACGGCAACAAAGACGCAAAGACACTCGGTTTATGTGTGAGGAATGTAAGGTGCCTCTGTGCATGGTGCCTTGTTTCAAGGAGTTCCACAAGCTCCAGCAGTTCTAAAACCATGTCCAGTGATTGTAAATATGTAAATATATGATAGAACATTAGTATTATACAGTGGACCCCCGGTTAACGATATTTTTTCACTCCAGAAGTATGTTCAGGTGCCAGTACTGACCGAATTTGTTCCCATAAGGAATATTGTGAAGTAGATTAGTCCATTTCAGACCCCCAAACATACACGTACAAACGCACTTACATAAATACACTTACATAATTGGTCGCATTCGGAGGTGATCGTTATGCGGGGGTCCACTGTACAAGATTTGTGCATGTTTATTGTAATAAACAACAGTGGTAAACAATAATATGATAATAACTTTAGTGCAGTTATTGTGTTTAATACAGTGAGTTTATATATATATACATTATATACAGTTTTGGTCTCTCAGGCCCCAAATGTTAGTAGGAATAGAAAAAAATTGGAAAAGAAAAGAAAAAACTATAAAAACCGCAAAATAATGTAATGCGCGTATGTGGAATTCGTCGATGTTGCCGCCACCACATCATTTTTGACAAACTTCTTGGCACTGTATTTCGGTAAGCACTGATCATATTTTTTTTTTTGGTCTTCCTTCACAAAAATATGCTCTTTAATTCTGTAAGAAAAAATAATTTTTTTTTTTTTTTTTTTTCAAAATTTCTTGGACACTGGAGCACCACTTCAGATTTTGGCCTTGGACCCTGAGGGGGTTAAGTATTGAGTATTTAGTCTAGGGTGAGTAAGTGGCTTTTGAGAAGAGTCTTGAATTGATTTCCAGACTGGGTTACTTTAATAGTTTCCTGTAATGAATTCCAAATTTTGGGGCCCTTTATGTGCATAGAGTTTTTACACTGTGATATGGACACTGGGTACATCAAGAAGAGATCTGTGTCTTGTGTTGTGGTCGTGTGTCCTGTTAAGGTTGGTGAGGAGGGTTTATGTTTGCGTGTATTGTTCTATGTATGTAGTAGGCACATGAATAAGTATGGATGTTCTTTATGGTGAGCAGATTTAGACTTTTGAATATTGGTGGAGTATGCTGTCGGGAGTGGGAATTTGTTATCATTCTGACTGCAGCCTGTTGCTTTATTATTACTGGTTTTAGGTATGTAATTTAATGATGTTGATCCCCATGCACAAATTCCATATGTGAGATAAGGGTAGATGAGTGAATGATACAGTGTAAGGAGTGCTGATTGTGGAATGTAGTACTGTATCTTTGATAGTATGCCTACTGTCTTTGAGATTTTTTTGGAAATTTGTTGTATATGTGTCTGGAATTTGATGTTACTGTTAAGGTGGATTCCTAGGAATTTTCTCTCTGTGAGTCTTGTGATGGGTGATCCATTTAGCATTATGTTAAGTGGAACATTTGCAGCTCTGGTTCCAAACTGAATAAAGTAGGTTTTGTCAGTATTTAGGATAAGTTTATTAGTCATCGTCCAGGTAGATATTTTCTGCAATTCGGCATTGACAGTGTTGGCGAGTATGACTGGGTTTGGGTGAGAGAAGACGTATGTAGTGTCATCTGCAAATAATATGGGCTGGAGTAGCTGTGATGCATTCGGTAAGGCTTGGCAGGGTGACTTCCAGGACTTTGAACTCTGCTTGGAGAAAATTGTGGCCAGAATATTTCCTCGACAAGGATTTTGAAGGGTTTGAGGCTGACCCTTGACGACCCTATGCCTGTTGTTGAATTTGTTGTGTCTTTGGGGAAGTCTATGGGGTTGGAGGTGAGTGGCGAGGATGTGGAAGAGTCAGTGGAGGACCACAGGGAAGAGCTAACCACTGAAGAGCTGCAAGACTTTCAACTGGAACAGCAACAGACAGCGGCTGAGGAAGTTGCTTCAGAGGAGGAGGAGGAAGAGAGAGGGAAGAAGGTGCCTTCTTCAGTGTTATTAAGGACATCTGTGCAAAGTGGAATGAGGTGCAAACTTTTGTTGAAAAATATCACCCTGACAAAGCTGATACAAGCCGTATCTGCAACATGTTCAGTGACAATAACTTGTCCCATTTTAGGCAAATCTTCAAGAAACGCCAGAAACAGAGCTTTCTGGATAGATTTTTTGTGCGACAGGGATCCAGTGCCAATAAAAGACAAAGAAGGGAAGTAACCTCAGAGAGGACTTTGATACTTGAAGTCCTTATGGAGGGGGATTCCCCTTCCAAACAATAACCTCAACTCTTTCTCCCCTCCTCGCCTTCTTCAATACGCCAACAAGAGCCTTTAATAAAGATATGTAATGTTCATTTATCATTAAAATTAGTGCTTTATCTTTATTTCTCATTGTTTTCTGTTTGTAAAACTATAGCTCTTCTTTAAATAATGAATAATTTGGGGAATATTTTTGGGTGTCTGGAACGGATTAATTGGATTTACAATATTTCTTATGGGAAATATTACTTTGGTTTTTGTACGTTTCGGATTTAGAATGACCTGGAATGGATAAGTATGAAAATCAGGGTTTCACTGTACAAGGGTTCCTTGGTATACATATGTCCTTAATCCGTCCCAGGATGTTGGATGTATACCAAATGAATTTTCCCATAAGAAATATAGGCAAAACAATTAATCCGTTCCCATGAAAAAAACATCCTATTGTTATTGGCATATTATACATTGATGGGGTTGTATAAAATAATTTAAACACTGCTTAATACTAAAATATGTAATTTAAACTGTTTAATACTAAAATACATACATAAGAATTAGATGAAATAAATGCAAATTTAACCTCGCTTTACTTTGCTGAAAAGAGTCGAGTGCCTACTAGGATGGTGCTGAGAGGGTAGGAGGAGGAAATGTTATTGTTTGGAAGGAGAGTTCCCTTCTCTTTTCTGTTTCTTTTTCCTATTTGGACCTGGTTGAAGCTCACCTGGTTTGACTTTTGCTAAAAGTCTGTCCAAAGAACTTTGCTTTTGCCTTCTCCTCAGTATGTTTCGGAAAGGTGACATTGTCTGGTCATTCCAGACAGTGCTATTACAGCTTGTTTGGCCTTTTTTGGGGTGGTACTTCTCTGCAAAGTTTTTGACGTCCATCCATTTGGCAAAGATTTCCTTGATGAATGAAGTAGGGACTTCCTCTATCTCCTCTTCCAAGCCTGAAGAGTGCATCCATCTTAGTCTTATGCTCCTCCTCAAGTTCCTGCAGCTCCTCAGTGGTCAGCTCTTCCCTGTGCCCCTCCACTAACTCTTCCACATCACCATCACTCACATCCAGACCTATGGACCTGCCCAGAGAGAAAATATCCTCCACTATAGACACAGCCTCAAAGTTCATTGTTCTGTGTGAAACTTCATGCCAAGTTTTGTCAATGAGAGTTATACAGTGGAAGAGAGTAAAGTGATCTTTCCAAAACACACTCAGGGTTAACTGTGTCAGGTCACTTCAAGGCACCTCTGGAATAGTGCTTTAGTGTAGAGTTTCTTGAAATTACTGATGACCTGCTGATCCATGGACTGAGCGAGAGGAGTCGTGTTAGGGGGGAGAAATTTTGCAGTGATGAAGTAGACTCCGGCAGCACATAGTCCTGCAAGCTTGGAGGGTGAGCTGGAGCATTGTCCATTATGAGGAGGGCCTGCAGAGGCAGGTTTTTCTCTAAGTAACTTTTTACACTTGGCCCAAACACAACATCAAACCATTTTCTGAAATATTGTCTTGTTACTCAAGCCTTGCTGTTTATCCTCCACATCACAGGTAACTGAGTTTTCTGCACATTGTGTTTTTTAAAGGCCCCCCTGGGTTTTCGGAGTGGTAGATCAGTTGAGGCTTCAGTTTGCAATCCCCACTTGCATTGGCACAGAACAAGAGAGTTAACCAATTCTTCATTGGCTTGTGTCCTGGTAATGCCTTCTCTTGTGTAATATAGGTCCTGTTAGGCATTTTCTTCCAAAACAGTCCTGTTTTGTCACAATTAAAAACTTGTTGAGGAACAAAACCCTCAACCTCCACAAATTCCCCAAACTCTGTAACAAAGTCATTGGTGGCATCTTTATCAGCACTTGCTCCCTCTTCATGCCTCACAATGCTGTGAATGCCAGTCCTCTTCTTAAAATTATCAAATTAGCCATGGCTGGCTTTAAACACTTTCTTGGCTCGTTCCCACCTTGTTTTACAAAAGATCAGCATGCATCAGTTTTACCTTTTCGCAAATCATTGCCTCTGATACGCTATTGCTGGCACACAATTTTTCTGTTATCTAGATCAAAAGCAATTTTTCAACATGCTCTAATGTCCCTGATCTTTGTTTGGTAATTGGTTTTACCCCTTTCGAAATGTTAGCCGATTTATTAACATCTTTGTTTTTCACAATCGTAGATACCATTGTTCTCAGCATACAGTATGCAGCAGCCAAGTCCTGGAAACACATGCCACCTTCATACTTTTCAGTAATCTCGTTTTTCACCTCCATGGTGATCCTAAACATTTTCTTTGTTACTTGGCTCTTCTCATTAACTTTCTTAGAACTCATGGTTAATGAATTTACTAAAAATTTATACAAAAAAAAAAAAACTCAAAATCATGTGAAAATTCAGAGTTACAGCGTGGGTTGTTCACTGAATGGTAGCAATGGGCGTACTGACGCTAGTGGCCAGTCATGACTTTGTCTTGAGAGAGAGGTAAACATGGGTAGAGCTCGGTGTCATAACTCATTTTGACCCATACAAGTTCTAGCACGTGAGTCATATTCCTAACAAAGGTCGTATACCAAGCAAAAATTTTTGCGTCCAAACAGGACGTATACCAAGTTGGACTTATTCCAACGCGGACGTATACTGAGGTACCATTGTAGCTTGAAATTGGACCAAGTATCAAAGAAAGAGTCATTTTTTGATGATGTTTTCCGGGGACAGGTAAGGCCCTCTGTATACTCCCCAGACTGTTTTGTGGGTTTTTATTAAGTCAATTTAATTAATGGGATGCAGCAAAGCATGACAAATCAAGAGTGGTGCACTTAGGAGTCTGTGGAGACAAAGAACTTTGTCCTTGGAGGCAAAGAGGGGAATGTATGAGAGTATAGTTTTACCAACGCTCTTATATGGGTGTGAAGCGTGGGTGATGAATGTTGCAGCGAGGAGAAGGCTGGAGGCAGTGGAGATGTCATGTCTGAGGGCAATGTGTGGTGTGAATATAATGCAGAGAATTCGTAGTTTGGAAGTTAGGAGGAGGTGCGGGATTACCAAAACTGTTGTCCAGAGGGCTGAGGAAGGGTTGTTGAGGTGGTTCGGACATGTAGAGAGAATGGAGCGAAACAGAATGACTTCAAGAGTGTATCAGTCTGTAGTGGAAGGAAGGCGGGGTAGGGGTCGGCCTAGGAAGGGTTGGAGGGAGGGGGTAAAGGAGGTTTTGTGTGCGAGGGGCTTGGACTTCCAGCAGGCATGCGTGAGCGTGTTTGATAGGAGTGAATGGAGACAAATGGTTTTTAATACTTGACGTGCTGTTGGAGTGTGAGCAAAGTAACATTTATGAAGGGATTCAGGGAAACCGGCAGGCCGGACTTGAGTCCTGGAGATGGGAAGTACAGTGCCTGCACTCTGAAGGAGGGGTGTTAATGTTGCAGTTTAAAAACTGTAGTGTAAAGCACCCTTCTGGCAAGACAGTGATGGAGTGAATGATGGTGAAAGTTTTTCTTTTTCGGGCCACCCTGCCTTGGTGGGAATCGGCCGGTGTGATAATAAAAAAAAAAATATTTGTAGGGGAAGGAAGGCGGGGTAGGGGTCATCCTCGAAAAGGTTGGAAGGAAGGGGTAAGGGAGGTTTTGTGGGCGAGGGGCTTGGACTTCCAGCAGGCATGCATGAGCATGTTCGATAGTGAATGGAGACGAATGGTATTTGGGTCCTGACGATCTGTTGGAGTGTGAGCAGGGTAATATTTAGTGAAGGGATTCAGGGAAACCGATTATTTTTATATAGCCGGACTTGAGTCCTGGAAATGGGAAGTACAGTGCCTGCACTCTAAAGGAGGGGTTTCGGGATATTAGCAGTTTGGAGGGATATGTTGTGTATCTTTATTCGTATATGCTTCTAAACTGTCGTGTTCTGAGCACCTCTGCAAAAAACAGTGATTATGTGTGAGTGAGGTGAAAGTGTTGAATGATGATGAAAGTATTTTCTTTTTGGGGATTTTCTTTCTTTTTGGGTCACCCTGCCTCAGTGGGAGACGGCCGACTTGTTGAAAAAAAAAAAAATTACCATCTGAGAAATATGGTTAATCTTTGAGTTTTTGTATGATGAGTTCAAAATGGAAGTCAAGTGTAATATAGGAAAGGTCTGAGGATGGGATTAATGAAAGAGGAAATGCAGTTTTAGTGCCTAGAATGTCTACAGTGTTTATTTTGGACTCGTTTTTTAAATCAGAATAAAAAAAAATTAAATTTGGCCAAATTACTAACTTTTGTGCCCTTTTTAGAATAATTTGAATTGAATGGACAGTTTCTTGTGCTCGGTTGATAGGTATGAATGAAATAGCTAAGAATTTGATCACTGCAAAATTTGTACCTGTGTAATTCCGTTAGTTTTCCCTCAAATTTCATATTTTTGGTGGTGTTACCTTCACAAAAAGATACTCTTCATTTCAGAACAATTTTTTTTAAACTGCTTGTAGTACTATGAACACTTATAATTACTGGGCTTCCAACAATGAAGGGGTTAATCAAGCCAAAATTGACTTTAAATACATCTTTATTCTCACTTATATTTGGTTGTCCTAAGTCATTGTGAGAGCCAGGTAGAGGAATTGCAGTTAGGTAGTAGACTGACACTTCATCGATGTCCAAGTTTGCGAGCCACAGAATTGAATTGTTTTTTGGGGCACTGTTTTGCACTAAGGCTCTCTGTTGCTTCCCTGATTTTTTTTTTAGCTGTGTCAGGTGACATTTTTCGTGAACTTAAATGTAACACAAAATACACTTTTTTGGGGTTTGTGAAAGATGGCTTCACATATGCTCTTTTAAATCAGCCTGAGTGGGTTATGAGATGCTGCTTGATCCGAGTTTAATGGTAATGAGTGTGTGTATTGGCTTGACTCTTAATTGCACTAAGACACTCATGCAATCAGGCTGTGCTCTGGCTGACAGTGTACTGTTTAAATATTTATGTATGTAATAAGGAATAACCTTTGCACAGTAGCAGCAACTAATTATTGGTCAGTCATTGCCAAATATTGCCATTGTGGTGCTGGCTACCTTTTCATTACTCATTGCTGGAATACAGATTTTTACTAGGTTAAGGACTGTCAAACAGGAGACAGTACAGTAGATCAAAACTAGAGATTTGTTAGGTTCATCATAATTCTATTTCACCCTCTTTCTTTGGGATTAGTGACTGGTACTCTTTTGTAGAATCAGACAGTGCATTTTTTGCTTAATAATGTTGACAGGTTAAACATTAAGGGAGGGAGGGGCCTTTGCTTTGAATACAAGTACAGTGGAACCCCGCCTTACGATCAGCTCCCAATGCGACCGATTATGTAAGTGTATTTTTGCAAGTGCTTTTGTACGTGTATTTTTGGGGGTCTGAAACAGACTAATCTAATTCACAACATTCCTTATGGTAACAAATTCGTTCGGTAACAGCACCTGAACAGACTTTTGGAATGAAATAATATCATAAGGCGGGGGTCCACTGTATTGTACAGTACATTTCGTAAGTATTTAAAGAAGGTGCAGGTCGGCCATCACTAGTCCGGCATCATTGAGACCTGTAGTGTGCTGGATTAGTGCGTTTGAAGGATTCCAGAGTGGTTAGGTTAGAATACACTTAATTTAACCTATCAATAGAGAGACTGCTACATCTTCCTCATTTTCATCACTGCTTTCTCTTCCACTGGCTTGCTGCTGTGGATTTACAACCATCTGCACAATTTGAAAATTATGCCAGCTGAAATTAGTGCCAGATTGCTGATGGAACCAGATAACTAATTGCCAAATTAGTGATGGACGACTTGTACTCTAAGAATAGTTGTACTGCATATTTATTTCCAGTTTATCATTACAAGATAGTGTCATTTGATAAAATATCTGAGACAGTGTTAAGGTGTACTTTACAAAGAAAAAAGTGAATTACAAGTGATTTTATGAATACTGGTTGCTTCAAATTTTGAAGACCTTAGTTCAACCCTGATTGTTAATATGCACTACTTCATACCTAGGTCTGGCAGTCAGGAGCGAGGACGGAGATCTAAGCGTGGTATTGGTAAGCGAGGACGGCCTGGAGGTGTAAGGGATGCTGGTGGGCGTGACTCAGGAGCATCCTCTCCTGATTCATTTACCAGTGAGTCTGCACCTGCGCCAAAAAGAGGGAGGAAGAAATTAGATACTAAAGAGTGAGTTTAACTGTGTTTGGATTTTTAATTAACAGTAGTTTTAACCCTATACTATTAAATATTTAGTGATGCTTATATGCAACTTGTGATATAGTAAAAATATACATATATTTCATTCATTTGGTGTATTATCATCAACCATCATTGATAAACATCATCATTGATAAATATCACTGATAAACATCATTGGTCATCATCAACTATCCATCATCATCATCATCATCAACTCTACATATTTCCCATTTTCAGGGGGTGTGGAGGCACCCGCCAGGAAAGGAAGGAAAAGTACTATGTGAAAAGCTGGTAAAAGATACAGTATTTTAGTGTTTTTTCATTAATAATATGCTGTACATCATTTATATCCACAACTTCAACAGGTGGCATAATATTGTGAATTATGCAAGTACATACAGTCAGCCTTCCAAATTCATGGTTTCCTTAAGTCCCTAATGTTGATCACCACTCATTTTGACTGAAGGGTCTTCTGTTAATAGTTTTAATTTTTTTTTTTTGTTTGCCTCATGTTTTAGTTTGTTCCCTAAATTGAAAATCAACCATGGGATTTTACTGAAAATGTGGTAGTTGAATATCCTGTGCCTGAATTTCTCTGTTTTGGATTTTCTTTTTCTTTTTATAAATGTGAATATATAGGAAGAGATGGCATCTTAGAAACAAAATGAACCCAGACCTAAAGCGGAATTATTTATATGTATATAACTACAATATATATGGTGGTATGTATTTGTGGAAACCTCTAGAAAATTAATTCACCCAAATTCGGAGGGCTGACTGTACTCTTAATTTTATGTATACCGTAAACATGCCTGTGCAGTATATACAGCGCAATATAGTGATGTCTGTTTTATTTGGATTGCTTATTGCTCAGTAGTGTCTGAATTTAAAAAAAAAAATACAAAATAATAGTCATTGGAATTTATAAGAATTCTTGTTAAAATTTCAGAATTTAAATTTCAGAAAATGTTCTGAATGCAACATTTCAGAAAACATTCTTTGCTTTCCCATGAAATTTTTTAATTATATTTTCCTAATTAGAAATTTGAAATTGTCCAAATTTCAGAGATTATTCTAAATTAAAACAACATTCTAAATTAAAAAAAATATTTGCAGTGTTTAGGAGAATTGTGCATAATGAAAATTCCTGTGTGTAATTACTGGTTTTTCCGTGTGAGTTTGTGAGGAAAATGGAGGCTCTTGTTTTTGCTTCTACCTCAAAATTTTCAGTTATATAACATAATGTAACTGCCCAGTGTACTTCGGAATATCATTGGATTTTACTTATTGTTGTCATTGTTCCATTCATTCAGCTTTGATTTTTATTGCTAATGGTAAAGTAATGGTTTAAATTTGTTGTGGCTCACTTGGGATTTTAATGTACAGGAGGGGCCTCGCTTATACAGTACTTTAGGTTTTCAGGCTACTGTTGTATATATAGTGAAACATTTCCTTTTTTTTTTTTCACTTTCAAATGCATATGAAAGTATGATAACATGTTTACACTATCATATATTAATTGAGCAATAGAGCTAGGTTTTAAAAATGAATATGAGGTCCAACACAAAAAAAAAAGAGAATAACTTGATAGCTCAGGAACCAAGAGTGGGAGGGGAGAGAGAGATGATTATAGAACATGTTCTAACCTGTCACAGCAAGACAAGGCTCAACTTGATTGCTTCACTCAGTACGAGTGAATGCGCTTTCAGATATAGATGTTTTCTTTCCCTTGGTCAGAAAATGTTGTGCAAAGGTGAACAGCGAATTAACATCAAGTTTCTTGTGAAACTGAAGAAATCCAAAATGGAAACTTTTCAGTTATTGACTGAGGCTTACAGTGAAGAGTGCATGTCTTGTGCATACATTTTTGAATGGCACAAATGATTTTCTGATGGCAGAGAAAGCATGAAGGATGATGATCGCCCAGGCCGTCCACGCACAGCAGTTACCAATGACAACATTGAAAAAAGGCTAGATGTGATTCGAGAAGACAGAAGGTTGGGTGTTCGAGCAATAGCTGCGAAGTTCGTTTGGACAGGGAGTGTTCAATGAATTCTAATGGAAGAATTGAACATGAGAAAGGTTTGTGCAGAAATGGTTCCAAAAATGTTGTCAGATGAACAAAAAGAATGTTGCAAGGAATTGTGTCTGGACAGCAGTTTTTAGGTAATAAAAACATCACTGTGTTTGAGCACTCTCCCAGTTTGCCAGACCTGGCTCCCTGTGACATCTGTCTTTTCCCGAAGATCAAGTCAGTGCTCAAAGGAACCCCATTTTTTTTTTTGGTAGAAGATGTGAAATAAAAAACGACAGCCTTTCAGAAAATGATCTGCAGAATTGCTGTGAACATTGGTAGCATTGTATACAGCTGATAGTCAAATCAAAAGGGAATTATTTTGAAGGTGATCAGTTGATTTTCTCAATTTGTTAAATGTAAAAAGAGTTATAGGCACAGCCTCGTTTTTTTGTGTTGAACCTTGTTTACAGTACATCTGTTACCTATTTACCTTAACAGTATTTTCGTACTTAGCTTATAGTGAATGGTGAATATATTTATTGTAGGAAGCCTGAATACACGAAGAATGAGTATAATTGAAAACTGCTGTATTAGTGAAACACTGTAAAGCGAAGCACTGTAAAGCAGGGCCTTCCTGTACTACCATGCCCCCATATTCCTGTTGCATTACTGGTAATGGCTTAGTCTTCTTTGAGCTTCTGTTTGGCTTATCTATTGACTTTTACTTACTACTTTGTATCACTTAGTTCCATCTGTACAACCCCTCTTTTTTGCTTTTAACCCTATTACAGTCTCCTACGTAGATCTACATTATTGATGCCAGTGTTACTCATGTAGATCTACACTTTAAACACTGCCCTCAAATATTTTGTGTGTGGTACATTTTGGCCTAGATATGAGAGAATGGGTCTCTGCAGTGAGTGTGCACAGTGTAAAAAATCCTGCCCTCACCCAGTAGATGATGGGAAGAGCTAACATCTGGCCTTGTGTTTTGTTTAAATTAGCAAGTTTGAGCGATTTTCTTGGGGGGGGGGGGGTTATTGTTTTATTGGCTGTTTCTTGGTATCAGTTGATAGAATGGAAGACATATGATACAGAGATAATTTTAGACAGTTTCAAGACTGGTAGTACAGTAGCTTGAAATAGGGCTTAATGTAACAAAAATATTCGTTTGGGGCTATTTTTGAGGAAAGGTAAGGTGCCCTACTCCCTACCTGGGTTTTTACTAGGTATGCTTCAATTATTGGGATGCCCTAAACCATAACCAATCTTGGTTATTTTTATTATACACAAAATGGTAAAAATTTGAATTTTGTCTGTTGATGAATTTGAAATGGAGAGCAAATGTAATATAGAAGAGGCCTTGGACATGATTAATGAACAGAGCATAGGTTGCTTTAGTGGATGGAATGTATACAGTGTTTATTTTGTAATCTGTTTTATTAAATTTGAATCTTTTGAATTTTTGGTAAATTTGGCAGAATTACTGAATTCTGTTCACTTTACACGATAGTTCTGATAGTTGAATAAACACCTCTTTGTACTCACTCGATATAATAGAAGGCATACTAGAGAAATATGTAGGAATTGGGTTGAATTGAGGAATGGAATTGGCTTAAAATAAAACTTAGTGGACAAAATTGCTAATGCATAAATTGCACTCAAACTGCCAACTTTGTTCCTTCAGAATCTCATTGAGTTTTCCATCAGATTTCATATTTATGGTGTCACTACTTTCAGAAAAAGGCTTTCTACCATTTCAGAAGGAATTTTTTTCTTTTAATCATGAAACTGCCATCACTTAATTTTAGGAGAAGGTGTGGAGTTAATAAAAGTATTAGTCAGAGGGCTGAAGTGGGGTTGTTGAGGTGGTTTGGTCGTTTAGAGAGAATGGATCAAAGTAGAATGACTTGGAGAGCGTATGAATCTGTAGGGGAAGGAAGGGGGGTAGGGGTAGTCCTCGAATAGGTAGGAGGGAGGAGGTAAAGGGCGAGGGGGCTTGGATTTCCAGTAAGTGTGCGTGAGCGTGTTAGATAGGAGTGAATGGAGACGAATGGTTTTTGGGACATGACGAGCTGTTGGAGTGTGAGCAGGGTAATATTTAATAAAGGGATTCAGGATAACCGGTTATTTTTATATAGCCGGACTTGAATACTGGAAATGGGAAGTACAATGCCTGCACTTTAAAGGAAGGGTTTGGGATATTGGCAGTTTAGAGGGATATGATATATATATTTATATATGCTTCTAAACTGTTGTATCTGGGCACCTCAGCAAAGACAGTGTTTATGTATGAGTGAGGTGAAAGTGTTGAATGATGATGAAAGTATTTTCTTTTTGGGGATTTTCTTTCCTTTTTGGGTCACCCTGCCTTGGTGGGAGACGGCCGACTTGTTGAAAAAAAAAAAAACAGTGAAAGTATTATAATTTTTACCTGTTTTTTAATTCAACATTTTTAATAGCTGGCAGATTGTTTCCTTTTGTCTAACACAATTTGCCTCTTACTCTATCCTCATTTTTTTACCTGTCTTTCTAGTTTATTAGTTCATTTATTTTTCTGTCTTGGTTTATTTCCATTTTTAAGTTGTCTTACTGGTGCCTAGTTGCATTTAAAAGCTTAGAATTTTTTTCATATTGATATTTGCCTTTGTATTCTAAATAATTGTCTGTTGCAATGCTTAACAGATTTACAGACTATTCAGAATTTCCTTTTTCTGTTGCCTCTGGTGCTGTTGTATATGAATCAGAGGGAGTGAATGTAGTTGATTGCTTCTTGTCTTGTATAATAGTTGTCCACAAAGTTGGGATTTGGGTGAGGGCTTGAGAACACTGTGAATAACAATAAGACTGAGGAAATTTTTTTCGATGTTGGAGGAAATGTTGAGATGATGAATCAACCCAGTTGTGATCGAGGGTCAAGGTGAATGGCTTCATAATTCTTTAACCTGTTGAGAAGTAGATGGGATGGGGGATAGACTATATAGTGCATACATTAGGAGAGATCAAACTTATACCACATGCAGTTGTACAGCAACTGGGGTCAAGAAGTACGAGATGCACCTTAGTGCTGAATGTTTCTTTGCTGCATGCCTTGCAGGGTTCAGCACATGGTTGTTCAGTCATTGAAAGATTTAGATTTCACCCCATGGATATTGTCTTCATCTGGTGGTCAGTCTTCCATTCATTCTCACATAAGCTAATGGTGGAGAGAAATGGTATAAAATACTGGCTCTTGTTCTTCTTTATTTCTTCTTTGGTCCATGGGGAAGTGGAAAAGAATCTTTCTTCCGTAAGCCATGCATATCGTATGAGGCGACTAAAATGCCGGGAGCAATGGGCTAGTAACCACTTCTCCTGTAGACATTTACTAAAGAAGAGAAGAAGAAAAACTTTATAAAACTGGGATGCTTGAATGTGCGTGGATGTAATGCGGATGACAAGAAACAGATGATTGCTGATGTTATGAATGAAAAGAAGTTGGATGTCCTGGCCCTAAGTGAAACAAAGCTGAAGGGGATAGGGGAGTTTCGGTGGGGGGAAATAAATGGAATTAAATCTGGAGTATCTGAGAGAGTTAGAGCAAAGGAAGGGGTAGCAGTAATGTTGAAGGATCAGTTATGGAAGGAGAAAAGAGAATATGAATGTGTAAATTCAAGAATTATGTGGATTAAAGTAAAGGTTGGATGCGAAAAGTGGGTCATAATAAGCGTGTATGCACCTGGAGAAGAGAGGAATGTAGAGAAGAGAGAGAGATTTTGGGAGATGTTAAGTGAATGTATAGGAGCCTTTGAACCAAGTGAGAGAGTAATTGTGGTAGGGGACCTGAATGCTAAAGTAGGAGAAACTTTTAGAGAGGGTGTGGTAGGTAAGTTTGGGGTGCCAGGTGTAAATGAAAATGGGAGCCCTTTGATTGAACTTTGTATAGAAAGGGGTTTAGTTATAGGTAATACATATTTTAAGAAAAAGAGGATAAATAAGTATACAAGATATGATGTAGGGTGAAATGACAGTAGTTTGTTGGATTATGTATTGGTAGATAAAAGACTGTTGAGTAGACTTCAGGATGTACATGTTTATAGAGGGGCCACAGATATATCAGATCACTTTCTAGTTGTAGCTACACTGACAGTAAAAGGCAGATGGGATACAAGGAGAATAAAAGCATCAGGGAAGAGAGAGGTGAAGGTTTATAAATTAAAAGAGGAGGCAGTTAGGGTAAGATATAAACAGCTATTGGAGGATAGATGGGCTAATGAGAGCATAGGAAATGGGGTCGAAGAGGTATGGGGTAGGTTTAAAAATGTAGTGTTAGAGTGTTCAGCAGAAGTTTGTGGTTACAGGAAAGTGGGTGCTGGAGGGAAGAGGAGTGATTGGTGGAATGATGATGTAAAGAGAGTAGTAAGGGAGAAAAAGTTAGCATATGAGAAGTTTTTACAAAGTAGAAGTGATGCAAGGAGGGAAGAGTATATGGAGAAAAAGAGAGAGCTTAAGAGAGTGGTGAAGCAATGTAAAATGAGAGCAAATGAGAGAGTGAGTGAGATGTTATCAACAAATTTTGTTGAAAATAAGAAAAAGTTTTGGAGTGAGATTAACAAGTTAAGGAAGCCTAGAGATCAAATGGATTTTTCAGTTAAAAATAGGAGAGGAGAGTTATTAAATGGAGAATTAGAGGTATTGGGAAGATGGGGGGAATATTTTGAGGAATTGTTAAATGTTGATGAAGATAGGGAAGCTGTGATTTCGTGTATATGGCAAGGGAATAACATCTTGTAGGAGTGAGGAAGAGCCAGTTGTGAGTGTGGGGGAAGTTCGTGAGGCAGTAGGTAAAATGAAAGGGGGTAAGGCAGCCGGGATTGATGGGATAAAGATAGAAATGTTAAAAGCAGGTGGGGATATAGTTTTGGAGTGGTTGGTGCAATTATTTAATAAATGTATGGAAGAGGGTAAGGTACCTAGGGATTGGCAGAGAGCATGCATAGTTCCTTTGTATAAAGGCAAAGGGGACAAAAGAGAGTGCAAAAATTATAGGGGGATAAGTTTGCTGAGTCCTAGGTAGTAGGTTGGTAGACAGCAACCGCCCAGGGAGGTACTACTGTCCTGCCAAGTGAATGTAAAACGAAAGCCTGTAATTGTTTTACATGATGGTAGGATTGCTGGTGTCCATTTTTTGTCTCATGAACATGCAAGGTTTCAGGTATGTCTTGCTACTTCTACTTACACTTAGGTCACACTACACATACATGTACAAGCATGTATATATACACACACCCCTCTGGGTTTTCTTCTATTTTCTTACTAGTTCTTGTTCTTGTTTATTTCCTCTTATCTCCATGGGGAAGTGGGACAGAATTCTTCCTCTGTAAGCTATGCGTGTTGTAAGAGGCGACTAAAGTGCCAGGAGCAAGGGGCTAGTAACCCCTTCTCCTGTATAAATTACTAAATTTAAAAAGAGAAACTTTTGTTTTTCTTTTTGGGCCACCCTGCCTTGGTGGGATATGGCCGGTTTGTTGAAAAAAAAAAAAAAGTTTGCTGAGTGTACCTGGTAAAATGTATGGTAGAGTTATTATTGAAAGAATTAAGAGTAAGTCGGAGAATAGGATAGCAGATGAACAAGGAGGCTTTAGGAAAGGTAAGGGATGTGTGGACCAGGTGTTTACAGTGAAACATATAAGTGAACAGTATTTAGATAAGGCTAAAGAGGTCTTTGTGGCATTTATGGATTTGGAAAAGGCGTACGACAGGGTGGATAGGGGGGGGCAATGTGGCAGATGTTGCATGTGTATGGTGTAGGAGGTAGGTTACTGAAAGCAGTGAAGAGTTTTTACGAGGATAGTGAGGCTCAAGTTAGAGTATATAGGAAAGAGGGAAATTATTTCCCAGTAAAAGTAGGCCTTAGACAAGGATGTGTGATGTCACCATGGTTGTTTAATATATTTATAGATGGGGTTGTAAGAGAAGTAAATGCGAGGGTCTTGGCAAGAGGCGTGGAGTTAAAAGATAAAGAATCACACATAAAGTGGGAGTTGTCACAGTTGCTCTTTGCTGATGACACTGTGCTCTTGGGAGATTCTGAAGAGAAGCTGCAGAGGTTGGTGGATTAATTTGGTAGGGTGTGCAAAAGAAGAAAATTAAAAGTGAATACAGGAAAGAGTAAGGTAATGAGGATAAAAAGATTAGATGATGAAAGATTGGATATCAGATTGGAGGGAGAGAGTATGGAGGAGGTGAATGCATTCAGATATTTGGGAGTGGACGTGTCAGCGGATGGGTCTATGAAAGATGTGGTGAATCATAGAATTGATGAGGGGAAAAGGGTGAGTGGTGCACTTAGGAGTCTGTGGAGACAAAGAACTTTGTCCTTGTAGGCAAAGAGGGGAATGTATGAGAGTATAGTTTCACCAACGCTCTTATATGGGTGTGAAGCATGGGTGATGAATGTTGCAGCGAGGAGAAGGCTGGAGGCAGTGGAGATGTCATGTCTGAGGGCAGTGTGTGGTGTGAATATAATGCAGAGAATTCGTAGTTTGGAAGTTAGGAGGAGGTACGGGATTACCAAAACTGTTGTCCAGAGGGCTGAGGAAGGGTTGTTGAGGTGGTTCGGACATGTAGAGAGAATGGAGCGATACAGAATGACTTCAAGAGTGTATCAGTCTGTAGTGGAAGGAAGGCGGGGTAGGGGTCGGCCTAGGAAAGGTTGGAGGGAGGGGGTAAAGGAGGTTTTGTGTGCGAGGGGCTTGGACTTCCAGCAGGCGTGCGTGAGCGTGTTTGATTGGAGTGAATGGAGACAAATGGTTTTTAATACTTGACGTGCTGTTGGAGTGTGAGCAAAGTAACATTTATGAAGGGGTTCAGGGAAACCGGCAGGCTGGACTTGAGTCCTGGAGATGGGAAGTACAGTGCCTGCACTCTGAAGGAGGGGTGTTAATGTTGCAGTTTAAAAACTGTCGGGTAAAGCACCCTTCTGGCAAGACAGTGATGGAGTGAGTGATGGTGAAAGTTTTTCTTTTTCGGGCCACCCTGCCTTGGTGGGAATAGGCCAGTGTGATAATAATAAAAAAATAAAAAAATGGATAACATCATTCTTTATTGACATTGTTTTGCCCATACAATGGACTTTATCAGGTAACAAATAGATATACCTGGGAAGACAGAATTTGCATGTATATAGTGAGCTAGTGACGTGAAGAATCAGTTGAAGTGTGTTGAAACTAATACTGGGTAGATTGATAACAGGTTGGACAAAGTAGTAAAAGTCTAAGGACTTCAAACGATCTCATTAACTGGGGTTCTTGACTGAATTTATACATGCAGTGAAACTTCTTTGTATATTCTCCCAAACTGTCATTTTGTCTGCCTTGAAAGGGGTAATTAGTGTACAGCAGAAGTCCAGCCTAGAGAGGATCATCATTGGTTTGGCATCCCTTGTTTTGAAGGTTCTCATTATCCATCCTATTATTTTCCTAGAAGATGTGATAATGACATTGTTGTGATCTTTGAAAGTGAGATCCTCAAACATTATCACTCCCAAGTCTTTCATATTAGTTTTCTACTTTTTTGGGTGGTTAGAATTTGTTTTATACATTGATCTAGCTTTTATTTCCTAAAGTTTTCCATAGCAAAGTAATTGAAATTTGTCATTATTGGACTTGATAATGTGTTCTGTGGCTCTTTGAAGACTTAATGTATATCTGCTTGGAGATTTGCAGTGTCCTCATTGGACACTTATCACTGACTTATCAGAGGCGCACAGATGCGACAGTTCAGGTGTCCCTCCAAACAGCAGAACCCCGAAACCCCTTCTTTAAGAGTGCAGGCACTGTACTTCCCACCTCCAGGACTTGAATCCTGCTAACTGGTTTCCCTGAATCCCTTCACACAATATTACCTTGCTCACACTCCAACAGCTTGTCAGGTCCCATAAACCATTTGTCTCCACTCCCATCTAGCACTCTCACATATGCCTGCTCTGTGTTCAAGCCCCTTATACACAATAACCTCCGGTATCCCCTCCTCCCATCCTTTCTTAGGATGGCCCCTACCCCTCCTTCCCTCAACTACAAATTTATACCCTCCTCAAGTCATCCTATTTTGCTCTATCCTCTCTAAGTGACCAAACCACCTCCGCAACCCCTCTTCAGTCCCCTCAGTAATACTTTCAGTAACTCTGCACATAATTATACAAATGTGTGCCTTTAATCTTTTTTCTGTCCAGACCCCCAAAATTAATATTGTTCTCAGCGTCCACCTTAAAAAATCTGAAATGGTAGAGAATCTTTTTCTGACGATAATGACACCAAAAGTTTGAAATTTGTTGGAAAACTTAAGGAATTACGCAGGCACGAAATCAGCTGTCTCAGTGCACTTCACGTATCAGTGATTTCATTCACTTTGTGTCTTATTTTAAGCCAGTTCCATTACTCAGTTCAACCAAATTCTTAGCTATTTTGCTAGGATGCCTTCTGTTCTGTCAATTGAACACAGAGAAGACACCCATTTTACACAAAATTAAAAAAATACCAATTTAAAAATAAAATCCAAAATAAAAAATGTAGACATTCCTGGCACTAAAACATTTCCTCAGTTTATTAATCGTGTCCTCAGGCCTTTTATGTGCATAGCGTTCTTGCATAGTGAGAGTCCTACTCAAGGGATGTTGAAAAATGTGTTATGCCTTGTATTGTGACTGTGCATTCTGTTGTAACTGTCGAGGAGTAGTTTTAGGGGAGGGTTTACAGTGGAGTTTAAAGTTCTGTATGTGTAGTAGGCACAACAATAAGAGTGTATGTCTTGTATATTTAGCAAGATGAGTCTTTTGAAAAGTGGAGGGGTGTGCTGTCTAGCACAGGAGCTGGTTATCACCGACGCAGCAGCTTTTTGTTGGATTATTAAGGGTCTAAGGTGGTTGGCAGTGGTTGAGCCTCAGGCACAGATACCATAGGTGAAGTAAAGATATATTAGAGAGTGGTACAGGGTAAGGAGAGTCATTTGTGGTACATAGTAGTGTATCTTGGAAAGGATTCCTACTGATTTGGAAATTTTCTTGGCTATTTGAGGGATATGGGACTGAAATTTAAGATTACAGTCAAGGAGAAAGCCTAGAAGTTTGCCCTCCGTGTGTCTTGATATAGGGGAACCATTTAACAGTATGTTGAGTTGAATATTGGAGGCTATTTTGCCAAACAGCATGAAGTATGTTTTGTCTATGTTGAGAGTGAGTTTGTTGGTCATCATCCAAGCATATATCTTTAATAGTTCATTGTTTACAGTGTTTTCAAGCACAGCTGGGTCTGAATGGGAGTAGACATATGTAGTATCATCTGCGAATAGAACTGGTGTAAAGAGTTGGGATGCATTGGGGAGATCATTGATGTAGATGAGAAAGAGGAGTGGGCCTAGGACAGTACCTTGAGGTACTCCTACAGCTACAGGTTGGATAGCGGAGTTGACTCCGTTTGCATGTACATACTGGTGTCTGTCATTAAGATAGGATTTTAGGTAGTCAAGAGAATGTCCTCTTATGCCATATTGATTCAGTTTGAGGTGCAAGAGATTGTGATCAACTGTGTCAAATGCTTTTCTTAGGTCGATAAAGAGCCCCAGGGGATATTCATTTTTATCGAGAGCTGTGTATATTAGGTCAAGCATTTGTATAATAGCATCAATCGTGCTATTTTTTGGTCTAAATCCAAACTGGCATGGGCTAAGTATGTTGTTGGATGTAAGGTAGGAGTAAAGTCACTTGTGTATTATTTTTTCCTAGGTAGTAGGTTGGTAAACAGCAACCGCCCAGGGAGGTACTCTCGTCCTTCCAAGTGGGTGTACAACGAAAACCTGTAATTGTTTTACATGATGGTAGGATTGCTGGTGTCTTTTGTCTCTCATAAACATGCAAGATTGCTGCTTCTACTTGCACTTAGGTCACACTACACATACATGTTCAAGCATATATATACACACCCCTCTGGGTATTCTTCTATTTTCTTTCTAGTTCTTGTTCTTGTTTATTTCCTCTTATCTCCATGGGGAAGTGGAACAGAATTCTTCCTCCGTAAGCCATGCGTGTTGTAAGAGGCGACTAAAATGCCACCCTGCCTTGGTGGGATATGGCCGGTGTGTTGAAAGAAAGAAAGAAAGTATTATTTTTTTCAAATATCTTGGAGAGTAAGGGCAAGTTTGATATGGGTCTGTAATTGTTCAAATCTGTTGGATCTCCACCTTTGTGGATCAGGGTGACCCTTGCTGTCTTGAGTATGGATGGGAAGATTGAGGATGCTATTGATTTGTTAAACATTGTTGCAATAATGGGCGACAGTTCTGATGCAGCTTTTTTATATATGAATGGCGGCAAAAATCAAATATTTCCGCTACTTTGAGCTCAATTTCAAACTATTTTTGGTCAAAAAACTAATCAAAATTATGTCTATTTCAGTAGTATTTCTTCCAATCCATCAAATAAAACCTTAAACACCATCTGAGAAAAAACCTCAAGAGTTGCTACTTTAAAACCTACACTAGGTCATAGTTTTGCTTTTTCCATCATTCACTGCATGGGGCAGGATTTTTTTTAAACTGATCACACTCGCCACACAGACCCATTCTCTCATATCTAGGCCAAATTTACCACTCACAGCTTATCTAATTGAGCTGAGCTCCCGGCGTAGAACTACGAGAGGGACCCTTGCCTCAATGACACAGTTGCCCGTGATGACAAGTGAAACGGTTAATAAGGTTGTTCTGATGGTTGAATAGGCAGTGTCTTGTTATCTTGGAAAAACATACTAATGAAATAGCTGGGAATTGAGTCTGAGTACTGGAATTGGCCTAAAATAGATCTCAAAGGGGCAAAATCGGTCGCATAAATTTCTCCTGAATCTCCCAATTCGTTCCTTCATATTTCCGTAAGTGTTATTGGTAGTATGTTAAGTTTTGCATTTTTAGTGTCATTACTTTTAATCAGAAATTATCCACAATTTTAGAAGATAAAATTATTTTTATTTTTTAAAAATATTGCGACACAGAAAGGACTTTCAGTTTGGTATGTCAACAGTGGAAGGGCTAACCTTCAACTGTCATTACCCCTAAAATTGAAAGTCCCTTCTGTCTCCACATTTTTGAAAAAAAAAAAAATAGATATAAAGAGAATTTTGAGAAAGTAATGACACATAAATTCCAAAAAAACAAAAAACAAAAAACAAAAAAAAAAGTCCATTACATATGAAGATACAGATGTGAAGTTGAAGGTCTCGAAATATGACAACAGCAAGTGCTGCAATGTTTGCACTTCTCTTTTTAACTTTTTACCCTCTATATTTTTTGCTGTTTTCAGTTATAAACACTAGGATTTGGTATTATGGACACAATTTGCTTGACTATTTAAATTTTGTTGCAAAATTTCACAAAACAATTTACTCTATAAACACAATAAACTGATATTTCTGTCATTTTTTATTTTACTTTTTAACATACGTACACTGTGGAATCACTGTAGATGCTATTAGGATTCTTGCAGTGTGTGGAACTCCTCAACAGTCATACACATTAGTCTCAGACCACTAGCACTCCACATCTGAATTTCTATTCTCACTGTTAGTGATCTTAAGTGTTATCAGTAAATGGTTAATTATGGTAGGAGTAAAGGATTTGCATCTGAAAGTCATGATTAACAATGGCTAGGAGGTTAGCTGTCCCCACCATACCCAGCGTGGGGCTGGAATGTTTGTATACTACACACCCAGTGTGCAGACTCCTCTTATGTCTAGGCTTAAATTTACTCCTTGCAGTAAATTTGAAGATTTGTGAATTGTGTGTATCAGTGCATCATCGACCCTGATCACTTGGACATACCAGGTTTTAACAGACATCACAGTAGTTAACACAAATGCCATTCATGACCAGTCATCTTTTCATGGTGGTGGGATTAAATCCTCTTTAGATACCATGATCTGCACTGGCTTGGGCTTTCTATACCAATGAATCCATGGGTACTGAGAAAGTGCAAGAGCTGCCGTTGTGTGTTTACCATGCATGGCAGACCTTCCCGAAAGGAAGTTCATTGTTACCAGTCACGAGTCAGTGATTGTCTTTGTCTGTATAGACTATTGACAAGGGTCAAGTAGGCTTTCACTCCCCAATTAGCTCTTTCACTGTGTCTTGCATGTTATTGATGCGAGTGTCGCTAACATATATTTACGTTTTGATCTCAGCTCCCTCATATAAGCTATGAGTGGTAAATTTTGGCCTGTTCATTAGAGAATGGGTTTGTGCGATGAGTGTGCACAGCATAAAAAAATCCTGCCCTGCATGGTGCTTGATGGGGAAAACAAATCTCTGACCCTGTGTTTATTTTATGGTACACAAATTATGTATTGTACCTTTTTTTCCTTATTTAAGGTTTTATTGGCTGTTTCTTGGTATTTAATAGGATGAAAGATACTACTGAAACAGAAATGATTATGGTTGGTTTCAGGACTGAAAGTAGTTTGAAATCAGGCTCAAAGTAGCAGAATTATTTTATTTTTGAAGATTTTTCTGAGGACTGTTAGAACCTCACTCCCCCCCAGGTTTGTTTAATGGAATTTCACTAGGTTTGAGTCAATTATTGGGATGCCCTTAACTGTGACCAATCATTCCTGGTTTTATCTTATTATCTGAGAAATAGTGTAAAACTGTGTGATAATGGATTCCAAATGGAGGATTAGTGTAATGTAGGAGAGGTCTCAGGACATAAGCACACATGAGAAGTGTTGCTTTAGAGGCCAGAATGCCTGCAGTGTTTATTTTGGACTCCATTTTTCAATTGGTATTATATTTTAATTGTATAAAATTGGCCAAATTACTGACTTTTGTGCAATTTTTAGGGTAGTTCTGATAGTGAATGGGTGGTTTCTCATGCTCAGTCGATAGAATGGAAGGCATACTAGCAGAATAGCTAAGAATTTAGTCAATTGAGCAGTAGACTTTCCTTAAAAAAGGAATCACATTCATAAATTTCACCCAGACCACCAACTTTTTGCCTGCATAATTGTGTAGGTTTTTCTCTACCATTTCAGAATATTTATTTAAATTACTGACATTGTCAGCACTTTTAATTTGGGGGGATGGGGGTCCCAACAGTGATGGGATTTAACCCGTAAACGGTCCAAGCAGATCTACGTTCACATGTGTAGTGCTCCAAAAGTAGATCTACGTTTTTTTACATATTTTCAAATATAACAAAAAAAAAAGTAGATCAAAGTTTTTTTACACGTTTTCAAATGTACAAAAAAAAAAAAAAAACTTTTTTTTACATACTTTCAAATGTTGAAAAAACGTATATATACGTTTGGACCGTTTACGGATTCTTGATCCAAGGACTTAGTTATCTTATCTTTGTATCAAACCTGATTGACCCCCCACTCCCCAGGCATTGTACTGTATGACCCTTATGGGCTTAGCACTTCCATAAATTTAATATGAATTAATAACATGAGTCTTAGTACACTGAATTGGCAAGATTTTGCCTCGTTTTTTTTTTTGGGTGCTGATTGGTGAGCTCATCTTAGCTCTTTTGTTTAGTTATAGTGGTATTTAAAACTGAAGAGTAGTTGACATAGCTTCCCTCTCTGTAATTATTCTTCATACCTGGGGTATTTTGGTCATCCACACTTGAAATCCTGTGTGCAGCATCTGATATCTTGTCACATTTGAATTACCTAGAATGCCTGTTGTTACATTCCATGGCCTTCGTGTGTACAACTTCAAGAATTATCACAGATGGTACTGAAACAAATAACTGTACTTGTTCCTCTCTTCATTATGTCCTTTCAGTCCATGCTAGCATTTTATCAGTAGAATTGTTGCATACTTGCTTCTTACTTCTGTCATCCATGTTCACTTCATCAGAATGCTATAAGTTATCTAGACCTCTGATTCCTCATATCCCTTTGTGCTTTGCATACAGTGCTTGCTGTGATGTCTTTATCAGACACTAGAAGGTAATGCTTTGCTGAGTGTGTGAGATAGTTGTTGAACTACACTAGCTAATAATTATTTATTTATTTTTTTTTAACTGAAATTCAGTTTTCAGTCATGAGTTCATTGTCAGTGAAAAGAGGATGGTCAGAACTTGTGATTGTAGTTCGATTTTAAGCATGTTGTTGCATTAACTCCGGTCAAGTGGGTAACAGTGCTGCCAATGACCTCACAAGAATTGAGTCAGTCTAAGGTGATGTTGGAAAAGGGTAACTGCTTATAAGAGGTTGGAGTGTCCTGAATTAACCCTTTCGGGGTTTCGGCCGTACTAGTACGGCTGACGCACCAGGGTTTTTGACGTACTAGTACGCATAAATTCTAGCACCCTCAAATCTAGCAAGAGAAAGCTGATAGGCCTACATATGAAAGAATGGGTCAGTGTGCGCAGTATAAAAAAAATCCTGCAGCACACAGTGAGTAATGAGAAAAAAAAACTTTGACCGTGTTTTTGGTTTAAAACAGAGACTTTGCACTGTATTTTCGTATGGTATTTATTGTTGTATTCTAGTTTTCCTGGTCTCATTGTATAGAATGGAAGACATATTACAGAAATTGAGATGATTTTGACTGGTTTTACAATGAAAAGTACCTTGAAATTGAACTCAAAGTAGCAGAAATGTTTGATTTTTACCCAAGTTCAAAAGTAAACAAATGCTAAGCGTCCAATACACGTCAACTGGTGAGTCTAATATTCTTTCACAAGTGTGCTGATATTATTTATACCATTTCTACACTAATTCAGTAGTCTGCATAACAGTAAGTCTTGTTTTTTTTTTTTTTGTGAGAAAAAATCAAAATGGAAAGCAAAAGAAATGTAAGAGGGGCATGGGGACGTGACTAATGAACAGAGGAAATGTTATTTTAGTGCCTGTAATGTCTTTGTTTATTCTGGACCTTATTTGGAAATTGGCATCTTTTGAAATTTGTGTGAAATTGGCAAAATTGCTAAATTCTGACCACTTTATTGGATAGTTGAAATCAGTAAATGGGTGGTTTCTTGTACTCATTCGATAGAAAAACCGGAGTTCTAGTGAAATATTTATGATTTTTGTCGACTAGTACACTGTAATTGGCTGAAAATAGGGCTCAAAGTGGGCAAAATCGCCGATGCGTAAACATCGCCGAGACCGCTAACTTCACAAGAGCATAATTCCGTAAGTTTTCCATCAAATTTCATACTTTTGGTGTCATTATGATCGGGAAAAGATTCTCTATCTTTTCATAAGAAATTTTTTTTTTTTTTTTTTTTTGAAATTTTGGCGACCCTGAGAACAAGTCCTTGAGAGGGCCTGGTGACCCCCAAAGGGTTAAAGAACATGCAGATTAGTCTTGCATAAGACTGTCTAATGTAAAAGTACTCAGTGCCACTCCATGAAAGTATTCAGGTCATTCTTATAGTCTAACATTTTTGATGAAATTCCCAACTTAACATACTGCTGACTTTCTCTCCTTCATCACCTTGACTTGCTTACTCTGCCCTTCTCTCTGACTTTCTAATGGACTTATTTAACTTTTTGCTTGCCCTTACACTTCTGCCTCTTTTTCTTTAATGGTAGCAAATGTGTGACCACACACGTTTAATGCTTACTGTGACTAATGGCAGTTTAACATGTGAAGGCATGTAAAATATTGTATCTGAAGAGTAGTAGTCATTATTATCATTTCATTAAGGATAGTATGTTACCAGAAAGAGAGTAACATGTTAAAGAATCTTTGGATTCATTGGTCAAGATGAATATGAATGAAGAAATCTAATGATTGTGTTTTTATTATAGACAGTGAAATAGATGTAATAATTTTTTTGGAAGTATTTGATTGACTCGCATTCAAGTTTTTCAGCGCTATGAGAGATTTAGCCAGGCATAAGGAGATTTAGTAGAAATCAGATTGCTTTATTCCTTCTTATTCAAATGAGCATTTCCTCAACTGTACAAATTAACCAATAGGATACAAGCAGTTTAATAAGATATAAGCAGTGGGTTTATATAGAATACAGTGGATAGAACCTAAGAGAGGTGCAACAGTACTAGAAAATTTAGAACTTTTTTCAAAACGGCTTGTAATGATCATGAGAGGTATTGTAGTGAGTGTATAAAACCAAGGGAGAGAATGAAATTGTTTTTGTGCTGCTATAGGAAGCTTCAGATTAATTTAAATTACACCTTTTATCTCAGAATAGAATGCTATACTGTCTAGTATTTGTCTTCTGGAGTGTTTCTGTTGAAGTAACTACTGTCCTTGGTTTTTCCTCACAACTTTTCTCCCTACTCCTTTAAAAAAGTATCAGTGGAATTATCATCTGGTCTTTTAAATTCTTTTCCTGGTACAAGAAGTAACGAGTAGGCAACCTGAACATTACTGTTACTCTTTTAAAAAGAAAATAAGCTGGAAGCACAGTAACATGATAATGAAAGCTTGTTGGTATGGAGGAAAAAGACATGATGAAAGTATTTGAAGGAGGTTAAGCCTTGCTAATACATTTCACTGTATTGTATACTTTAAAAGACCATATGTAATATAATACAATTATGTGCCTACTCTTGTTTCAGGTCTCTTCCGTCAGTCATAACCAATGGTGTTGGTGCCAATACATTATTGCTGGGAAATCAACTCAATCCAGCATCTGCAGTTGCTCAAAAAATGACAGACACACTTCATGCAGAGCTTGAAGCACACTCCATATACAAAGATGAGGACAAGATTGTCAGTTCACTTGTTGGGCCAGTATTACCTGGAAAGAAAGAGGTATGAGAATATTTCTGCTTATTAATCTTTGTATTCATAGATATTGACCATCAATTTTTGTGGTATGAATTTATTATTTACAACTGCTTATAGTATGTATTAAAATGATAAAGTGGTGTAATGTGTAGCTACTTATTTCTTACTTGCATCATCCTTCCTTGGTGCGCAATGGCCATTAGTTTAAAAAATAAGTCAGTATTTTATAATAAATTTCTGTACGATATCCATTGAAACTAAAGTATTTTTATCTAGTCTTTAACAGTAACAACAATAATGTGGGATTTTATTATTCTTGAGTGCATGCTCTTTCAAGATATTAGCAAGAGCTCTCACACCTAACCTTAAATAGAACAGTACAGGTAAAAAGAACACTAAAGTTGTTCTTTAAGAGTGATAATATGATTACCAGGAGTGTAAGCTCTAGAAAAGAGATGGACTTTCATCTGAGATTTAAAAGCATGAACAGATTCCTGACTCAAGACAAAAGCAGTTAAACAAAACTGCTTTTGGTTGGACAGTAGAAACTTAAACATTTAACATCAATGTTTTACTCTGATGGATGATTATATAGTGTTATGTGTAATATTTAGTGAAGGGATTCAGGGAAACCGGTTATTTTCATATAGTCGGACTTGAGTCCTGGAAATGGGAAGTACAATGCCTGCACTTTAAAGGAGGGGTTTGGGATATTGGCAGTTTGGAGGGATATGTTGTGTATCTTTATATGTGTATGCTTCTAGACTGTTGTATTCTGAGCACCTCTGCAAAAACAGTGATAATGTGCGAGTGTGGTGAAAGTGTTGAATGATGATGAAAGTATTTTCTTTTTGGGGATTTTCTTTCTTTTTTGGGTCACCCTGCCTCGGTGGGAGACGGCCGACTTGTTGAAAAAAAAAAAAAAAATGTGTAAATTACTTAAAAGACATGTCTCCACTTGCACTGTATTTAAAGTTATGACTATTTTAGAATTTGCTACAAATTTGTCTAAACTGATGTTTGATTATAAGCTTTCCTTGTGATCCTTTGTACCTGTACTAAAATGTATATACTCCTTCATTAACCCTTAAACTGTCCAAACGTAGATCTATGTTCTATTTTACATTGTTTCTTATGTAAAAAAACGTAGATCTACGTTCAAAGCGCTATACACACAAACATAAATCTGCGTTTGGACAGTTTAAGGCTTATGCATATGTATAGTATATTTACATATTATTTAGCGAAGAGATTTAGGGAAACCGGTTAGCCAGACTTGAGTCCTGGAAATGGGAAGTACAATGCCAGCATTTCAACCCTTTAACTGCCCAAACGGAGATCTATGTTCGCTCATTTAGAGCTCCAAACGCGGATCTACGTTTGGACAGTTTAAGGTCGGAGTGCTACGCGCGCAAACATAGATCTATGTTTGGACAGTGTAAGGATTAAAGGACAAGGTTTGGGGTATTAACAGTTTGGAGGGACTTCTAAACTGTCGTATCTGAGTACCTCTGCAAAGACAGTGATTATGAGTGAGTGAGGTGAAAGTGTTGAATGATGTTGAAAGTATTTTCTTTTTGGGGATTTTCTTTCTTTTTGGGTCACCTTGCCTCGTTGGGAGATGGCCAACTTGTTGAAAAAAAAAAAACATATTTATTGGTTATTTAACAAGGCTTTATATAGTGTCAGTGGTAGTGGTGTCATGGGTGTTGGTGATGGTGGTAATGGTGTTAAGGGGGAATCAGTGGTGTCAACGGTAGTGGTGGTGTACTGTTATAGGGAAAAGGCAGGCAGGTAGATTGCTAAAGAATTGTAGATTTAATAATTACACTTTGGTTGTGGTCTCCTAGTCCACAACTGGTACGCATGTGGTCCCCCTCCCTCACTCCTACCCTTCCTCATCCCAACCCACCAACTTGTCCATCTTTCCATTGAAGACATGCAAGCAGGCAGACCACAGCAGACAAGGCAACACTGGGCAGGTAGGGTAAGGAAGAGCAGACAGACAGATACAGGTAGACAGAGACAGCCGGACGGACGGACGGAAAAACACACACAAACACACACACACACACACACACACACATACACACATACACACACACATACACACACATACACACACATACTCATATACAACAGGCCTAGTGTCTAATCGACATGTGCCTAGGACAAAATGGACAAAATGGTAACTAACACACACACACACACACACACACACACACACACACACACACACACACACACAGGGGTGGGTGGATTGCATATTCTTGGACTGCAAGAAGGCGTTTGACAGTTCCACACAAGAGATTGGTGCAAAAACTGGAGGACCAAGCAGGGATAACAGGGAAGGCACTGCAATGGATCAGGGAATACTTGTCAGGAAGACAGCAGCGAGTAATGGTATGTGGCAAGGTGTCAGAGTGGGCACCTGTGACCAGCGGGGTCCCACAAGGGTCAGTCCTAGGACCAGTGCTGTTTCTGGTATTTGTGAACGACATGACAGAAGGCATAAACTCCGAGGTGTCCCTGTTTGCAGATGACGTGAAGTTGACGAGAAGAGTTCATTCGATCGAAGTCCAGGCAGAACTACAAAGGGATCTGGACAGGCTGCAGACCTGGTCCAGCAACTGGCTCCTGGAGTTCAATCCCACCAAGTGCAAAGTCATGAGGATTGGGGAAGGGCAAAGAAGACCGCAGACGGAGTACAGTCTAGGGGGCCAAAGACTACAAACATCACTCAAGGAAAAAGATCTTGGGGTGAGTATAACACCAGGCACATCTCCTGAAGCGCACATCAACCAAATAACTGCCGCAGCATATGGGCGCCTGGCAAACCTCAGAACAGCATTCCGACATCTTAATAAGGAATCGTTCAGGACCCTGTACACCGTGTACGTTAGGCCCATATTAGAGTATGCGGCACCAGTTTGGAACCCACACCTAGCCAAGCATGTAAAGAAACGAGAGAAACTGCAAAGGTTTGCAACAAGACTAGTCCCAGAGTTAAGAGGTATGTCCTATGAGGAGAGGTTAAGGGAAATCAACCTGACGACACTGGAGGACAGGAGAGATAGGGGGGACATGAAAACGACTTACAAAATACTGAGAGGAATTGACCAGGTGGACAAAGACAGGATGTTCCAGAGACTGGACACAGCAACACGGGGACACAGTTGGAAGCTGAAGACACAGATGAATCAAAGGGATGTTAGGAAGTATTTCTTCAGCCACAGAGTAGTCAGGAAGTGGAATAGTTTGGGAAGCGATGTAGTGGAGGCAGGATCCATACATAGCTTTAAGCAGAGGTACGATAAAGCTCATGGTTCAGGGAGAGTGACCTAGTAGCGACCAGTGAAGAGGCGGGGCCAGGAGCTTGGACTCAACCCCTGCAACCTCAACTAGGTGAGTACAACTAGATGAGTACACACACACACACACACACTGCCACACACACTGCCACACACACTGCCACACACACTGCCACACACACTGCCACACACACTACCCCACACACTACCCCACACACTACCACACACACTACCACACACACTACCACACACACACTACCACACACACACTACCACACACACACTACCACACACACACTACCACACACACTACCACACACACACTACCACACACACACTACCACACACACACTACCACACACACACTACCACACACACACTACCACACACACACTACCACACACACACACTACCACACACACACTACCACACACACACTACCACACACACACTACCACACACACACTACCACACACACACTACCACACACACACTACCACACACACACTACCACACACACACTACCACACACACACTACCACACACACACTACCGCACACACACTACCACACACACACTACCACACACACACTACCACACACACACTACCACACACACACTACCACACACACACTACCACACACACTACCACACACACACTACCACACACACACTACCACACACACACTACCACACACACACTACCACACACACACTACCACACACACACTACCACACACACACTACCACACACACACTACCACACACACACTACCACACACACACTAACACACACACACACACACACACTAACACACACACTAACACACACACTAACACACACACTAACACACACACTAACACACACACTAACACACACACTAACACACACACACACACACACACACACACACACACACACACACACACACACACACACACACGTACTCATATACAACAGGCCTAGTGTCTAATCGACATGTGCCTAGGACAAAATGGTAACTAACACACACGGACACACACACACTGTCTCTATCATCCTTCTCCTATACCTCCTCTATCTCCCCCCCCTCACATCCTCTTCCTCCCTCCCCATTGCTCTTTCACCTGTCCCCTTTAGTCTTCCCCCCCCCCATCTCTCTTGATCCTGCTGCTGTCCCCCCTCCAGCTCACTATCTTTTTCCCCTCCCTGTCTCTTCCTCCCTTCTCCCCACAACAAACACCCCCCCCTCCCTCCCCACAACAAACACCCACCTCCACAGCACTCTTGGCATAAGCTCTTCCTTCTGTAAAAAAGAAACATGGGCCACCAAAAACCTGGACGGAGAACCAGAGGTATGGTGGACCTGGGAGAGAGGACTGGGAGGCAGAGCTCACATGAAGAGAGGAGCGGGGGAGGAGGCTGGAAGAGATCAGCAAGAAAATGGGAGAGAAAATAGCTGATGAGAGCAGGAAATGGGAATTACAAATCACAGCAGCTGAAGCTAAGATACAGAGCTTAGTAGAAGAACTAAAGAGTCTGAAGCAGCCTAAAGAACCAATGGACAGTACAGCCATGACACCAAGAGCTACTACATCAGTCACCGATGAGGGGGCAGTAGGGGACAAAGGAGACATACTGTACGTGATGACTCCATCGGACCCAAGGGGGGCCTGGGAAAAGGCAGGGAGAGCAGCAAGAACTCATGAGGGGACTAAAGTCAATGAAGGAGCTAAGTTATAGACAGAGGCTCTAACAGACAACTGCCATGTCCAGGAACAGATAGGCAGAGGGACACCGGATATGGAAGTGACAGTAAGAAGCAATGCATCAATGGCAGGAACTAATTTGAATCGGAGGATGTTCAGGGAAGCACAGTGAGAGGATGAAATGGAGAGGGCCGTTTTTGTCTATGGGCTCCAAGAAGTAGACGGGGAAACTTACAAGGCAAGGAAACAGGAGGAGAAAAAAAATGATTGAAAGCATCATGAAAGCAATAGGAGAGGACGACACGACTCAGCTTACAAATTTTCGGAGAATTGGGTGCTTTGTGAGGGGAAAAAAGTGTCTAGTCAAAGTGATTTTCAAGGCAGAGTCAGCTCGAAACCGGATCCTGCAGGAGAAAGCATGCTTAAGGGACAATTAGGCGTTCCGGAGTGTGTACCTCGACTGAGACAGAACACAAGAAGAAAGGATGATACTGAAAGAAAGGGTGCAACGTCGCAAGGAGGAATGGGAGGCAAGGAAGGTGGAGAGTAGGACAAATCAGGCCCACGTGGAAGAACAAACACAACCCCCTCCAGTAACACCCACAGAAGGAACACAACCACGGCAATCCCAAAGCAATCAAACGACATAACCAAAAACCCACTCACTGTACCCTCTGCCCCCATCCCCCTCAGCACAAACCCCACCCCCATAGAATCCCACAGTAACCCACACATCCCCCTCTGCATAAACCCCACCCCCACAGTCACCCTCAGTAACCTGCACATCCCCCTATGCTCAAACCCCATCCCCACAGAAACCCACAGTAACCCACACAATGTACCCTCTCCCCCCATCCCCCTCACCACAAACCCCACTCTCACAGTAACCCACAGCAACACACACACTGTACCCTCTATCCCCATCCCCCTCACCACTACCCCCTCCCCCACTGTAACCCCCCATAGGCCCTCTTCCCCCATCCCCCTCACCACCACCCCAACCCCCACTGAACCCCCCCCTATAGGCCCTCTGCCCGCACACCCCACACCACAGACCCCTCCCCCACACCAAGCCCCTATAGGCCCCTGCCAGGGCACCTGCTCCCCCTAACCGACCTCTCTCCCCAGACCACAGTTATTGAAAAGAAGTTGAAGGTTTGGTACACGAACGCGGATGGAATAACGAATAAATGTGAGAAGTGGCATGAAAGAATCAAGTAGTTGTCCCCAGACATCGTAGCGGTTACAGAAACAAAACTCACTGGGATAATAACAGATGCAGTCTTCCCACCCGGATATCAGATCCTGAGGAAGGATAGAAGTAGCGGGGGGGGGGGGGGGGGTGCACTACTAATAAACCGATGGGGTTATCAAGAAATGGAAGGAATGGACGAGATTGGAGAAATGGATTACGTAGTAGGTACAGTTCAGTCGGGAACATAAGGTAGTCATTGCAGTGATGTATAACCCACCACAGAACTGCAGGAGGCCAAGATAGGAATATGATGAGTGCAACAGAGCAGTGGTGGACACTCTGGCTGAGGTGGCAAGAAGGGCTCACTCAAGTAGAGCGGAGTTACTGATCATGGGCGACTTAAATCACAGGGAGATTGATTGGGAAAACCTGGAGCCACATGGGGGGTCCCGAAACATGGAGAGCCAAGATGATGAATGTGGTGCTGCCAAATCTCATGCACCAACATGTTAGGGATGCTACCAGAGAGAGAGAGAGAGAGGGGAGGATGAACCAGCAAGACTGGACCTCTTGTTCACCCTGAGTAGCTCAGACATTAAGCACATCACATATGAAAGGCCCCTTGGAGCTAATGACCACGTAGTTATGAGCTTTTAATACATCGTGGAGCTAAAAGTGGAGAGGGTAACAGGAGTAGAAAGGGAAAAGCTAAACTATAAAAAGGGGGACTACACAGGAATGAGGACCTTCCTGCAGGAGGTTCAGTGAGAACAGGAGTTGGTAAGAAAATCAGTAAATGAAATGATGGACTTTATAACAACAAAATGCAAGGAGGCAGAGGAAAAGTTTGTTCCCAAGGGTTACAGAAATAATGGGAAGGACAGAACGAGCCCTTGGTTTACCCGAAGGTGCAAGCAGGCAAAAACTAAGTGCTCTAGAGAATGGAAAAACTACAGAAGGCAAAGGACTCGGGAGAATAAAGAGATTAGTCGACGAGCCAGAAACGAGTATGCACAGATAAGGAGGGAGGCGCAGCAGCAACATGAAAATGACATAGCATCGAAAGTCAAGTCTGACCCAAAACTACGCTATAGCCACATCAGGAGGAAGACAACAGTCAAGGACCAGGTAATCAGGCTGAGGAAAGAAGGTGGGGATCTCATAAGAAATGACCAGGAGGTATGTGAGGAGCTCAACATGAGATTTCAGGAAGTATTTACAGTGGAGGCTGAAGGGACAACGGGAAGACAAAACAGTGGGGTACAGCAACAAGGGATATACCAACAAGTGTTGGATGAATTACACACAACTGAGGAGGAGATGGAGAAGCTCCTAAGTGACCGTGATACCTCAAAGGCGGTGGGACAGGACAACATCTCTCCATGGGTCCTTAGAGAGGGAGCAGGGACACTACGTGTGCCACTAACCTAAATCTTCAACACTTCCCTTGAAACTGGGCAACTACCTGAAGTATGGAAGAAGGCAAATGTAGTCCCCATCTTTAAAAAGGGAGACAGAAATGAAGCAGTAAATTATATACCAGTGTCACTGACATGTATAGTATGCAAAGTCTTGGAAAAGATTCTCAGGAGGAGAGTGGTGGAGCACCTGGAGCGGAACAAGATTATAAACAACAGCACAGATTCATGGAAGGCAAATCCTGTGTCACAAACCTACTAGAGTTTTATGACATGGTAACTGAAGTAAGAAATGAGAGGGAGGTGTGGGTTGATTGCATTTTCTTGGACTGCAAGAAGGCCCTCGACACAGTTCCTCACAAGAGATTAGTACAGAAGCTAGAGGAACAGGCACGTATAACAGGAAGGGCACTGCAATGGATCAGAGAATACCTAACAGGGAGGCAACAGCGAGTCATGGTCCGTGATGAGGTATCACAGTGGGTGCCAGTGACGAGTGGGGTCCCACAGGAGTCAGTCCTGGGACCAGTGCTATTTTTGGTTTATGTGAACGACATGATGGAAGGGATAGACTCAGAGGTGTCCCTGTGGAGAGGTGTAATGGTTGTGTAACAGCAGGCTGGGAGACGGTGGTTGAGGCAGCATGATCAACGTTGTCAGCGGTGGAATTGGTTATAGAAGTTACAGGAGCAATTGCTTGGGCAGGAGACAGGTCTGCAGGTGCAGTAAAGCTCAGGGCATTGGGAAGGATCTTGAGGATGTCTGCTGAAGGTGTGGAGTCTGGAAAATTGAAGGCAGGCAAGTTGTTCAGACGGAATAGTTCATTAATAGTGGTGTTGAAAGTGCTGGGGTTTTCTGCGTTTGCAAGGTGTGCATACACCATACAGTACAGCACTTTGGAGGAAGCACCGTCGGGGGGTGGAGAGAGGGAGTTGCTGGGCGATGGTGCCTGTAGATTAGCGTGTAGAGTCTTGGTGGTGTCCGTTTGTGGTTTGGTTTTTTCAGTGTATGTCGGTGAATTGGAGGTGTTCTTCAGAGCTTTAGTTTTCTTCAGTATGATTTCTTTCCTGAGTGGGCAGAGGAGGAGGCAGTATATATAGGCCAACAGACAGGGACGGGACAAAGGAGGAAGAAAGGTAGTCGTAGAGGTAGTAGTAGTATAGTGGAGCGAGTCAAATACTAAGAAAGAGGAGCACTGCAAGGGAGCTAGGGGCCCACAAAGGGTAGGAACAAAAACAGAGGGAGTGGGGGAATTAATAATAATAATGAACCAAATACCCAAGGCAGAAGAAAGAAAACCCCAAAGGAGAAGGGGGAAAAAAGAATCAGGTTAAGTCACAGGTGTTCTGAAGTTTGGAGCATTTTACAATGTAATGGGAAAGGAAGGCATCTACAGAGACGAAGCCTGGACTAAGATTCATACAAAGAAAGGTAGGTAAGATACATAGGCAACAGATAGTTCCAGACTATGGAACAGAACATCTCCAGGCTGAGGGACTGACAACCTCAAATCTACGACTTCAAGGGTGATGGACTGATTACATCGTCTTCACATCTCTACTGCTCTTGTCTCCTTTCTGTACTCGATTGAAGAACTGAAGAAGCCTACTGTGTAGGCAAAACGTTTCGGAATAAAGTTGCCTAACTGTTGCCTATGTGTCTTACCTACCAACCTGTCGGTATTGTATACCATTTTGATATTCACTCATACAAGGAAAGTTGTGTATGTAGATGACATCTTTGCTCTTTGTCCTGATGACTCTAGCCACTGTGTAGCTTCATCAGTACAATACAAAGTGGGCCAACAGGCCTGCTGCAGTGTTCCTCCTTTTTTATGTTCTTATGTTGTATAAGTGTCTCAATCTTCAGTGGGAATCTAATTCCTTGCTACCTTACCTTGATGTTAATATCCACCTCTCAGATACAGGTTTTGGTTTTTCTGTGTAGCACAAGCCTATGTAGAGTGGCATGTACATTCACTACTGTGATAAAAGGTTTGAAAACTGACAAATTGAAGATTGAGACATTTACGGGAATCATTATTAAAGAAACGTTTCGCCACACAATGGCTTCGTCAGTCCAATACAAAGTAGAGAGGGGCAATGTTTCACTTTCCAGGAACTTTGTCAAGCTGATACAAACAATACATGGACACAGAGGGTATATATAGGCTTTGAGTGAGGTGTAGTACAAGTAGAGGTAGTAGTAGTTGTAGTTGTTTTTATACATGTGGTGGAAAAGCTTTGGGTAGGGGTAGTTTTGATAAGAACCTGCCTTGTATGGTTCAGTAGGCCTTCTGCAGTGTTCCTTCATTCTTATGTTCTTACGTACCACGGTTATTTCAACATTTCATGAATATCAGTTCTCACCCGCTCATATATCTTGGTTCATGAACATGACTGATATCACCAATAAGCAAAAGTAAAGCTCAAAATATGATAATTACCTGACCCTTTGTCTGTTTAACCCAGCCACATATACACCACCTGGACCAAACTCACTGGTGGGCGGTGCAGCAGACACAGTATGTTACGTCACTGATGACTGATCATAGTGATGCCAGGGCGATTAAGGGTTTTTCCAGAGCATCATAAATAAAATTATCGATTTATCGTAGTTTATCATGTAGCGTCACTGATTTTTCCCTATATAGGCCTATTTGTACTCTGTAATCATATAATAGGCTATATAGAAACAAAGGATTTTTCTCTTATGTTGCTGCAGCACTGCCTAGTATGGGCCAACAGGCCTGCTGCAGTGTTCCTCCTTTCTTATGTTCTTAGTGTCACCTTCTTTAAAGGCTCTTCGGTGTCACCCCCTAAATGGTGTCACCGGGTGACACCATTTAGGGGGTGATAAGTCTAGGGAATTTCAAGCATAATCAGTCGGTAACTTTAAAAACAATAGAGTGGAACCTCTGACTATGAGTTTAATCCATTTCATGACCTAGCTCATAACCCGATCTGCTCGTATGCTGAGCCAATTTTCCTCGTTTAAATTAACTGAAATGCCATTAATCCGTTCCAGCGGAATTCCTGCTCTCAGGAGGCAGGACAAAATACTTCAATATAACAATAATATCAACTGTATGGCATATTTATCTATCGCAGTTCATCTAGTATGACATAATAAACAATATAAATAACATAGAAACCTGATATATACTTTAGAATGAATAAAATATGTCATTGTGTGACAAGTGGTGGCGGCCATTCCTGCTCCCGCTCTTAAAGCATTTTCCCATGCTTCCCCTTCTGAGGTGTTATTACTAGAGAAAATGGAGTGTTTGTGAGGCTAACTGCACTAGATCACTAGTTTCATAGGGAAAACAATGAAATAAAATATATTGTATAAAAACATAAACATAATAGAGAATGTAAAAAAAAAATAAACTGGTGTACATACAGCATTTACCTTGGAGAAGAGATGCTGGCAGAGGTTGATGGTGGAAAAGATAAGCAGAGCAGTGCATGCTGTCAGTGGCTCTATAAACCCCAACAACAACATTGGAGGAGTTCATTTCGTTTCGTCCTTTTTCTATCACTTAATCGCTTAACTATGGGGGGGGGGGGGGAAACTGGAGCACAGATACAATTCCCTAGATCAAGAGCCCCCCACCAGCGTCAAGGAACCTCCCTTGAGGGGGAAGCTCACAACCTGAATTTTGGCTCGTATCCAGGAGCAAAAAATCGACCGAGTGACTGCTCATATCCTGAAAAACTCACATAGTGGGGCACTTGTAGGCAGAGGTCCCAGTGTACATTGTCGTGAATGACCTGTTTTTAAATCTGTGAAAAATGCTCTAGTAAATAGTTATGCATAAAAGATAATTTTGTCCATTTTTGAGTATGTACCGCTATAATTTTCATTCATGCATGTACCTGGTCCTAGGTAGTAGGTTGGTAGACAACAGCTGCCCAAGAAGGTGCTAATGAAAATCTATAATTGTTTTACATGATGGTAGGATTGCTGGTGCCTTTTTTGTGTCTAATAAACATGAAAGGTTTCTGGTATGACTTGCTTCTTCTACTTAGGTCACACTACTGAACGCATTTTTTTTTTTTAACACGTCGGCCATTTCCCACTGAGATAGGGTGACCTAAACAGAAAGAAAAACCCAGAAAGAAAGAAAAAACTCATCATTCAACACTTTCACCATCACTCATACATAATCACTGTCTTTGCAGAGGCGCCCAGATACAACAGGTTAGATGTCTCTCCAAACTGCCAATATTCCAAACCCCTCCTTTAAAGTGAAGACATTGTACGTCCCACTTCCTGGACTCAAATCCGGCTACCGGACTTGTACAAGCATATACAGTGGACCCCCGCATACCGTGCGCATCACATAACGTTCAATCCGCATACCGCTCGCTTTTATCGCAAAAATTTTGCCTCGCATACCGCTCAAAAACCCGCTCACCGCTCTTCGTCCGAGACGCGTCCAATGTGCGCCCTTAGCCAGCCTCACATGTGCCGCCGGTGGCATTGTTTACCAGCCAGCCTCCGCGGTAACATCCAAGCATACAATCGGAACATTTCGTATTATTACAGTGTTTTTGGTTATTTTATCTGCAAAATAAGTGACCATGGGCTCCAAGAAAGCTTCTAGTGCCAACCCTACAGCAATAAGGGTGAGAATTACTATAGAGATGAAGAAAAAGATCATTGATAAGTATGAAAGTGGAGTGCGTGTCTCCGAGCTGGCCAGGTTGTATAATAAACCCCAATCAACCATCGCTACTATTGGTGGTACAGCTGCTGCTGCTGCTGTAGCATCGCCTGCTGCTGCTGTAGCATTGTCTGCTGCTGCTGTAGCATCGTCTGCTGCTTCTGTAGCATCGTCTGCTGCTGCTGTAGCACTGTCAGCTGCTGCTGCTGTAGAATCGTCTGCTGCTGCTGTAGCATCGTCTGCTGCTGCTGTAGCATCGTCTGCTGCTGCTGTAGCACTGTCAGCTGCTGCTGCTGCTGTAGCACTGTCAGCTGCTGCTGCTGCTGCTGTAGCACCGTTGTTGGTGTGGCTTATTGAGAATACCAAGAAACAATTAACCCCAGAGGATTTGCCACCCAGGATAACCCAAAAAAGTCAGTGTCATCGAAGACTGTCTAACTTATTTCCATTGGGGTCCTTAATCTTGTCTCCCAGGATGCAACCCACACCAGTCGACTAACACCCAGGTGAACAGGGAAAAATGCCTGGAACTAGTGCTCATATTGGTGAATTTAAAGCCAGCAAAGGTTGGTTTGAGAGATTTAAGAATCGTAGTGGCATGCACAGTGTGATAAGGCCTGTTCTGGAAGAAAATGCCAAACAGGACCTACAGTACTCAGGAGGAAAAGGCACTCCCAGGACACAGTGTCTCATCAGTCATTGCTGCATCTTCAATAATGGTAAGTGTCATTTATTCTTCATTTAGTAGAGTAGTACATGCACAATATATATTGTGCATGTACTACTCTACTATTGTGCATGTATCCTTCTCTTTGTGTGTAGGAAAATGTATATTTCATGTGGTAAAATTTTTTTTTTCATACTTTTGGGTGTCTTGCTCGGATTAATTTGATTTCCATTATTTCTTATGGGGAAAATTCATTCGCATACCGATCATTTCGCATAACAATGAGCCCTCTTGCACGGATTAAAGTCGCTATGCGGGGGTCCACTGTATATACACACCCCTCTGGGTTTTCTTCTATTTTCTTACTAGTTCTTGTTCTTGTGTATTTCCGCTTATCTCCATGGGGAAGTGGAACGGAATTCTTCCTTCGTATGCCATAAATGTCGTAAGAGGCGACTAAAATGCCAGGTGCAAGGGGCTAGTAACCCCTTCTCCTGTATATAGTGCTACTAATTTTAAAAAGAGAAACTTTCGTTATTCTTATTGGGCCACCCTGCCTCGGTGAGATACGGCTGGTTTGTTAAAAGAAGAAGAATGTACTTGGTCTTGTGAAGGTGCACTAGCAAGTATACAAGGTGGGACTAGTTGAAGTGTTATTTGGGGAAGGGTAACTGAGAGTACAATTTTCATCTGACATCAGCTTCTCATACATGCTGAATGAAGAGTAATCTTGTGGTGTAGTAAATTTGGGAATTTAATTGTTAATAATGTGTTTTATAGAAGACATTCATGATCATCCATTTTTCCATAGAATACAAGTGGAAGTAATAGTAATGGGAGCAGTCAGCCACCACCTTTCCCACAGAGCCTGGAACAGCTTTTGGAACGCCAGTGGGAACAAGGGAGTCAGTTCCTTATGGAGCAGGCTCAACATTTTGATAGTAAGTTCAGAGAAATGTGTATATGATTATAATACAAAATTGACTAGTTTTGTTTTATTTTTGTTTAGTCATAATGGAATGCATGTTCATGATATGCTGTTGGAATCAGAGTGAACAGGTATTATAATGGAAATGATGAATCACTAATAAAGTGGATTTACAGTTTGTGCATTTTGTAAATGTGCATTGTTTAGATTTTAAAAAAGGCTTAAATTCTTACATATAATTGCCTATTTGTAGCTAGGGAAGCAAACCAATGATCATGGTTGTGTCCCATCTTAAGTTTTTAATTTATCTTATAATTTGTTAATATTTCCATTGTTTATAGCACTTATACCCTCTTGTAATCTGTTCCATTGTTCTACATCACTGTGGTAATCTTTAAACCCTTCTTCTTTAGTGACTACTATTTTTTTTTATATATACCAACTGGCTGCCTCTCATGAAGGTAGGATGACCCAAAATAAAATTCACTTTCATTCAGTAAACATCTTGTCAGAAGGGCACAGACGTAACATTTTGGATGACTCTCTGAACTGCAACATCTCTTCTACCCCTTCACAGTGCAGATACTGCATTTCCTACCTCCAAGACTCCAAGTATGGCTTACCTGTTAACCTGAATCCCTTCATAAGTATTACATTATCACAATTCAACATCATGTCAAATCATCCCCAAAATTGTCTGTTGTCTCTTCCCTAATTGTCTTTTATTTTTCTTTATGTTCTGTGTGTTTATCATGTTTCTGCTTTTTGTTCTATTAGCCATTGAGGTCATAGGTAATGTAATTTTTTTTTTTAACTTTTTTCACTAAGGTATTTGAGGAGGTAGATCATGGTAATGAATATGATATTGTGTATATGGACTTCAGTAAGGCTTTTGACAGGGTCCCACATCAGAGACTATTGAGGAAAATTAAAGCACATGGAATAGGAGGAGAAATTTTTTCCTGGATAGAGGCATGGTTGACAAATAGGCAGCAGAGAGTTTGCATAAATGGGGAGAAATCAGAGTGGGGAAGCGTCACGAGCGGTGTTCCACAGGGGTCAGTGTTGGGCCCCCTGCTGTTCACAATCTACATAAACGACATAGATGAGGGCATAAAGAGCGACATCGGCAAGTTTGCCGATGACACCAAAATAGGCCGTCGAATTCATTCTGACGAGGACATTCGAGCACTCCAGGAAGATTTGAATAGACTGATGCAGTGGTCGGAGAAGTGGCAGATGCAGTTTAATATAGACAAATGCAAAGTTCTAAATGTTGGACAGGACAATAACCATGCCACATATAAACTAAATAATGTAGATCTTAATATTACGGATTGCGAAAAAGATTTAGGAGTTCTGGTTAGCAGTAATCTGAAACCAAGACAACAGTGCATAAGTGTTCGCAATAAAGCTAATAGAATCCTTGGCTTCATATCAAGAAGCATAAATAATAGGAGTCCTCAGGTTGTTCTTCAACTCTATACATCCTTGGTTAGGCCTCATTTAGATTATGCTGCACAGTTTTGGTCACCGTATTACAGAATGGATATAAATTCTCTGGAAAATGTACAAAGGAGGATGACAAAGATGATCCCATGTATCAGAAACCTTCCCTATGAGGATAGACTAAGGGCCCTGAAACTGCACTCTCTAGAAAGACGTAGAATTAGGGGGGATATGATTGAGGTTTATAAGTGGAAGACAGGAATAAATAAAGGGGATGTAAATAGTGTGCTGAAAATATCTAGCCTAGACAGGACTCGCAGCAATGGTTTTAAGTTGGAAAAATTCAGATTCAGGAGGGATATAGGAAAGTACTGGTTTGGTAATAGAGTTGTGGATGAGTGGAACAAACTCCCAAGTACCGTTATAGAGGCCAGAACGTTGTGTAGCTTTAAAAATAGGTTGGATAAATACATGAGTAGATGTGGGTGGGTGTGAGTTAGACCTGATAGCTTGTGCTAACAGGTCGGTTGCCGTGTTCCTCCCTTAAGTCAATGTGACCTGACCTGACTAGGTTGGGTGCATTGGCTTAAGCCGGTAGGGACTTGGACCTGCCTCGCATGGGCCAGTAGGCCTTCTGCAGTGTTCCTTCGTTCTTATGTTCTTATGTTCTTAATTTTTTTGTTTATCTCTAGTAGATATTTCGTAGCTCAGTGGATTTTTTCTAACTTGTCCATATGTTTTCTTTTAGGTGCATTCACCAGATCATCTCTGCATGTTCTGATTTGGGTCTAACATACACTGTGAACAGTTTTTATTAGCATTTCCCGTCCATATACGTATTTAAAGACTATTATTTCAAAAGTGACCAGTGAAGCATGCCATTTTCTCGTTATTTCTTTTTTTTTTTTTTTTTTTTATCATGCTGGCTGTCTTCCACTGAGGCTGGGTGACCCAAAAAGGAAAAATTTTCACCATAATTCACACTACTGAGGCATGTGGATATGATAGTCCTAGGAAAGGATGGAGGAGGGGGTAAAGGAGGTTTTGTGTGCAAGGGGCTTGGACATGCAGTAGGCATGTGTGTTAGATAGGAGTAAGTGGAGACAAATGGTTTTTGGGACTTGAGGAGCTATGGGAATGTGAGCAAGGTAATATTTTGTGAACGAATTCGGGAAAACCAGTTAGCCAGACTTGATTCCTGGAGGCGGGAAGTACAGTGCCTGCACTCTAAAGGAGGGGTTTGGGATATTTGCTGTTTAGAGGGACATATGATATTTCTTCAATATAATTTTTTAACAGACCGGCTATCTCCCACCGAGGTAGGGTGACCCGAAAACCCGAAAAAAAAAGAAACACTTAACCATCATCCACTCGATCATTGTCCTGCCAAGGACACGTGGATATTACAACTTAGATGCCTCTTCAAACTGCAATATTCCCACCCCTCCTCCAGAGTACAGGCACTGTACTTCCCAGCTCTAGGACTCAAATCCGGCTAACCAGTTTTCCTGAATCCATTCATAAGTGTTACCTTGCTCACTCTCCAACAGTACATTGTCAATAAAAACCACTTGCCTCCACTCATTCCTATCTAACATGCTCACACTTGCCTGTTGGATGTTCGAGCCCCTTGCATGCAAAACTTCATTTACTTGCCCTACAGTGTTTCCTAGGATGAACCCTACCCCTTCTTCCTTCCTCTACAGATTTATACAGTGACTTCTCTGCATCCAGCCTCCTCCTTGCTGCAACATTCACAACCCATGCTTCACTCCCATGTATGCATTTTGGTACTATTCTTTGAGACATTTTCCTTTTTGCCTCCATGGATAATATTCTTTGTCTCCACAAATGCCTCAGTGCATCACCTACTTTTTCTCTTTGTTAATTCTGTGGTTTACCTCATTCGTAAATCTGTCTGCTGACAAGTCCACTCCCAAATTTCTAAATACATCCATTTCCTCCATACTCCCTCCTTCCAGTCTGATATCCACTTTTACCTAAATTTTTTGTTACCCTCATTTCCTTGCTCTTTCCTGTGTTCACTTTTAATTTCCTTCTTTTCTATACCCTCTCAAATTTCTTTACCAACCTTTAAAATTTCTCTTCAGAATCTCCGAAGAGGATGTGGCATTGGCAAAAAGCAACTGTGACAACTCCCTCTTTGTATCGATTCTTTATTTCTTAATGTCATACCTCTCCCCAACAATCATTCTTTCTTTTACAACCCTATGTATTTTTATATAGCCGGACTTGAGTCCTGGAAATGGGAAGTACAATGCCTGCACTCTAAAGGAGGGGTTTTGGGATATTAGCAGTTTGGAGGGATATGTTGTGTATCTTTATAGGTACATGCTTCTAAACTGTTGTGTTCTGAGCACCTCTGCAAAAACAGTGATTATGTGTGAGTGAGGTGAAAGTGTTGAATGATGATAAAAGTATTTTCTTTTTGGGGATTTTCTTTCTTTTTGGGTCACCCTGCCCCGGTGGGAGATGGCTAACTTGTTGAAAAAAAAAAAACTAACATGCTCACTGCGTTTAATCGTTTCTAACAACTACCTTTAGATGCCATCATAAACAAAGAGAGAAGTTGGTAGGTAAGAAGCAACATTTAGGCAACTTTATTCCGAAACGTTTAGCCTACACAGTAGGCTTCTTCAGTCAAGTACAGAAAGCAGGCAGGAGCAGTTGAGATGTGAAGACGATGTAATCAGTCCATCACCCTTGAAGTCGTAGATTTGAGGTTGTCAGTCCCTTAGCCTGGAGAAGTTCTGTTCCAAAGTCTGGAACTACCTGAAGATCAAGTGACAGTGTTGAGACTTAAATACTGTCGGAAGGAAAGGTGCAGAGTAGTAGTAGTGAGAATGTAGCCACCGAGAGGTCATGTCCCTCTCAGATCAAACAATACTCACTTGAAAAAGTTGTCCAAGGTGTTTTCTCCTCTGTACCAAGATGCCATTGTGTTGCAGTGTCTGACAGAGTGAATATCAAAATGGTATACAATACCGACAGGTTGGTAGGTAAGACACATAGGCAACTTTATTCCGAAACGTTTCGCCTACACAGTAGGCTTCTTCAGTCGAGTACAGAAAGCAGGCAGGAGCAGTAGAGATATGAAGACGATGTAATGTCTTCACATCAGTAGCAGAAGAGATGTGAAGACGATGTAATCGTCTTCACATCTCTACTGCTCCAGCCTGCTTTCTGTACTCGACTGAAGAAGCCTACTGTGTAGGCGAAACGTTTCGGAATAAAGTTGCCTAAATGTTGCCTATGTGTCTTACCTACCAACCTGTCGGTATTGTATACCATTTTGATATTCAAAGAGAGAAGTAATGAATAATTCATGCCGAGAATTGTAAACAACAGTGTTATGTATTAAGGGGAGTGATGTAATGTTTTCCCTCCGCCCGGCTACCACACCTCCATAGTAAATAAACATAGCATATAAACATAAAATGTTTATATGCTATGTAACTTTTCTTATATAATTTTGAAGAAAATATCATAGATGGATTAATGAAAATGTCCATATTAATGTAAAATAAGACATTTAATGTGCAGAGTGATTATTATTAGTATTATGTAATGTTTTCCCTCTACCCGGCAACCACACCTCCATCGCATATAAACAGCACGTTTATATACTATGTAATGTGTTTCTTATATAATTTTGAAGAAAATGTCATAGATGGATTAATGAAAATGTCTATAGTATTGACATGAAATAAGACGTTTAATTATCCAAGAGTGATTATTATTAGCATTACGTAATGTTTTCCCTCCACCCTGCAACCACACCTCCATAGCATATAAACAGCATGTTTATATGCTATGTAGTATCTTTTTTATATAATTTTGATGAAAATATCATAGCTGGATTAATGAAAATGTCTGTATTGACGTAAAATTAGACAATTAACCCTTTCAGGGTTTCCGACATACTAGTATGGCTTAGGGTTATTGACGTACTAGTACACCTAAATTCTAGCGCCTTCGAATCTAGCAAGAGAAAGCTGTTAGGCCTACATATGAAAGAATGGGTCTATTTGGTCAGTGTGCACAGTATAAAAAAAAATCCTGCAGCACACAGTGCATAGTGAGGAAAAAAAATAGTTTCTGTTTTTTGGTTTAAAACAGCGACTTTGCGCTGTATTTTCGTATGATATTTATGGTTGTATTCTAGTTTTCCTGGTCTCATTGTATAGAATGGAAGACATATTGCAGAAATTGAGATGATTTTGATTGGTTTCACAATGAAAAGTACCTTAAAATTGAGCTCGAAGTAACAGAAATGTTTGATTTTTGCCGAAGTTCTAAAGTAAACAAATCATGCCACGCATCCAATACATGTCAACTGGTGAGTAATATTCTTTCACTAGTGTGCTGATAATATTTATACCATTTTTGCACCATTTACACACTAATGCAGTAGTCTGCATAACAGTAAATCTTCTATTTTTTGTGAGAATAAAAATTCAAAGTGGAAAGCAAAAGAAATGTAAGAGGGGCCTGGGGACATGACTAATTAACCGAGGAAATATTATTTTAGTGCCTGGAATGTCTATCTTGTTTATTCTGAACTCTATTTGAAAAGTGGCATCTTTTGAATTTTGTGTGAAATTGGCAAAATTGCTAATTTCTGACCACTTTATTGGATAGTTGAAACCGGTAAATCGGTGGTTTCTTGTACTCATTCAATAGAAAAAAATGGAGTTCTGGCAAAATAATTATGATTTTTGTCGATTAGTACACTGGAATTGGCTGAAAATAGTGCTCAAAGTGGGCGAAATCGCCGATGCATAAACATCGTTGTGACTGTAACTAAGCGAGAGCATAATTCCGTAAGTTTTCCATCAAATTTCATACTTTTGGTGTCATTATGATCAGGAAAAGATTCTCTATCTTTTCATAAGAAAAAATTTTTGACCCTGAGAACGAGTTTAGGAGAGGGCCTCTCGACCCTGAAAGGATTAATGCGCCCAAGATTGATTATTATTACGTAATAGAGAGGTGTCCTCATGGAGAATGTAAACAAACCGGGTGGCACGTACTGTATTTGAAAGACCGCTTGCCATATAGAATGTTTTAGTCATAATTTGAGATCGCCGTATTAGCGGAACACCGAAAAGCAGTGCCCTACTATATGTCTAATGGGAAAATAAATAATTTTTTTTTTAACACTGGCCATCTCTCACCAAGGTATAATTACTCTATTATTATTTTTATTTTGATAATGCTCATGTATAAGAAACCTGACACAATTGTGAGAAATTTGGTGACCATTTGTTTATTGTTCCAGCTTCATAGGCCACCCAGTCATTTGCTTTGTTTTATATTTAATTAAAATACACAAATAACTTGCATGTAAGAAACTGAAACTTATATTGTCAAATTCTCCAAACTTAAGAACAATCACAACTTGATCTTTATCTCCCTCCTCTCCTTACCTCTTCACCTTTCTTATTTTCTTTGCCTTCCTGTCTTCTGTGTAAGTGAGCTCTGTCCTATAGGGGTTTTGTCCCACAGGGATTTTATTCTAACCCTATAAGCCGTCATGCAGTGCTCCTCTACTTTAACTACTACGACTACTAATTACTACTTCTAACTGCTGCTACTACTAACTGCTACTACTACTAACTGCTACTACTACTAACTGCTGCTACTACTAACTGCTGCTACTACTAACTGCTGCTGCTGCTAACTGCTGCTGCTGCTACTACTACTACTAACTACTGCTACTAACTACTGCTACTAACTACTGCTACTAACTACTGCTACTAACTACTGCTACTAACTACTGCTACTAACTACTGCTACTAACTACTGCTACTAACTACTGCTACTAACTACTGCTACTAACTACTACTAACTACTACTACTAACTACTACTAACTACTACTAACTACTACCTACTACTACTGCTACTAACTACTACTACCTACTACTAATTACTACTACTAACTACTACTACTAACTACTACTACTATTACTATACTACTAACTACTACTATACTACTAACTACTACTATTACTAACTACTACTATTACTATTACTAACTACTACTATAACTACTACTACTAACTACTACTACTACTATTACTAACTACTACAATTACTAACTACTACAACTACTATTGCTAACTACTACAACTACTATTGCTAACTACTACTATTACTAACTACTACTACAATTACTAACTACTACAACTACTATTGCTAACTGCTACTACTATTACTAACTACTACTACTATTACTAACTGCTACTACTATTACTAACTACTACTACTATTACTAACTACTACTTTTACCACTTATTCTACTACTACTACTTCGTCTTCGTCGTCTTCTTCGTCTTCTTCTTCGTCTTCTTCGTCTTCGTCTTCTTCGTCTTCTTCGTCTTCTTCGTCTTCTTCGTCTTCTTCGTCTTCTTCTTCTTCTTCTTCTTCTTCTTCTTCTTCTTCTTCTTCTTCTTCTTCTTTTCTTCTTCTTTTCTTCTTCTTCTTCTTCTTCTTCTTCTTCTTCTTCTTCTTCTTCTTCTTCTTCTTTTCTAACACTCCATTCTCTGCCCCACTCTTTCACTACCACTACTACCTTGTTATTGCCACCTCTGTCACTACTACTACTAGTACAGCTACTGCAGCTCCTCCTCCTCTCTTCTTCCTCTTCCTTCTTGTTCTACCACTCTCGTCCCCTGCCTCTTGTGTGTATTCTAGCTCCCTTCCCTTCGCAATTATCTGTTTTACCAGTTAGTGGCCTAAGTTGGACCAAAACATCATCATAAGTTTCAGTCCCCCATGTGCATGTTACTTGTGTGATGATTTTAACATTTTCATGGTTCTTCATTAATGGTTCCTTTAATATATTATGTAATCCATTATTATCTTTTCAGTTTACAATACTAAGTTTTTCATCCTTGTTCTGGACTTCTACTACAAGTTTGAGATTATTTTAGACTTTAATTTCTTTATCTTCTGATATTTATTTCATTATTCTTGAAAGGCTCTAATACTTTTTTCTTTATTTTGTATAGACTGAGTAGTTACCTGCAAATTAACATTTATTCGATTAACAACTGTGAAGATTGTGATAGGTATGGTGAAATTTTTTATATTAGAAAATGCACTACATTTTCTAATATTAGGATGTACATAAGCTTCACTAGTAATTTCTTGAATTTTGTTTAGCTTTTCTAATTTTCATAATTTTTTTTTTTTTTTTTTTTAACAGTTGCATCTTTGCTGTCCTGCTTACATCAGTTGCGGCAGGAAAATGTTCGTTTGGAAGAAACTGTGAGCTCTCTCATATCTCGGAGGGATCACCTCTTAGCAGTCAATGCTCGCCTCTCAGTACCACTCAGTTCTCCAACTCCAGCCAATGCCTCATCATCCCCAGGTGGTCCTAATCCTCCTCCACCTTCCATATCTTCTTCGTTATCGTCGTCATCTTCCTCATCTGTGCCAGCTCATACAACTTCGTTACCCTCCCATTCTGTCAACCCAAGACCCTCAAGTCGAGGGTCAGCTCCAGCTCTTCCTCCACAGAGACCTCATTCTCAGGGACATCATCCTGCAGGTTAGGAATTTATCTTGTGCTAAATTTTAATTATGTTTTTGTGGCAGACAAATGTGTATTTGTTAAATTGTTAAAAAGATGAATGTAAATTTTTTTCTCTTGTGCTGATACAGTAGCTTCTTAATATAAGAGTCTAATAGTGAAAATGGGATGTCTGATTAGTTTGAATTCAGTCCACTGCATTGAAATTACGTAATTGATTTTCCATGGTCTTAGTGTAAAATGACAAATGCCTGATTTTAAGGTGTTATGAGACTGGAATAGCCTGAAATATTTTATGAAAAATTTATTTTTTAAGGGTATAGATAATTTTTCTGCAAAACTGATGTCAAAACTATTTTCAAAGAAATGCACGGTATTTGGCACAGTATAGGGGTTTTTCGTACAAACAAGCAAAGTCATATAATAAGTGAACTGTATTGGGATTTAGCTTCATGACGATTCCATTGTTCTGCAGCCGCTTCCAGAAAGTTCTTGGAGTCATCAATGTAACCACACTTGGGCTGTTAATAAAGATTGGTGGTATAAGTATAATTACCTCTAGAGGATATTATTCAGCATATCTCAGAAACTGATTGCTGAAGTTATACGTATTGGTTTGGGCTCAAAAGCCCACACCTTACTGCCAACTATAGGATGATTTTGAACCCCTTGTGACACAAGAACTGCGCAGTCCCATGCATAACAAGTTGGTTCAAAACCTACCTTGCTTTTGTAGCGTGAGCTATGGTGTTGGATGCACCATCTTCGACAGGTATTGGTGACTTGATAGAAGCTGAAGTGTCCTTGGATGTCCACGTCTTCCACAGTCTAGGAATACGCACACTTGTACACTATGTTCCACAAGTAACAAAAAACAAAAAAAAAGGCACAATACCGTGACTGGAACGATACACAAATAACCCGCACATAAAAGAGAGAAGCTTACAACGACGTTTCGGTCCGACTTGGACCATTTACAAAGTCACACTAACCAAGTCGGACCGAAACGTCGTCGTAAGCTTCTCTCTTTTATGTGCGGGCTATTTGTGTAATGTTCCACAAGATTTGTTCTTTTCACTGTGATATAATTACAGGAAGCTGATCACACTTATCTGTAATTGTTGTGCTGTGTCTGTTGAGATTCTTTTACGCACAAAAATGCATGATCACTGTAGTCTTTGTTATTACAGTGTGATGCACGAGTTGTCTCGACGAAGTTTAAAAGAAATCTACCCCGCAGCGACCCTCGCTGGCCAGGCTTACCATCACGTAAAGGATTCGCTGACACAAGTGTTTTTTCCTTCTTTGCCAAACTGCAACAGTTTGCAACACAAATGCTTGATTTCTTGATATGTCTCAATCACTGAGAGTTCATTATTCTCCAATGTGAATAAAGTGAGGTAGGAGATTTCCTGTTGCAATACGGAGATTAATTACTCTCGTTAACTCACATTGGTTGTAACAATAGTCAGCCACATTAGTTGCAATACTGGTCATAACGCACGGTCATATGCTTCCAATTAAAGTGTTACTGCAGAAGCAAGATGCCATTGCCCTTTCTGAGAAGGGTGGGCCCCTCAGGGCTGAAAAAAGCAGAAGGGGACTGATAAATCCCCCTCCTGGAGAAACTTTCTCCACACACGGTATAATAGTTTAAAATTATTTTCTTGACACTTCAGCCATCTTTAACCTAGGCAGGCTGACTTGACAAGTGACACTTTCACTGTTGCTCGTTGAATTACTGTCTTGCTAGAAGGGCACTGACATCATAGTTCAGGTAACCCTCTAAACTGCAACATCCCCACCCTTCCTTCAGAGTGCAGGCACTGTACTCCCATCTCCAGGATTCAGGTCCAGCTAATTGGACTAGTATGCGTAAACACGCTCGTCCGAGTTTTCTTCTAATCAGTTTCGAGTTCTTGTTCTTTTAGTGTTTACTTTCATCTCTACGGGGAAGTGAATGAGAATTCATCCTTTGTAAGCCATGCTTGGCATAAAAGGTGATTAAGATGCCAAGAGCAAGGGGCTAGTAACCCCTTCTGTATAAATTACTAGGATAAGAGAGGGTGTGTAAAGGTAGAAAGTTGAAAGTGAACATAGATAAGAGAAAGGTGATTTTTTTTTTTTCCAACAAGTCGGCCGTCTCCCACCGAGGCAGGGTGACCCAAAAAAGAAAGAAAATCCCCAAAAAGAAAATACTTTGATCATCATTCAACACTTTCACCACACTCACACATTATCACTGTTTTTGCAGAGGTGCTCAGAATACAACAGTTTAGAAGCATACACATATAAAGATACACAACATATCCCACCAAACTGCCAATATCTCAAACCCCTCCTTTAAAGTGCAGGCATTGTACTTCGAATTTCCAGGACTCAAGTCCGACTATATGAAAATAACCGGTTTCCCTGAATCCCTTCACTAAATATTACACTGCTCACACTCCAACAGATCGTCAGGTCCCAAGTACCATTCGTTTCCACTCCTATCTAACATGCACACGCACGCTTGCTGGAAGTCCAAGCCCCTTGCCCACAAAACCTCCTTTACCCCCTCTCTCCAACCCTTTCGAGGACGACCCCTACCCTGTCTTTCTTCCCCTATAGATTTATATGCTTTCCATGTCATTCTACTTTGATCCATTCTCTCTAAATGACCAACCCACCTCAACAACCCCTCTTCAGCCTCTGACTAATACTTTTATTAACTCCACACCTTTTCCTAATTTTCACACACCAAATTTTCTGCATAATATTTACACCACACATTGCCCTTAAACAGGACATCTCCACTGCCTCCAACCGTCTCCTCGCTGCTGCATTTACCACCCAAGCTTCACACCCATATAAGAGTGTTGGTACTACTATACTTTCATACATTCCCTTCTTTTGCCTCCATAGATAATGTTTTTTAACTCCACATATACCTCAACGCACCACTCACCTTTTTTCCCTCATCAATTCTATGATTAACCTCATCCTTCATAAATCCATCTGCCGACACGTCAACTCCCAAGTATCTGAAAACATTCACTTCTTCCATACTCCTCCTCCCCAATTTGATATCCAATTTTTCTTTATCTAAATCATTTGATACCCTCATCACCTTACTCTTTTCTATGTTCACTTTCAAATTTCTACCTTTACACACATTCCCAAACTCATCCACTAACCTTTGCAATTTTTCTTCAGAATCTCCCATAAGCACAGTATCATCAGCAAAAAGTAACTGTGTCAATTCCCATTTTGAATTTGATTCCCCAAAATTTAATCCCACCCCTCTCCCAAACACCCTAGCATTTACTTCCTTTACACCCAGATCTATAAATATATTAAATAACCATGGTGACATTACACATCCCTGTCTAAGACCTACTTTTACAGGGAAGTAGTCTCCCTCTCTTCTACACACTGTAACCTGAGCCTCACTATCCTCATAAAAACTCTTTACAGCATTTAATAACTTACCACCTATTCCATATACTTGCAACATCTGCCACATTGCTCCTCTATCCACTCTATCATATGCCTTTTCTAAATCCATAAATGCAATAAAAACTTCCCTTCCTTTATCTAAATACTGTTCACATATATGCTTCAATGTAAACACTTGATCTACAAATCCCCTACCCACTCTGAAACCTCCTTGCTCATCTGCAATCCTACATTCTGTCTTACCTCTAAGTCTTTCAATTATAACCCTTCCGTACACTTTTCCTGGTATACTCAGTAAACTTATTCCTCTATAATTTTTACAGTCTCTTTTGTCCCCTTTCCCTTTATATAAAGGGACTATACATGCTCTCCGCCAATCCCTAGGTACCTTCCCCTCTTTCATACATTTATTAAACAAAAGTACCAACCACTCCAACACTATATCCCTCCTTGCTTTTAACATTTCTGTCATGATCCCATCAGTTCCAGCTGCTTTACCCCCTTTCATTCTACGTAATGCCTCACGTACCTCCCCCACACTTACATTCTGCTCTTCTTCACTCCTAAAAGATGGTATACCTCCCTGACCAGTGCATGAAATTACTGCCTCTCTTTCTTCCTTAACATTTAAAAGTTCCTCAAAATATTCTCGCCATCTACCTAATACCTCCCTCTCCCCATCTACTAACTCCCCTACTCTGTTTTTAACTGACAAATCCATACTTTCCCTAGGCTTTCTTAACTTGTTTAACTCTCTCCAAAATTTTTTCTTATTTTCATTAAAATTTCTTGACAGTGCCTCTCCCACTCTTTCATCTGCTCTCCTTTTGCACTCTCTCACCACTCTCTTTACCTTTCTTTTACTCTCCATATACTCTGCTCTTCTTACAACACTTATGCTTTGTAAAAACCTCTCATAAGTTACCTTTTTCTCTTTTATCACACCCTTTACTTCATCATTCCACCAATCACTCCTCTTTCCTCCTGCCCCCACCCTCCTATAACCACAAACTTCTGGCCCACATTCTAATATTGCATTTTTTAAACTATTCCAACCCTCTTCAAACCCCCCCCCCCCCACTGCCCATCTTTGCTCTAGCCCACCTTTCTGCCAATAGCCGCTTATATCTCACCCGAACTTCCTCCTCCCTTAGTTTATACACTTTCACCTCCCTCTTACTTGTTGTTGCCACCTTCCTCTTTTCCCATCTACCTCTTACTCTAACTGTAGCTACAACTAAATAATGATCCGATATATCAGTTGCCCCTCTATAAACATGTACATCCTGGAGCCTACCCATCAACCTTTTATCCACCAATACTTTTTTTTTTTTTTTTCAACAAGTCGGCCGTCTCCCACCGAGGCAGGGTGACCCAAAAAAGAAAGAAAATCCCCAAAAAGAAAATACTTTCATCATCATTCAACACTTTCACCACACTCGCACATTATCACTGTTTTTGCAGAGGTGCTCAGAATACAACAGTCTAGAAGCATACACATATAAAGATACACAACATATCCCTCCAAACTGCCAATATCCCAAACCCCTCCTTTAACCCTTTGAGGGTTGACAGGCCCTCTCCGAAACTCGTTCTCAGGGTCGGCCAAATTTAAAAAAAAAAAAAATTATTTTTTCTTATGAAAAAATAGTTTTTTTTTCTAAACATTATAGGATAAACAAAAAAAAATTTACCATCAATACTTACGGAGATATGGATGCATGAAGTTTGCAGAAAATGAGCCGCGTATGGCAACAGCGGCGACTGCCGCTCACCCGGTAAACTTTGATTTACTTGTATTTGAAGGTTTGTTGTTTTTTTCACTATTTTATTTTTTCACATAACTTATGTGGCCTATAAGACCAAAGTAAGGTGCAATGTACATATATACACTTGTTGTATACAACACAATAAGCACACAAACATAATTATCAATATATTGTTTACAAAACTTGTTTACAAAAACAAACAATACAAAACATTGTTTATTATTATTGTTCTATAATATATATACCAATATACAGTCACTGAACATATTCCTATTAGTTCTGCAGCTTGTGGAACTCTGAAACATGGTGTCATACACAATGGTGTTTTATCTTTCTCCCTCATTCTATCTCTTTCAATCTGTCTCTCTCTTTCTATCTGTCTGTCTATCTCTGTCTCACAGGTACACATAAATACAAGTATACATAGTATAAATTACCTAGGATAACCCAAGAAACCCAGACAAAGTGCTATACTCTGCTTGAAGATGTGAGTAAAAGTGATGACGCAGTCTTGTGGCTCTCTGAGACAGAGAGCTAGATGGATAGACAGGGAGCTTGACAGACAGGCAAATAGACAGACAGAAATGTTAGTATACCAGCAAAAACAAAGGGAGGGCGCTGTTCATCTCATCTTTTGGCATCAGCTCTACCCTCATTTACCCTCATCAAACGTCAGCACTTATCAGATGTTATCTCCCCTTATCTTGTTACTGTCATGGGTGAACATTTATTATTACATATTATTATTATTACCTATTATTATTACTATGTATTATTATTATTATGTATTATTATTATTATGTATTATTATTATTATGTATTATTATTATTATGTATTATTGTTATCATTACGTATTCTTCTTCTTCCTCCTCCTCCTCCTCCTCTTCCTCCTCCTCCTCCTCCTCCTCCTCCTCCTCCTCCTCCTCCTCCTCCTCTTCTTCCTCCTCCTCCTCCTCCTCTTCTTCCTCCTCCTCCTCCTCCTCTTCTTCTTCCTCCTCCTCCTCTTCTTCCTCCTCCTCCTCCTCCTCCTCCTCTGCCTCCTCCTCCTCCTCCTCTTGCCTCCTCCTCCTCTTGCCTCCTCCTCCTCTTGCCTCCTCCTCCTCTTGCCTCCTCCTCCTCTTGCCTCCTCCTCCTCTGCCTCCTCCTCCTCTGCCTCCTCCTCCTCCTCCATTCTTGGAACAAGTTTGAAGAGCTTGTAGTTCATAATCACTATCATTATCATCACCAACGCTCACATCTGAGTCTGGGATTTTGGAAAATAGGAGTTTCCTCTTTGATTCTGGTACAACTGAACGACGGCCCAGCACCAGAGGTGGAAGGCTGTGGGTTGTCTGGGTTTTCCTCACTATTACCCATATTATGGTCATTAGTTTCGGTCAAAACCTCACCAGAACGTTGAAACTCATCTTCACTGTCACTTCCATCTGTATTAGAACTGTCACTGGGGAACAAAAGTGTCCCAATTCGCCGAGGAGTGAGGAACTTCTTACCGCAGGGCACGGTGGAAATTGTGTACTATGATGGCATTCCCACAATGCACCACTGGGTCCCAGATTTTTTTCCTACTGCGTACACACCCACCACACAGACCCATTCTCTCACATCTAGGCTTATCAGCCTTTTCCTGCGATATTTGAGGCCGCTAGAATTTATGCGTACTAGTACGTCAAAAACCCCTACGCGTAAGACGTACTAGTACGACCAAAACCCTCAAAGGGTTAAAGTGCAGGCATTGTACTTCCCATTTCCAGGACTCAAGTCCGACTATATGAAAATAACCGGTTTCCCTGAATCCCTTCACTAATTATTACCCTGCTCACACTCCAACAGATCGTCAGGTCCCAAGTACCATTCGTCTCCATTCACTCCTATCTAACACGCTCACGCACGCTTGCTGGAAGTCCAAGCCCCTTACCCACAAAACCTCCTTTACCCCCTCTCTCCAACCCTTTCGAGGACAACCCCTACCCCGCCTTCCTTCCCCTATAGATTTATATGCTTTCCATGTCATAATACATAATCTATGATACATAATCTAATAAACTACTTTCATTACGTGCTACATCATACCTTGTATATTTATTTATCCTCTTTTTCATAAAATATGTATTACTTATTACCAAATCTCTTTCTACACATAGCTCAATTAAAGGCTCCCCATTTACATTTACCCCTGGCACCCCAAATTTACCTACTACTCCCTCTACAACATTTTTACCCACTTGAGCATTGAAATCCCCAACCACCATTACTCTCACACTTGATTCAAAACTCCCCACGCATTCACTCAACATTTCCCAAAATCTCTCTCTCTCCTCTATGCTTCTCTCTTCTCCAGGTGCATACACGCTTATTATAACCCACTTTTCACATTCAATCTTTATTTTACTCCACATAATCCTTGAATTAATACATTTATAGTCCCTCTTTTCCTGCCATAGCTTATCCTTCAACATTATTGCTACTCCTTCTTTAGCTCTAACTCTATTTGAAACCCCTGACCTAATCCCATTTATTCCTCTCCATTGAAATTCTCCCACCCCCTTCAGCTTTGTTTCACTTAAAGCCAGGACATCCAGCTTCTAATCATTCATAACATCCACAATCATCTCTTTCTTATCATTTGCACAACATCCACACACATTCAGACTTCCCACTTTGACAATTTTCTTCTTATTCTTTTTAGTAATCTTTACAGGAAAAGGGGTTACTAGCCTATTGTTCCTGGCATTTTAGTTGACTTTTACAACACGCATGGCTTACGGAGGAAAGATTCTTATTCCACTTCCCCATGGATATGAAAGGAAAAGTAATAAGACCAAGAACTATTAAGATAAAATCAAAGAAAACTCAGATGAGTGTGTATAAAAAAATGTGTACATGTATGTGTAGTGTGACCTAAGTGTAAGTAGAAGTAGCAAGACATACCTGTAATCTTGCATATTTATGAGACAGACAGAAGACATCAGCAATCCTACCATCATGTAAAACAATTACAGGCTTTCGTTTTACACTCACTTGGCAGGACGGTAGTACCTCCCTGGGTGGTTGCTGTCTATCAACCTACCACATAAGGTGATGAGGGTATCAAATGATTTAAATGAAGGAAAATTGGATATCACATTGGATAAATGGAGTATGGAAGAAGTGAATGTTTTCAGATATTTGGGAGTGACGTGTCAGCGGATGGGTTTATGAAGGATGAGGATGACCATAGAATTGATGAAGTCAAAAAGGTGAGTGGTGTGTTTAGGTATATGTGGAGACAAAAAAGTGTTATCTATGGAGGCAAAGAAAGGAATGTATGAAAGTACGGTGGTACCAACTCTCTAATGTAGGTGTGAAGCTTGGGTTGTCAGTGCTGTATTGAGGAGGCAGTTGGAGGCATTGGAGATGTCCTGTCGAAGGGCAATGTGTGGTGTAAATATTGTGCAGAAAATTCGGAGTGTGGAAATTAGGAGAAGGTGTGGAGTTAATAAAAGTATTAGCCAGAGGGCCGAAGAGGGTTTTTTTTCAAATTCAAAGTTTATTCTCTGTAAGGAGAGCAGAGTATATGGAGAGTAAAAGAAAGGTAAAGAGAGTGGTGAGAGTGCAAAAGGAGAGCAGATGATAGAGTGGGAGAGGCACTGTCAAGAAATTTTAATGAAAATAAGAAAAATTTTTGGAGTTAAACAAGTTAAGAAAGCCTAGGGAAAGTATGGATTTGTAAGTTAAAAACAGAGTAGGGGAGTTAGTAGATGGGGAGATGGAGGTATTAGGTAGATGGCGAGAATATTTTGAGGAGCTTTTAAATGTTAAGGAAGAAAGAGAGGCAGTAATTTCATGCACTGGTCAGGGAGGTATACCATCTTTTAGGAGTGAAGAAGAGCAGAATGTAAGTGCAGGGGAGGTACATGAGGCATTACATAGAATGAAAGGGGGTAAAGCAGCTGGAACTGATGGGATCATGACAGAAATGTTAAAAGCAGGGGGGGATATAGTGTTGGAGTTGTTGGTACTTTTGTTTAATAAATGTATGAAAGAGGGGAAGGTACCTAGGGATTGGCGGAGAGCATGTATTGTCCCTTTATATAAAGGGAAAGGGGACAAAAGAGACTGTAAAAATTATAGAGGAGAAAGTTTACTGAGTATACCAGGAAAAGTGTACAGTAGGGTTATAATTGAAAGACTTAGAGGTAAGACAGAATGTAGGATTGCGGATGAGCAAGGAGGTTTCAGAGTGGGTAGGGGATTTGTAGATCAAGTGTTTACATTGAAGCATATATGTGAACAGTATTTAGATAAAGGTAGGAAAGTTTTTATTGCATTTATGGATTTAGAAAAGGCATATGATAGAGTGGATAGAGGAGCAATGTGGCAGATGTTGCAAGTATATGGAATAGGTGGTAAGTTATTAAATGCTGTAAAGAGTTTTTATGAGGATAGTGAGGCTCAGGTTATGGTGTGTAGAAGAGAGGGAGACTACTTCCCGGTAAAAGTAGGTCTTAGACAGGGATGTGTAATGTCACCATGGTTGTTTAATATATTTATAGATCTGGTTGTAAAGGAAGTAAATGCTAGGGTGTTCGGGAGAGGGGTGGGATTAAATTTTGGGGAATCAAATTCAAAATGGGAATTGACACAGTTACTTTTTGCTGATGATACTGTGCTTATGGGAGATTCTAAAGAAAAATTGCAAAGGTTAGTGGATGAGTTTGGGAATGTGTGTAAAGGTAGAAAGTTGAAAGTGAACATAGAAACGAGTAAGGTGATGAGGGTATCAAATGATTTAGATAAAGAAAAATTGGATATCAAATTGGGGAGGAGGAGTATGGAAGAAGTGAATGTTTTCAGATACTTGGGAGTTGACGTGTCGGCGGATGGATTTATGAAGGATGAAGTTAATCATAGAATTGATGAGGGAAAAAAGGTGAGTGGTGCATTGAGGTATATGTGGAGTCAAAAAACTTTATCTATGGAGGCAAAGAAGGGAACGTATGAAAGTATAGTAGTACCAACACTCTTATATGGGTGTGAAGCTTGGGTGGTAAATGCAGCAGCGAGGAGACGGTTGGAGGCAATGGAGATGTCCTGTTTAAGGGCAATGTGTGGTGTAAGTATTATGCAGAAAATTCGGAGTGTGGAAATTAGGAAAAGGTGTGGAGTTAATAAAAGTATTAGTCAGAGGGCAGAAGAGGGGTTGTTGAGGTGGTTTGGCCATTTAGAGAGAATGGATCAAAGTAGAATGACATGGAAAGCATATAAATCTATAGGGGAAGAAAGACAGGGTAGGGGTCGTCCTCGAAAGGGTTGGAGAGAGGGGGTAAAGGAGGTTTTGTGGGCAAGGGGCTTGGACTTCCAGCAAGCGTGCGTGAGCGTGTTAGATAGGAGTGAATGGAGACGAATGGTACTTGGGACGTGACGATCTGTTGGAGTGAGAGCAGGGTAATATTTAGTGAAGGGATTCAGGGAAACCGGTTATTTTCATATAGTTGGACTTGAGTCCTGGAAATGGGAAGTACAATGCCTGCACTTGAAAGGAGGGGTTTGGGATATTGGCAGTTTGGAGGGATATGTTGTGTATCTTTATATGTGTATGCTTCTAAACTGTTGTATTCTGAGCACCTCTGCAAAAACAGTGATAATGTGTGAGTGTGGTGAAAGTGTTGAATGATCAAAGTATTTTCTTTTTGGGGATTTTCTTTGTTTTTTGGGTCACCCTGCCTCGGTGGGAGACGGCCGACTTGTTGAAAAAAAAAAAAAAAAGGATTACAATGCTGAGTTTACAGAATTTGGGTATTGTTTGGTTTACATGTAGTAAAATAATAATTACAGAGTGTACCACTAGAACACCTAGCATGGCTAGGCATTTCGGGCAAAATTAGTTTAAATCTTAAATTTAAAATATTACTTAGTATGAGGTAAGTTGGTATTATGGCTAAGTGACTAAATACTAGTTTATGAGTTTAGCAATGTGAATTCTTTTGTTTTGGCACAATACATAGTTTCAGTATTGGAGTATCACATGCCAACTTATGACTAGTTAGGATTCATTATTTTAAGATTGAGATTGATATTTCTTTTTATGGTCAAATGGGTGAGTGAGTGTAAGTGTGAACCACCAGGAGGTATTCGTGTAATTAGTTGACAAGTTGTATCAGGGAGATAAGATGTTTTCTAATGGTAGTTTTGAAGGTGATGAATGTGTCTGCAGTTCTAGAGTTTTCAGGTAGGGTGTTCCAGATTTTAGGGCTTTTGACATACATTGAATTTTTGTAAAGGTTTAGTCGGACAGGGGGAATGCCATAGAGATGTTTGTGTCTGGTGTTATGCCTGTGGGTTCTGTCACAACTATCAAGAAAGCATTTTAGGTCAAGGTTAATATTGGAATTTAAGGTCCTGTAGATGTAGATTGCACAGTAGTAAGTGTGGATGTACTGAACAGGAAGTAAGTTTAGATCTATGAAGAGTGGGGGGGGGGGTGTTTCCATGGATGGGATTTAGTGATTATTCTTACTGCGGCTTTTTGTTGGGTTATTATTGGCTTTAGGTGTGTTTGGTCATTTAGAGAGAATGGATCAAAGTAGAATGACATGGAGAGCATATAAATCTATAGAGGAAGGAAGGTGGGGTAGGGATCATCCTCCAGAAAGTTGGAGGGAGGGGGTAAAGGAGGTTTTGTGGGCGAGGGGCTTGGACTTTCAGCTAGCGTGCTTGAGTGTGTTAGATAGGAGTGAATGTAGATGAAGGGTTTTTGGGGACCTGATGAGCTGTTGGAGTGTGTGCAGGGTAATATTTAGTGGAGGGATTCAGGGAAACCAGTTATTTTTATATAGCCGGACTTGAGTCCTGGAAATGGGAAGTACAATGCCTGCACTTTAAAGGAGGGGTTTGGGATATTGGCAGTTGGGAGAGATGTTATATATCTTTATATATGCTTCTAAATTTGTTAAAAAAAAAAAAAAAGAGAGCAAGAAATTTAAAGCAGTGTTCAGTTATTTTAATCAGGCATTTATTTTAACTGAAGAGTCATACTCAAACATGTTTAACTGTCAGATATTTTTTTTTTTTTTATGATTTACATATTCCATTGTGGTTAGTCATGGTGTCTTTAAGCCCATTTCACAGGTTACAGTGCTTTATGCATATTTTTTTTTTTTTAATTTCCCTATTTTTTTGTGCAGCATCAGGAATATATTTTACACTTCTGTAAACTTTTAACTAGTATTATGGTAAATTGTTTAGCAATAAGCAAGGCATTCACTAATATTAATTAATCTTTCAGTAACGATAAATGCAAGATCTTGAACATCATATTTATTTATAAATATTGTATACCATCTCTACCATTTCCCAACTTCATTTGGTAGGGAGGAACTTGTTTAGGAATTAAAAATAAATAGAATCATGTTTTTAAACTAGCTGGTGGTAGCCATACTGGGGGTCCAACTCCTGGTCCAGGAGGTGGAGCAGCAGGACACAGAGGAGCATCACCACATGACAGAAGAGGACCCTCTCCACAAGACAGAAGAGGTACATCTCCTCATGACAGACGTGCTCCACCTCCTCCAATTCCTGTTGAAAATGGGCTGGGCGAGCCTGAGTATCGCTACAGAAGTCCAGGAACAGAACACAGGCAACAGTCACCAATGTTGCCACCGGGAGCTCAACCCAGCCCCACATCACTAAGGTACACGTAGTTTGAAAATATTTTTTTTTAGATTCCCTGGCATTTTATTGCATTTTTAAATTCATAAAGGTTAATGTTTTTAACTTACAACTAGCTGTAGGGTATATTTCCCATTCCTTTTCTTCTACTTGGGATTCTCCTGGGAGCATAGAACAGACACCTACTAAACATTTTGCACAGGGAAGATTGATGATTTTTTCTTGTCTCTCAAACATGCAAAAAGATTGGTATATCATACAAATTTTTACATGTATTCAGTATCTATACACTTGTACTTGCTTTCCTGTTTTTCTTAATACACAGATAATTTGTACATAGGAGACTGAAACTTATGACAACATTTTGGTCTGAGTTGGATCATTAACCATTTCAGGGTTTCGGCCGTACTAGTACGGCTTATGCACCAGGGTTTTTGACGTACTAGTACACGTAAATTCTAGCGGCCTCAAATCTAGTGAGAGAAAGCTGGTAGGCCTACATATGAAAGAATGGGTCTATGTGGTCAGTGTGCGTGGTATAAAAAAATCCTGCAGCACACAGTGCGTAATGAGAAAAAAAAACTTTGTCCTTGTTTTTGGATTAAAACAGCGACTTTGCACTGTATTTTCGTATGGTATTTATTGTTGCATTCTAGTTTTCCTGGTCTCATTTTATAGAATGGAAGACATATTACAGAAATTGAGATGATTTTGATTGGTTTTACAAAGAAAACTACCTTGAAATTGCGCTCAAAGTAGCAGAAATGTTCGATTTTTACCAAAGTTCAAAAGTAAACAAATCATGCTATGCGTCCAATACACGTCAACTGGTGAGTCTAATATTCTTTCACAAGTGCGCTGATAATATTTATACCGTTTCTACACCAATGGAGTAGTCTGCATAACAGTAAATCTTCTATTTTTTGTGAGAATAAAAATTCAAAGTGGAAAGCAAAAGACTGTAAGAGGGGTATGGGGACGTGACTAATGAACAGAGGAAATGTTATTTTAGTGCCAGGAATGTCTTTCTTGTTTATTCCGGACCCTATTCGGAAATTGGCATCTTTCGAAATTTGTGTGAAATTGGCAAAATTGCTAAATTCTGACCACTGTATTGGATAGTTGAAATCGGTAAATGGGTGGTTTCTTGTACTCATTCGATAGAAAAAAATGGAGTTCTAGTGAAATAGTTATGAATTTTGTCGACAAGTACGCTGGAATTGGCCGAAAATAGGGCTCAAAGTGGGCAAAATTGCCGATGTGTAAATATCGTTGAGACCGCTAACTTTGCAAGAGCATAATTCCGTAAGTTTTCCATCAAATTTCATACTTTTGGTGTCATTATGATCGAGAAAAGATTATCTGTCTTTTCATAAGAAAAAAAAAATGATTTTTTTTTGTTTTGAGATTTGGTTGACCCTGAGAACAAGTCTCTGAGAGGGCCTGTCGACCCTGAAAGGGTTAACTAGTCTTACAGAAACACGGTGGAAAGGAATGAGAATGTATACAAGAGGCGATGGGGATGGGAGTAGTGTAACGAGAGGAAGGAAGCGTATTAAAGTAGTTGTAGTTCTGTTGGTGGTGAAAGAAGAAGAAGTAGTATTATTATTAGTAGTAGTAGTAGAAGAAGAAGTAGAAAAAGTAGTGCAGCAGTGGTAAAGTTGGCAGTAAGAAGGTAGTATTGCTATTGAAAAAACAGGGTATATTTGTATAGAGATGTACCTCCCACCTTCAGGATTCTAAGTCCAGCTAACTGGTTTCCATGAATCCCTTCACAAAATATTACCCTGCTCACACTCAAACAGCTCATCAGGTCCCAAAAACCATTTGCCTCCCCTGCTATCTAACACGTTCACTTATGCTTGCTGGATGTCCAAGCCCTTTGCTCACTCCATCCTTTCCTAGGGTGAGCCTTACCCCACCTTCTCTCCACTACAGATTTATGCACCCTCCAGGTCATACTGTTTTGTTCAACCCTCTCTAAATATCCAGACTACTTTAACAACCTCTCCTTAGTCCTTTGAATAATACTTTTAGTAACTCTGTACTTCCTAATCTCAAAACTACGAATTCTGTGCATAATATTTATAACCTACATTGCTCTCAGATGTGACAACTCCACTACCTTCCATCTCCTCCTCACTACAACATTCACAACCCAAGCTTCATACCCGTATAGGAGTGTTAGTGCCACTATACTCTGATACATTCCCGCTTTTGCCTCCACGGATAATGTCCTTTGTCTTCTCAGATGCCCCAGTGCACCACCCACCTTTTTCCCTTCATCAGTTCTGTGGTTCACCTCGTCTTTTATGTACCCATCTGCCAACAAGTCCACTCCCAAATATCTGAACACATTCATTTTCTCCGTACTCCCTCCTTCCAGTCTGATAATCGAGTCTTTCATTACCTAACTTGTTTGTTACCCTCATCAACTTGCTCTTTCCTAAGTTCACTTTCAGTTTCCTTTGATGATCTCACATACTAAATCCCATTTTAAGTCAACCCTTTGCTCCTTTTGTGTAAATTCTTAGCTATTTCGCTAGTTTGCTTTCCGTTTTATTGATTGAGCACAAGAATCTGCCAATTCGTCAATTACAACTACCCTATGAAGTGCACAAAAATCTGTAATTTGTGTCACAACATTATGTACTTCCACAGTAATGTTTCTAACTTGTGTAAAATATTTACCAGAGGAATAAAAATTGTATGAACATGTTTGCAGATAATGCAGAAAAATCTTATGTGAAATTAATAATGAAATTGCATATCCATACAAGAGGATCTGGATACATTGAGTACATGGTGTAATAGATAGGTGATGGAATTTAATGCACGTAAATGCAGTGAACATAGAAAAGAGTAAGGTGATGAGGGTATCAAATGATTTAGATAAAGAAAAATTGGATATCAAATTGGGGAGGAGGAGTATGGAAGAAGTGAATGTTTTCAGATACTTGGGAGTTGACGTGTCGGCGGATGAATTTATGAAGGATGAGGTTAATCATAGAATTGATGAGGGAAAAAAGGTGAGTGGTGCGTTGAGGTATATGTGGAGTCAAAAAACATTATCTATGGAGGCAAAGAAGGGAATGTATGAAAGTATAGTAGTACCAACACTCTTATATGGATGTGAAGCTTGGGTGGTCAATGCAGCAGTGAGGAGACGGTTGGAGGCAGTGGAGATGTCCTGTCTAAGGGCAATGTGTGGTGTAAATATTATGCAGAAAATTCGGAGTGTGGAAATTAGGAGAAGGTGTGGAGTTAATAAAAGCATTAGTCAGAGGGCAGAAGAGGGGTTGTTGAGGTGGTTTGGTCATTTAGAGAGAATGGATCAAAGTAGAATGACATGGAAAGCATATAAATCTATAGGGGAAGGAAAGAGGGGTAGGGGTCGTCCTCGAAAGGGTTGGAAAGAGGGGGTAAAGGAGGTTTTGTGGACGAGGGGCTTGGACTTCCAGCAAGCGTGCATGAGCATGTTAGATAGGAGTGAATGGAGGCGAATGATACTTGGGACCTGACAATCTGTTGGAGTGTGAGCAGGGTAATATTTAGTGAAGGGATTCAGGGAAACCGGTTATTTTCATATAGTCGGACTTGAGTCCTGGAAATGGGAAGTACAATGCCTGCACTTTAAAGGAGGGGTTTGGGATGTTGGCAGTTTGGAGGGATATGTTGTGTATCTTTATATGTGTATGCTTCTAAACTGTTGTATTCTGAGCGCCTCTGCAAAAGCAGTGATAATGTGTGAGTGTGGTGAAAGTGTTGAATGATGATGAAAGTATTTTCTTTTTGGGGATTTTCTTTCTTTTTTGGGTCACCCTGCCTCGGTGGGAGAAGGCCGACTTGTTGAAAAAAAAAAAATGCAGTTTGGAGGGGTATGTTATATATCCTTATATATGCTTCTAAACTGTTGTATCTGGGCACCTCTGCAAATACAGTGATTATGTGAGTGAGGTGAAAGTGTTGAATGATGAAAGTATTTTCTTTTTGGGACACCCTGCCTCGGTGGGAGATGGCCGACTTGTTGAAAAAAAAAAAAAATATGTCATGTAATAGAAATTGCAGAAAGTGAAGTCAGGCCTCATGAATAAAATAAGACTGTGACAAAATATTGAAAGTGTCAAGAGAGAGCGAGCTAGGAGTTATTATTAACCCTTTTGTGTCGTGACCCCTGCTCACACACTTGCTCCCAGGGTTGAAGAATTTTCATAAAAAAAATTATCTCATGAAATGATAGAGAATCTTTTTCTGAAGGTACTGAAACCGAAAGTATGAAATTTGATGGAAAACTTATAAAATTATTTTCTTGTAAAGTTAGCAGTCGACCATATTTACTACGGCAATTTCACCTATTTTGCGCTCTATTTTTGGATACTTCCACTGTTCCAGTTGACTAAACTTCTAGCTATTTCACTAATATTCCTTCTGTTCTAACAAGTGAGTACAAGAAACTGCCCATTTACCTATTTCAAGCACCCAGTAAAGTGATCAGAAATCAGTAATTGGGCCAATTTCACACAAAATTCAACAACTTCCAATTTGAAAATAAGGTCCAGAATAAACAATGTAGACATTCCTGGCAATAAATAATCATTTTCTCTGCTCCTTAGTCACGTTTCCATGCCCCTCTTATATTACGCGTTATTTTCATATAGAATTTTTCTTCCAAAAAAGAAAAAATGGAAAATTTACTTTTAAGCAGACTACTGCATTATTGCAATAATTGTATAAATAATGTCAGTGTATTCCTAAATGTGCATTAGACTGGCCAGTTGGACATGTATTGGACAAGTGATGTCATTTGTGTACCCCTTAATGTCAGCATATATCGAACATTTCCACTACTTTGAGCTCAATTTCAAGCTACGTTCAGTCCTGAAACTAATCAAAATCATCTCTATAGTAGTTTGGTGGACAGCAACCACCCAGGGAGGTACTACCGTCCTGCCAAGTGAGTGTGAAACCGAAACCTGTAACTGTTTTACTTGATGGTAGGATTGCTGGTGTCCTTTTTTCTGTCTCATAAACAGGCTGGGTAACAGGTATATCTTGCTACTTCTACTTACACTTAGGTCACACTACACAGGCACATGCATATATGTACATACACACATCTAGGTTTTTCTTCACTTTTTTTAATAGGTCTTCTTTATTTATTCTATTCTCCATGGGGAGGTAGAAAAGAATCTTTCCTCTGTAAGCCATGTGTGCTGTATGCGGCAACTAAAATGCCGGGAGCAATGGTCTAGTAACCCCTTCTCCTGTAGAAAATAATAAAAAAGTGATAAACTTTATAAAATTGGGATGCTTGAATGTGTGTGGATGAAGTGTGGATGATAAAAAAGAGATGATTGCTAATGTTATGAATGAGAAGAAGTTGGATGTCCTAGCTCTAAGCAAAACAAAGCTGAAGGGGGTAGGTGAGTTTCAGTAAGGAGAAATAAAAGGGGATTAGATCAGGAATATCTGAGAGAATTAGAGCGAAGGAAGGGGTAGCAATAATAAAAAATCGGTTATGGAATGAAAAGAGTGATACATAAATGTATAAATGCAAGGATTATGTGGATTAAAATAAGGGTCAGATGCAAAAAGTAGATCATAATAATTGTGGATGCACCTGGAGAAGAGAGGAGTGTAGAGGAGAGAGATTTTGGGGGATGTTAAATGAGTGTGTAGGAACTTTTGAACCAATTGTGGTACGGAACCCAAATACTAAAGTAGGAGAAATGTTTAAAGAGGGTGTGGTAGGTAAATTTGGAGTTCCAGGTGTAAATGATAATGGGGGCCCTTTGATTGAACTTTGTATGGAAAGGGGTTTGATTATAGGTAAATACAAATTTTAAGAAAGAGGATAAATAAGTATACAAGATGTTATGTAGGGCATAATGACAGTAGTTTGTTGGATTACATATTGGTAGATAAAAGACTGTTGGGTAGATTTCAAGATGTACAGACAGATGTATCAGCTCACATTTTACTTGTCGTTATAGTGGGAGCAAAAAGTAGATGGGATACAAGGAAAATGGGAGCAGCAAGTAAGAGAGAGAGGTGAAGGTTTATAAGCTAAAGCGAGGAGTCAGTTAGGGAAAGATATAAACAACTATTGGAGGATAGATGGGCTAGTGAGAGTTTAGGCAATGAGGTTGAAGATGTATGGGGTAGGTTTAAAAATGCAGTGTTAGTGTTCAGCAGAAGTCTGTGGTTACAGGAAAGTGGTTGTGGGAGGGAAGAAGAGTGATTGGTGGAATGATGATGTAAAGAGAGTAGGTGAGATGTTATCAACAAATTTCGTTAAAAATAAAACATTTTGGAGTGAGATTAATAAGTTGAGGAAGCCAAGGGAACGAATGGATTTGATAGTTAAAAATAGGAGAGAAGAGTTATTTAATGAAGAGTTTGAGGTATTGGGAAGATGGAGGGAATATTTTGAGGAATTGTTAAATGTTGATGAAGATAGGAAAGTTGTGATTTTGTGTATAGGGCAAGGAGGAATAACATCTTGTAGGAATGAGGAAGAGTGAGTTCTGAGTGTGGGGGAATTTCGTGAGGCAGTGGATAGAATGAAAAAGGGTAAGGCAGCTGGGATTGAAGGGGTAAAGATAGAAATATTAAAAGCAGATGAGGATATAGTTTTGGGGTGGTTGCTGCTTTTATTTAATGTATGGAAGAGGGTAAGGTACCTAGGGATTGGCAGAGAGCATGCATAGTTCCTTTGTATGAAGGCAAAGGGGACAAAAGAGAGAGTAAAAATTATAGAGGAATAATCTGTTGAGTATACCTGGTAAAAGTGTATAGTAGAGTTATTATTGAAAGAAGTAAGAGTAAGATGGAGAGTAGGATAGCAGATGAACAAGGCTTTAGGAAGGCTAGAGGAGGCTTTAGGAAGGGTAGAGGGTGTGTAGACCAAGTGTTTACAGTGAAATATAGGTGAACAGTATTCAGATAAGGGTAAAGAGGTTTTTGTGGCATTTATGGATTTGGAAAAGTTGTATGACAGGGTGAATAGGGGGCAATATGGCAGATGTTGCAGATGTATGGAAGAATGGGTAGGTTATTGAAAGCATTGAAGAGTTTTTACGAGGATAGTGTGGCTCAGGTTAGAGTATCTAGTAGAGAGGGAGATTATTTCCCAGTAAAGGTAGGCCTTAGACAAGGATGTGTGATGTCACTATGATTGGTCAATATATTTGTAGATGGGGTTGTAAGAGAAGTGAATTCTCAGGTGTTGGCAAGAGGTGTGGGGTTGGAAGATAGAGAAACTAACACAAAGTGGAGTTGTCACAGTTGCTCTTTGCTAATGACTCTGCTTTTGGGAGATTCTGAAGAGAAGTTGCAGAGGTTGGTGGATGAATTTGGTAGGGTATGTAAAAGAAGAAAGTGAAAGTGAATACAGGAAAGAGTAAGGTGATGAGGATAACAAAAAAAAAAAAAAGGTAACGAGAGATTAGATATATGATTGGAGGGAGAGAGTATGGAGGGGGTGAATGTATTCAGATACTCGTATTTAGGAGTGGATGTGTCAGCAGATGGGTCTATGAAAGATGGGGTGAATCACAGAATTGACGAAGGGAAAAAGGTGAGGAGTCTGTGGAGACAAAGAACTTTATCCATGGAAGCAAAGAGGGGAATGTGTGAGTATAGTTATGCCAACACTCCTATATGGTTGCGAAGCATGGGTGGTGAATGTTGCGACAAGGAGAAGGCTGGAGGCAGTGGAGATGCTGTATCTGAGGGCAGTGTGTGGTGTGAATATAATGAAGAAAATTCGTAGTTTGGAAATTAGGAGGAGGTGCGGAATTACCGATACTGTTACCCAGAGGGCTGAGGAGAGGTTGTTGAGGTGGTTTGGACATTAAATGGATGGAACAAAATAGAATGACTTTGAAAGTGTATAAATCTGTATTGGAGGGAAGGTGGGGTCGAGGTCGGCTTAAGGAAGGTTCAAGAGAGGGAGTAAAGAAAGTTTTGTGTGCAAGGGGCTTGAACTTCCAGCAAGCATGCGTGAGCGTGTTAAATTGGAGTGAATGGAGACAAATGGTTTTTAGGACTTGATGTGCAGTTGGAGTTTGAGCAGGGTAATATTTATGAAGGGATTTAGGGACTCCTGCAGGCCAGACTTGAGTCCTGGAGATGGGAAGTATAGTGCCTGCACTCTGAAGGAGGGGTAATGGATTTAACCACAGTAATGGATTTAAATTAGATAAGTTTAGATTTAGAAAGGACACAGGAAAGTATTGGTTTGGAAATAGGGTAGTTGATGAGTGGAACAGTCTACCTAGTTGGGTTATTGAGGCTAGGACTTTGGGTTGTTTCAAATTTAGGTTGGATAAGTACATGAGTAGGAGGGGTTGGATTTGAGTGGGACTTGCACATCAGAGCTTATTTCTTGGGTAGCATTGAAAATTGGGTTGGTCAAATGTTTTGTTAGTGGGATGAATTGTAAAGGACCTGCCTAGTATGGGCCAACATGCCTGCTGCAGTGTTCCTCCTTTCTTATGTTCTTATGTTCTTATTAATGTTGCAGCTTTATAACTATCGTGTAAGCGCACCTCTGGCAAGACAGTGATGGAGTGAATGATGGTGTAAGTTTTTCTTTTTTGGGCCACTCTGCCTTGGTGGGAAATGGCCGACGTGATAATAAATAAAAATTCTGTAATATATCTTCCATTCTATTAAATGAGATCGAGAAACTGAGAATACAACCATAAAAACAGACGAAAATATGTCGCAATTTTTTTTTCTCGTGCACTGCAGGCTGCAAGATTTTTTTTGTCTGGTGCGCACTTACTGCAGAGACCCATTCCTGATATCTAGGCCCAAATTTACTGCTCACAGCTTATCTGAGTGAGCTGAGCTCATGGTGTTGTACTACGGAACCGACACTGACTTCAGAGCCACAATACAATGAAACCGTCACTGAAAGGGTTAACAAAAATTGCCACCAGATCATGTAACACCATGGGAAGTGGAAAAGAATCCTTCCCCCATAAGCTGTGCATTTCTTAAGAGGTGACTAAAATCTTTCTTCTTTCAACACACCGGCCGTATCCCACCGAGGCAGGGTGGCCCAAAAGGAAAAACGAAAGTTTCTCCTTTTACATTTAGTAATATATACAGGAGAAGGGGTTACTAGCCTTTTGCCCCTGGCATTTTAGTTGCCTCTTACAACACGCATGGCTTACGGAGGAAGAATTCTGTTCCACTTCCCCATGGAGATAAGAGGAAATAAACAAGTACAAGAACTAGAAAGAAAATAGCAGAAAACCCAGAGGAGTGTGTATATATATGCTTGTACATGTGTGTGTAGTGTGACCTAAGTGTAAGTAGAAGTAGCAAGGTGTACCTGTAAGCTTGCATATTTATGAGACAGACAAAAGACACCAGCAATCCTACCATCATGTAAAACAATTACAGGCTTTTGTTTCACACTCACTTGGCAGGACGGTGACTAAAATGCCAGAAGCAAAAAAATTATAGAGGTTTTTCTTTTTCGTGCTGGGATACAGCCAATGTGTTAAAGAAAAAAATAATTTAAATGAAATTGTGAGAAATTCATATGTTACAATGACAAATTATAAAATACCATAGCTTTCAATTATATGGTTGGGGAAATGTCAAGAAAGTTGGTTATAACTTATATTAGGCCAAAATTGGAATAGGCCGTATTGTGGCCACACCTGACAAAAAAATGTAGACAAGTGGGAAAATATTCAAGTAAGAGCCACAAAATGGGTTCCAGGATTGAGCAGTATGAGCTATGATGAAAGGTTGAAAACATTAAAGATTCCCATGTTGGCTTATAGAAGGAAAAGAGGAGACATGATAACCACACTAAGACTTGAAAGAATAGATAGTAGTTTCAATTGTTGCAAATTGAGGAAAACGTGTAATGGAAAGGATAGAAAAAAAATTTCTTCTCAAATAGATGAGTGAAATGCATTAACCCTTTGAGGGTCGAGACCCCCGATCCTTAACTCACTATCCAGGTTGAAAAAAAAAAAAAAATAAAAAAAAATTCTTATGTAATGACAGAGAATCTTTTCCTGATGGTAATGACACCATTAGTATGAAATTTGATGGAAAACTCCCCATAAGAAATAATGTAAATACAATTAATCCGTTCCTGACACCCAAAAGTATTAAAACAAAAAAAATTTTTACATGAAATATAGATGTAGTACATAAACAACACAATGGGAAATGATGAATGAAACATTAACAGCATAACACTTACCTTTATTGGAGATTCTTCCTAGTGTATGAGAGACTGGAGGAGGAGAGAGATTGGATTATTTACAGTTTGGAAGGGGAATCCCCTTCCAGCAACACCTCAGGTACCAATTGCTTTTCTGGGGCTGCTTCTCTTCTCTGTTTCTTAATGCCACTAGGACCAGCTTGAGAGTCACTGGAGTCCTGTCTCACAAAATAACTGTCCAGAGAGCTCTGTTTCTGGCATCTCTTTAACACTTCCCTAAAATGGCAGAAGACTTTGTCACTGTACATGTTGCCAACATGGCTTGCAACAGCATTGTCAGGGTGATGTTTCTCCATAAATCTTTCCATCTTACCCCACATTGCAAAAATCTCCTTAATTTCTGAAGAAGGCACCTTCTTCCATCTCTCTTCCTCCTCCTCTGCAGCAAGATGCTGAGCTGCGATCTGTTGCTGTTCCTGCTGAAGCTCTTGCAGCTCCTCAGTGGTGAGCTTTTTGTTGTGGTCTTCCACCAACTCTTCCACATCCTCCAAACTCACATCCAACCCCATGGAACTCCCCAGTGCCACAGTAGATTTAACAACAGACATAGGCTCATCAGGGTCAGTCCCAAACCCTTCAAAATCCCTCTTGTCGACACAGTCTGGCCACAATTTTCTCCAAGCAGAGTTCAAAGTCCTGGTAGTCACTCCTTCCCAAGCCATACCTATAAGGCTTATGCAATGGAGGATGCTGAGGTGTTCTCTCCAAAAATCTCTTAGGGTCAGGTGAGTGTCTGAGGTCACATTCAAGCACCTTTGAAACATTGCTTTGGTGTAGAGTTTTTTAAAATTTGCAATGACCTGCTGGTCCATGGGCTGGAGGAGAGGAGTGGTATTCAGGGGCAAGAACTTTACTGTGATGAACCCAACTCCTTGAAAATTAGGTCATCCAAGTTTGGAGGATGAGCAGGTGCATTGTCCATTACTAGGAGGCACTTGAGATCCAATTTCTTTTCCAGGAGGTAATTCTTCACACCACTCAATGAAAATTTCCCTCGTGACCCATGCCTTACTATTAGATTTCCAAGACACACACAATTTACTCTTCATAACATTGTTTTTCCTGAACACACTGGGATTTTCAGAATGGTACACTAGTAACGGCTTCACTTTGAAATCCCCACTAGCATAAGCACAGAACATGAGCGTCAGCCTGTCTTTCATAGACTTGTGTCCTGGCAGTGCCTTTTCCTCCTGTGTAATGTAGGTCCTCACAATTGAACACTTGTTCAGGTTTCAGTCCTTCAGCCTCTATGTACTCCTTGAATTCATGCACATATTTTTCGGCCTCTTTGTGGTCCGAACTGGCAGCCTCACCATGCCTTACCACACTGTGTATGCCAGTACGGTTCTTAAATCTCTCAAATCAACCTTTGCTGGCCTTAAATTCACTCACATCACCACTATTTACAGGCAATTTCTTTACCAGATAGTCGTGCAACTGCCTTGCCTTTTCACAAATAATCGATGTCATAACACTATCTCCTGCTAATTGTTTCTCGTTTATCCACACCAATAATAACTTCTCAACCTCTTTGAGTACTGGTGATCTCATTTTCATCAGCATATTTACTCCCTTTGCAACAACAGCGTCCTCGATTTCCTTTTTCTTGGCCACGATGGAACATGTGGTTGTGTAGGGTTTGTTATACATCTTGGCCAGTTCGGCCGCACTTAAGCCACTTTCATATTGTTCAATGATGTTTTTCTTAAATTCAATCGTATTTCTCACCTTTACCAAAGGCTTGGCACTAGGAGCTTTCTTTGGAGCCATGGTAGCTTATTTAGTACTTGCAAGCACTAAAATGAGTGGAATATTATGAAATACAGTATTTCGTTGGAGCACGTGAGGGGACCTTCGCTCACTGGTAAACAATGCCAGACTGGCTGGGTAGGGAGGCTGCCCAGGCTCACACCATGCGTACGCGTCCTGGACGACCTACTATTCACGAGTCAGTCTACGATTAGCGAGCCCATGTTTATACGAAAATATCGTTATGATTTCCGAAATATATGACTCTTGAGAACTACGGTTATCGAGGGACCACTGTACCTCTCTTTCCTCCACTCCAATGAATACATGTTCAAGACTTGCAGGCATTCCCAGTAGTTCAGGTGCTTTACTGGCTTAATGTGAGCCTTAAACGATCACTGTATTTGTTCCAGCTCCGATATTTCTCCTGCCCTGAATGGGGCCGTCAGCACTGAGCAGTATTCTAAGTGAGGGAGCACTAGCGATTTGAAGAGTGTCACCATCGGCATTGTTTCCCTTGTTTTGAAAGTTCTCAATACCCACCCAGTCATCTTCCTGGCTGTCGTGATCTTTGTCTTGTTTTGGTCTTTAAAAGAAAGGTCCGCTGGCATAATTATTCCTAGATCTTTTACGTGCTCCTTACGTTCTATTTGGTGACCCTCTTGAGTTTTGTATATAGTGCTCCTTTTGAGTTCTTCATTCTTTCCATACCTAAACACCTGGAACTTATCACCATTGAACGTCATGTTGTTTTCCACTGTCCACTGGAAAACCCTGTTTATGTCTTCCTGTACTTTTTCAGTGTCCTCTATCGTACTGACTTTCATGCTTATTTTAGTGTCATCTGCAAATGATGATACGAAAGTGTGCCGGGTGTTTTTGTGTATGTCTGCTATGAGGATGAGGAACAGCAGAGGTGCCTGGACAGTGCCTTGGGGCACTGATCTTTTGATCTCGCTGATGCTGGATCTTGCCCTGTTCACTACTACTTTTTGTGTTCTGTGTGTTAGGAAACCAAAAATCCATCTGCCTACCTTCCCCGTAATGCATATGGCCTTCATTTTGTGCGCCATCACTCCATGATTGCATTTGTCAAACGCCTTTGCAAAATCTGTGTAAATCACATCTGCGTTTTGGTCATCTTCCAGTGCCTCCGCAATTCTGTCATAATGGTTCAGCAGCTGTGACAGACATGATCGTCCTGCTCTAAAACCATGCTGGTTCGGGTTATGTTGGTTGTGCTGCTCCATGAAATTTGTAACCTGCCATCTCATCACTCTTTCAAAGATTTTTATGATGTGAGAGGTTAGGGCTACTGGTCTGTAATTTTTAGCTAGTGCTCTACTACCTCCCTTATGCAAAGGAGCTATGTCTGCACTCTTTAAGGCCTCCGGTATTTCACCTAGATCTAAGCTCATTCTCCAAAGAATACTGAGGGCACGTGCTACTGGTGCTTTGCATTTCTTTATAAATAGAACATTCCATGAATCTGGTCCAGGTGCTGAGTGAGTGGGCATGTTTTCCATTTCTTTTTCGAAATTTATGGGATTTGTACTAATGTCAGTTAGTTGGTCTGCGTGGCCTTCTTCTGGAGTGAAAATTTTTTCTGCGTTTTCTACCTTACTGTCATTTAGTGGGTTGCTGAACACCGACTCATACTGTTCTTTTAGGATTTCACTCATTTCCTGTTTGTCATCAGTATACGATTCTCCTCTCAGTAGTGGTCCAATTCTACAGGTAGTTCTTAGCTTGGATTTTGTGTAGGAATAGAAATATTTTGGGTTTCTTGCAATGTCCTGTATGGCCTTTTGTTCCCTTTGTACTTCTTCTGTGAGGTATGACATCCTAAGTTTTTGCTCTAATTCAGTGATCTCTATGCTAAGTCTATCTTTCCTCTGTTGTAGCATATTTGTGTTTTTAAGTAGTTCAGTAACCCGTTTTCTTCTTTTGTACCATCTCCTACGCTCTCTCTTTATATCTGATCTTCCTCTTGGTTTCCTCAATTGTACATGTTTCATACATATTTTGTATGCTTCTGTATTCAGCTTCTCTAGGCACTGGTGGGGATTTAGGTCGCTCATGTCTGATTCCCAGGGTATGTCTTATTGCTCTTGGTTTATTTCCTCCCAGTTAATTCTATGGTTGTTAAAATTAAACTTACTGAACATCCCATCTCTAACTTTAGCGATGCAGTTTCCTACCCCTGAGTTAATACTAGTTTGAACCTCTATGATGTTATGATCAGAGCAAATAGTTTTGGAAATTGTTATGTCTCTGACCAGTTCCTCATTGTTTGTGAATATCAAATCCAGGGTATTTTCATTTCTGGTGGGATCAATTATCTGTTGGTTTAAAGAGTACTTTTCACAAAACCTCATTATTTCCCTGGTATGTACCTGTTGAGCCAGGGTGCTTCCCGGGGATATTTTTGGTATAACATTACGTTGCGCCATCTTCCATTTTACACGAGGGAGATTAAAATCTCCAAGGAGTAAAATATTTGGTGTAGGATTTTCTAGCCTATCCAGATAGCTATCTATCTTACTTAACTGATCTGTGAATTCCTCAGCAGTTGCCAATGGTGGTTTGTATACTAGGATAATTACCAAATTTCTATTTTCAACTTTAATGGGCGGGGGTCCACTGTATTACGAAATCTGATGACTGCGAAATCCGGGGGGGGCCACTGTACTCTTTTTAGCATATGCCCACCTATACTAATACTGATACCATAATTTAACCTGTCGGCCATTTTCCCCTGAGGCAGGGTGTGCTAAAAAGAAAGGAAAAACTCATCGTCATTCAACACTTTCACTGTCACTCATACATAATCACTGTCTTTACAGAGGCACTTGGATACAACAGTTTAGATGTCCCTCCAAACTGCCACTATCCCTAACCCCTCCTTTAAAGTGTAGGCATTGTACTTCACATTTCCAGGACTCAGTCCGGTTAACCATAAATAAGTGTCGCTATTCGCTGATATCAGTATTCAGTTTTAGGCCGATACCAATGCCATACATATTAACTGACGCTCACCTTGGTACACCTACCTAATGTTAAATGATCAGTTATGGAAGGAGAAAAGAGAATATGAATGTGTAAATTCGAGAATTATGTGGATTAAAGTAAAGGTTGGATGCGAGAAGTGGGTCATAATAAGCGTGTATGCACCTGGAGAAGAGAGGAATGCAGAGGAGAGAGAGAGATTTTGGGAGATGTTAAGTGAATGTATAGGAGCCTTTGAACCAAGTGAGAGAGTAATTGTGGTAGGGGACCTGAATGCTAAAGTAGGAGAAACTTTTAGAGAGGGTGTGGTAGGTAAGTTTGGGGTGCCAGGTGTAAATGATAATGGGAGCCCTTTGATTGAACTTTGTATAGAAAGGGGTTTAGTTATAGGTAATACATATTTTAAGAAAAAGAGGATAAATAAGTATACACGATATGATGTAGGGCGAAATGACAGTAGTTTGTTGGATTATGTATTGGTAGATAAAAGACTGTTGAGTAGACTTCAGGATGTACATGTTTATCGAGGGGCCACAGATATATCAGATCACTTTCTAGTTGTAGCTACACTGAGAGTAAAAGGTAGATGGGATACAAGGAGAATAGAAGCATCAGGGAAGAGAGAGGTGAAGGTTTATAAACTAAAAGAGGAGGCAGTTAGGGTGAGATATAAACAGCTATTGGAGGATAGATGGGCTAATGAGAGCATAGGCAATGGGGTCGAAGAGGAATGGGGTAGGTTTAAAAATGTAGTGTTAGAGTGTTCAGCAGAAGTTTGTGGTTACAGGAAAGTGGGTGCAGGAGGGAAGAGGAGCGATTGGTGGAATGATGATGTAAAGAGAGTAGTAAGGGAGAAAAAGTTAGCATATGAGAAGTTTTTACAAAGTAGAAGTGATGCAAGGAGGGAAGAGTATATGGAGAAAAAGAGAGAGGTTAAGAGAGTGGTGAAGCAATGTAAAAAGAGAGCAAATGAGAGAGTGGGTGAGCTGTTATCAACAAATTTTGTTGAAAATAAGAAAAAGTTTTGGAGTGAGATTAACAAGTTAAGGAAGCCTAGAGAACAAATGGATTTGTCAGTTAAAAATAGGAGAGGAGAGTTATTAAATGGAGAGTTAGAGGTATTGGGAAGATGGAGGGAATATTTTGAGGAATTGATGAAGATAGGGAAGCTGTGATTTCGTGTATAGGGCAAGGAGGAATAACATCTTGTAGGAGTGAGGAAGAGCCAGTTGTGAGTGTGGGGGAAGTTCGTGAGGCAGTAGGTAAAATGAAAGGGGGTAAGGCAGCTGGGATTGATGGGATAAAGATAGAAATGTTAAAAGCAGGTGGGGATATAGTTTTGGAGTGGTTGGTGCAATTATTTAATAAATGTATGGAAGAGGGTAAGGTACCTAGGGATTGGCAGAGAGCATGCATAGTTCCATTGTATAAAGGCAAAGGGGATAAAAGAGAGTGCAAAAATTATAGGGGGATAAGTCTGTTGAGTGTACCTGGTAAAGTGTATGGTAGAGTTATAATTGAAAGAATTAAGAGTAAGACGGAGAATAGGATAGCAGATGAACAAGGAGGCTTTAGGAAAGGTAGGGGGTGTGTGGACCAGGTGTTTACAGTGAAACATATAAGTGAACAGTATTTAGATAAGGCTAAAGAGGTCTTTGTGGCATTTATGGATTTGGAAAAGGCGTATGACAGGGTGGATAGGGGGGCAATGTGGCAGATGTTGCAAGTGTATGGTGTAGGAGGTAGGTTACTGAAAGCAGTGAAGAGTTTTTACGAGGATAGTGAGGCTCAAGTTAGAGTGTGTAGAAAAGAGGGAAATTTTTTCCCAGTAAAAGTAGGCCTTAGACAAGGATGTGTGATGTCACCGTGGTTGTTTAATATATTTATAGATGGGGTTGTAAGAGAAGTAAATGCGAGGGTCTTGGCAAGAGGCGTGGAGTTAAAAGATAAAGAATCACACACAGGGTGGGAGTTGTCACAGCTGCTCTTTGCTGATGACACTGTGCTCTTGGGAGATTCTGAAGAGAAGCTGCAGAGATTGGTGGATGAATTTGGTAGGGTGTGCAAAAGAAGAAAATTAAAGGTGAATACAGGAAAGAGTAAGGTTATGAGGATAACAAAAAGATTAGGTGATGAAAGATTGAATATCAGATTGGAGGGAGAGAGTATGGAGGAGGTGAACGTATTCAGATATTTGGGAGTGGACGTGTCAGCGGATGGGTCTATGAAAGATGAGGTGAATCATAGAATTGATGAGGGAAAAAGAGTGAGTGGTGCACTTAGGAGTCTGTGGAGACAGAGAACTTTGTCCTTGGAGGCAAAGAGGGGAATGTATGAGAGTATAGTTTTACCAACGCTCTTATATGGGTGTGAAGCATGGGTGATGAATGTTGCAGCGAGGAGAAGGCTGGAGGCAGTGGAGATGTCATGTCTGAGGGCAATGTGTGGTGTGAATATAATGCAGAGAATTCGTAGTTTGGAAGTTAGGAGGAGGTGCGGGATTACCAAAACTGTTGTCCAGAGGGCTGAGGAAGGGTTGTTGAGGTGGTTCGGACATGTAGAGAGAATGGAGCGAAACAGAATAACTTCAAGAGTGTATCAGTCTGTAGTGGAAGGAAGGCGGGGTAGGGGTCGGCCTAGGAAGGGTTGGAGGGAGGGGGTAAAGGAGGTTTTGTGTGCGAGGGGCTTGGACTTCCAGCAGGCATGCGTGAGCGTGTTTGATAGGAGTGAATGGAGACAAATGGTTTTTAATACTTGACGTGCTGTTGGAGTGTGAGCAAAGTAACATTTATGAAGGGATTCAGGGAAACCGGCAGGCCGGACTTGAGTCCTGGAGATGGGAAGTACAGTGCCTGCACTCTGAAGGAGGGGTGTTAATGTTGCAGTTTAAAAACTGTAGTGTAAAGCACCCTTCTGGCAAGACAGTGATGGAGTGAATGATGGTGAAAGTTTTTCTTTTTCGGGCCACCCTGCCTTGGTGGGAATCGGCCAGTGTGATAATAAAATAAAATATCACCACGATGTCTTCTAATTTCTTCTCTGCATAATATTCACACCACACTGATTTCAAACACAGTATCTTCGTTGCCTCCTTGCTGTAATATTGTTGGCACCTTTGTATTCTAATACATTTTCCTTTTTGCATCCTTTGACGAACTTCTTTCCGCTAACTCCTCAACACTAGCGATCTTGATTGCGTTGTTTATTCTGCAATGCACCCAGTTTTTGTATTACCCACCTGCTGATACATCCTCTTCCAGATATGTAAATACAGTGGACCCTCGACTTACGATGGCATCGATTAATGATAAATCCGACCAGCGATACATTTTAACGCAGAAATTTTGCCTCGACTAGCGCTAAAAAACTCGACCAACACTATTTGTTCCGTCTGAGACACATCCACTTCTGGCCAGTGTTTACAAGCCAGCCAGCCACCGCGGTCGCTTCCAAGCATACAATCGGAACATTTCATATTATCACAGCCTTTTTAGTGATTGCACCTGCAAAATAAGTCACCATGGGCCCCAAGAAAGCTTCTAGTGCCAACCCTACAGCAAAAAGGGTGAGAATTACTATGGATATGAAGAAAGAGATCATTGCTAAGTATGAAAGTGGAGTGCATGTCTCCAAGCTGGCCAGGTTGTACACAAAACCCTAATCAACCATCGCTACTATTGTGGCCAAGAAAACGGCAATCAAGGAAGCTGTTCTTGCCAAAGATGCAACTATGTTTTCGAAACTGAGATCGCAAGTGATAGAAGATGTTGAGAGACTGTTATTGGTATGGATAAACGAAAAACAGATAGCAGGAGATAGCATCTCTCAAGCGATCATATGTGAAAAGGCTAGGAAGTTGCATGACAATTTAATTGGAAAAATGCCAGCAACTAGTGGTGATGTGAGTGAATTTTAGCCAGCAAAGGTTGGTTTGAGAGATTTAAGAATCGTAGTGGCATACATAGTGTGATAAGGCATGGTGAGGCTGCCAGCTTGGACCAAAAAGCAGCTGAAAAATATGTGCAGGAATTCAAGGAGTACATAGACAGTGAAGAATTGAAACCTGAACAAGTGTTTAATTGTGACACTGACAATGTTGTGAAACACTTAAGGAATGTCATAAAGGAACGGGAGGTACAGGCCTCTATGGACAGATATGTTGTGCGACAGAGGTCCAGTGACTCTCAAGCTGGTCCTAGTGGCGTTAAAAGAAGAAGGGAAGTAACCCCGAAAAAGGACTTGCCACCTCAAGTCCTAATGGAAGGGGATTCCCCTTCTAAACACTAACACCATCAACACTCTCCCCTCCTCCCATCCCATCAATCATCACCAGATCTTCAATAAAGGTAAGTGTCATGTAACTGTGCATGTCTTCTTTAGTTTGTGTGTATTAAAATTAATATTTCATGTGGTAAAAATTTTTTTTTTCAGTACTTTTGGGTGTCTTGCACGGATTAATTTGATTTCCATTATTTCTTATGGGGAAAATTAACTCGACTAACGATAATTTCGATTAACGATGAGCTCTCAGAAACAGATTAATATCGCTGGTTGAGGGTCCACTGTACACTAACTTCCTCCATACTCTGTGCCTTCAATGACATTGAGTGTTTCATTGCCTTGAATTCTTACTCTCATCACTTTGCTTTTTGTATGTTTACTTTTAGTCTCCTAGACTCGGCTAACCTCTTCACTTAATGTTCCAAGTCTCCCAATAGCACTGATATCAGCAAAGAGTAACTGACAGCTTCAATGTTCTATCAGATTCATATCATTTAAGCTCCTGCCTCTCCCTTGTGTTCACTTCGTTTTCTGTTCCAGCTAATAGACACATTGAATAACATTAGTAGCATCACATATTTCTGTCTTAAGTCCCATATTTATTAGAAAATACTCTATTGTTCATGTCCTAATCTGAGCTTCACTTTCATTGCAAAAAAGACTGTGCTGCTTTTTATGTACCTACCACATACTTCATACATTTGTAATACCTGTCACATCCCTTTATTATGTAATTGTTAGTAAAATATTAAAGGTTTTACGAAGTATTTGTATTGGTATTAAGAACATCTGATATATATATATAAGCTAGGCTACCACGTTCTGGTGGCCCAGTTTATTTAAATTTTATAATTATAGTAATATACGTAGATTGAGATTATAAAATCGTATTATTTTAGGCTAGGTTTTACTTTGAAAACCAGAGAAGATTATTAGAGTATATTGGTGACTGTAGAATAATTTAATCATGAAAATTTGGGATTTTAAATGGCCAACCCTTTCTTTTCCAATTATATATAAATCCACTTTAATCCTCTGCAGTCCTACTTTCTTTTCTATAACTTTCAATAATATTTATTCTTCTTTCAACATACTAGCCATATCCGACCAAAGCAGGGTGGCCCAAAAAGAAAAACAAATGTTTCTCTTTTTAACTTTAGTAATGTATACAGGAGAAGGGGGTTACTAACCCCTTGCTCCTGGCATTTTAGTTGCCTCTTACGACACGCATGGATTACGGAAGAAATGGAAGACCATTTGTCAGCATTTTTTCATGAATTGGTCACAGTTTTGTATTGAAAAGCAGATTTTTTTTTCTTGGTACCATTTATTAGCAGACAGAAGGACAAGTTGAAAAGAAATGCATGTAAAGTAATACTGTTTCACTAGAGAAAAATTTAATATTTATGCTTTGAATTTTTTTTCACTTAATTTTCTATTAATATTAAAAACTTCTACTGATTTTACAGACACAGTCCAGCTGGTAGTAACTTCCACCCAAATGTATCACCCCACGGTGTGGGTTCTCCCAGTCCTTCGAGTGTTCCTCATGGTCACCCAGTAACTTCCCATGGTCCTCCCCCTCCTCCACATGCACCTCCACCTCCTCACACTATGGCTACCTCTCATGGACCATCAAGCCATGGGCCCTCTGGACAAGGGCCTCCTACCCATGGCCCTGCAAACCACGGATCACCGCATGGTCCGCCACCTCATGGACCGCCGCCACCAATGGTATCTGTGGCTCATAGCTCAACTCATAGTGTGGCTATTAGTAGACCATCAGATCACCGTGGAGAAATGGTGAGACTACATCCAGGACCATCCCCTGCTCAACACCCAGGTCCCAACATTGGTCCTGGAGGCTACTCAGTTTATCAGATGGTTTCTCCACCAGTGCCGGGCCCACATCACTCTCCTGTGCCACCCATGAATCAGCCTCACCCACCACCACATGCTCAAGTAAGAGAGAACCAGTAGCTGGGCACATATGTAGTTCTTCAGGTGAATGTCATTTATCACTGTTAAAAAGCTGCAAAGTTTTTAACTTGTGTTAAGAATGCATGAGGTTCCCAACTTACAAATGAGTTGCATTCCTTTTTTTCGTAGAAATGAGTTGGTTTATGTAGAAAAGTAGTACAATGAATGGGTATGCTTCACACATGTTTGTATTAGAGCTCAGTAATTGTTCAACTTTATTTGGTCTGTAAGTGTGGATACAGTATTTGTAATCAGTGCACTGGTTATTGTGGATATGTATGAATTGGTTGATGTGTGTAAATTTATTCTTTATTCTTCTAACTGTCCAAACGTAGTTCTACGTTCTTATTGCCTAGGCCTGAGAGGCCTTTACAATATAGAATGGGTATTAACAACAGCCTAGTTGATCAGACCCTGATCCACCATGAGGCCTGGTCTCAGACCAAGCCACAGGGGTGTTGACCCCCGAAATCCTCTCTGGGTAAACTCCAGGTAAATTCAGCGTGTGCAGTATTAAAATAAGATCCGAGACCACTTAGTACTTAATGGGAGCTCCAGTTCAATTGAGTGCCAGCTAGAGCAAACAACATGGCAAACCCCAGGGATTCACTAATGCCATGTAGTATTAGCACACTCCTTTTAGAAAGTGTTGTTGATGCCGAGTTTAGTGGCTTTGAGATGGATGTGGCCACAAGTGGTCAAGGAAATATCAGAAACCTAGATAATAATTCATGTGTAACATTTGTGCCACATCCTGTCCATTTTGATGCAACTGGTAGTGTCATCCTTCCAGAATGTCCTGTCACCTATGCCCAAAGTAGAGAGAGAGGATTTTGCAATACATGTGATACATGTTGGGCTGGCTAGTTGCCTGACTCTGGCCGGTTGGTTCTGTTTATCTCTGTCTCAGAGAGAACCATTCATGAACCAGAATCAAAGAATCAGCGAGTTTATTTAGGCACAGGTACACATCAGTACAGTTATCATTTTTTTTTTTTTTTTTTTTTTATTATCACACCGGCCGATTCCCACCAAGGCAGGGTGGCCCGAAAAAGAAAAACTTTCACCATCATTCACTCCATCACTGTCTTGCCAGAAGGGTGCTTTACACTACAGTTTTTAAACTGCAACATTAACACCCCTCCTTCAGAGTGCAGGCACTGTACTTCCCATCTCCAGGACTCAAGTCCGGCCTGCCGGTTTCCCTGAATCCCTTCATAAATGTTACTTTGCTCACACTCCAACAGCACGTCAAGTATTAAAAACCATTTGTCTCCATTCACTCCTATCAAACACGCTCACGCATGCCTGCTGGAAGTCCAAGCCCCTCGCACACAAAACCTCCTTTACCCCCTCCCTCCAACCCTTCCTAGGCCGACCCCTACCCCGCCTTCCTTCCACTACAGACTGATACACTCTTGAAGTCATTCTGTTTCGCTCCATTCTCTCTACATGTCCGAACCACCTCAACAACCCTTCCTCAGCCCTCTGGACAACAGTTTTGGTAATCCCGCACCTCCTCCTAACTTCCAAACTACGAATTCTCTGCATTATATTCACACCACACATTTCCCTCAGACATGACATCTCCACTGCCTCCAGCCTTCTCCTCGCTGCAACATTCATCACCCACGCTTCACACCCATATAAGAGCGTTGGTAAAACTATACTCTCATACATTCCCCTCTTTGCCTCCAAGGACAAAGTTCTTTGTCTCCACAGACTCCTAAGTGCACCACTCACTCTTTTTCCCTCATCAATTCTATGATTCACCTCATCTTTCATAGACCCATCCGCTGACACGTCCACTCCCAAATATCTGAATACGTTCACCTCCTCCATACTCTCTCCCTCCAATCTGATATTCAATCTTTCATCACCTAATCTTTTTGTTATCCTCATAACCTTACTCTTTCCTGTATTCACCTTTAATTTTCTTCTTTTGCACACCCTACCAAATTCATCCACCAATCTCTGCAACTTCTCTTCAGAATCTCCCAAGAGCACAGTGTCATCAGCAAAGAGCAGCTGTGACAACTCCCACTTTGTGTGTGATTCTTTATCTTTTAACTCCACGCCTCTTGCCAAGACCCTCGCATTTACTTCTCTTACAACCCCATCTATAAATATATTAAACAACCACGGTGACATCACACATCCTTGTCTAAGGCCTACTTTTACTGGGAAAAAATTCCCCTCTTTCCTACATACTCTAACTTGAGCCTCACTATCCTCGTAAAAACTCTTCACTGCTTTCAGTAACCTACCTCCTACACCATACACTTGCAACATCTGCCACATTGCCCCCCTATCCACCCTGTCATACGCCTTTTCCAAATCCATAAATGCCACAAAGACCTCTTTAGCCTTATCTAAATACTGTTCACTTATATGTTTCACTGTAAACACCTGGTCCACACACCCCCTACCTTTCCTAAAGCCTCCTTGTTCATCTGCTATCCTATTCTCCGTCTTACTCTTAATTCTTTCAATTATAACTCTACCATACACTTTACCAGGTACACTCAACAGACTTATCCCCCTATAATTTTTGCACTCTCTTTTATCCCCTTTGCCTTTATACAAAGGAACTATGCATGCTCTCTGCCAATCCCTAGGTACCTTACCCTCTTCCATACATTTATTAAATAATTGCACCAACCACTCCAAAACTATATCCCCACCTGCTTTTAACATTTCTATCTTTATCCCATCAATCCCGGCTGCCTTACCCCCTTTCATTTTACCTACTGCCTCACGAACTTCCCCCACACTCACAACTGACTCTTCCTCACTCCTACAAGATGTTATTCCTCCTTGCCCTATACACGAAATCACAGCTTCCCTATCTTCATCAACATTTAACAATTCCTCAAAATATTCCTTCCATCTTCCCAATACCTCTAACTCTCCATTTAATAACTCTCCTCTCCTATTTTTAACTGACAAATCCATTTGTTCTCTAGGCTTTCTTAACTTGTTAATCTCACTCCAAAACTTTTTCTTATTTTCAACAAAATTTGTTGATAACATCTCACCCACTCTCTCATTTGCTCTCTTTTTACATTGCTTCACCACTCTCTTAACTTCTCTCTTTTTCTCCATATACTCTTCCCTCCTTGCATCACTTCTACTTTGTAAAAACTTCTCATATGCTAACTTTTTCTCCCTTACTACTCTCTTTACATCATCATTCCACCAATCGCTCCTCTTCCCTCCTGCACCCACTTTCCTGTAACCACAAACTTCTGCTGAACACTCTAACACTACATTTTTAAACCTACCCCATACCTCTTCGACCCCATTGCCTATGCTCTCATTAGCCCATCTATCCTCCAATAGCTGTTTATATCTTACCCTAACTGCCTCCTCTTTTAGTTTATAAACCTTTACCTCTCTCTTCCCTGATGCTTCTATTACAGTTATCATACATAGGGTAAATTACCTAGGATATCCCATAAAGAGCCATTGCTATATTCTGCTTGTACATATGAGGCATAAGCATGACTGTGGCTTGTTCAGATGTGACGATTCTGCAACGTGTAATACTTCTTGTTTCATGAGCGGCTCTCTCAGAGAGAGAAACAGAGACAGACAGAGAGAGAGAGAGAGAAATAGAGAGACAGAGAGAGAGAGAGAGAGAGAAACAGAAAGATGTAGAAACAGAGATTGACAGATAGACATCTTTGTGTGTGTGTGTACTCACCTAGTTGTACTCACCTAGTTGAGGTTGCAGGGGTCGAGTCCAAGCTCCTGGCCCCGCCTCTTCACTGGTCGCTACTAGGTCACTCTCCCTGAACCATGAGCTTTATCGTACCTCTGCTTAAAGCTATGTATGGATCCTGCCTCCACTACATCGCTTCCCAAACTATTCCACTTCCTGACTACTCTGTGGCTGAAGAAATACTTCCTAACATCCCTTTGATTCATCTGTGTCTTCAGCTTCCAACTGTGTCCCCGTGTTGCTGCGTCCAGTCTCTGGAACATCCTGTCTTTGTCCACCTTGTCAATTCCTCTCAGTATTTTGTAAGTCGTTATCATGTCCCCCCTATCTCTCCTGTCCTCCAGTGTCGTCAGATTGATTTCCCTTAACCTCTCCTCATAGGACATACCTCTTAACTCTGGGACTAGTCTTGTTGCAAACCTTTGCACTTTCTCTAGTTTCTTTACATGCTTGGCTAGGTGTGGGTTCCAAACTGGTGCCGTATACTCCAATATGGGCTTAACGTACACGGTGTACAGGATCCTGAACGATTCCTTATTAAGATGTCGGAATGCTGTTCTGAGGTTTGCCAGGCGCCCCTATGCTGCGGCAGTTATTTGGTTGATGTGCGCTTCAGGAGATGTGCCTGGTGTTATACTCACCCCAAGATCTTTTTCCTTGAGTGATGTTTGTAGTCTCTGGCCCCCTAGACTGTACTCCGTCTGCGGTCTTCTTTGCCCTTCCCCAATCCTCATGACTTTGCACTTGGTGGGATTGAACTCCAGGATCCAGTTGCTGGACCAGGTCTGCAGCCTGTCCAGATCCCTTTGTATTTCTGCCTGGTCTTCGATCGAATGAACTCTTCTCATCAACTTCACGTCATCTGCAAACAGGGACACCTCGGAGTTTATTCCTTCTGTCATGTTGTTCACAAATACCAGAAACAGCACTGGTCCTAGGACTGACCCCTGTGGGACCCCGCTGGTCACAGGTGCCCACTCTGACACCTCGCCACGTACCATTACTCGCTGCTGTCTTCCTGACAAGTATTCCCTGATCCATTGCAGTGCCTTCCCTGTTATCCCTGCTTGGTCCTCCAGTTTTTGCACTAATCTCTTGTGTGGTACTTTGTCAAATGCCTTCTTGCAGTCCAAGAAAATGCAATCCACCCACCCCTCTCTCTCTTGTCTTACTGCTGTCACCATGTCATAGAACTCCAGTAGGTTTGTGACACAGGATTTCCCGTCTCTGAAACCATGTTGGCTGCTGGTGATGAGATCATTCCTTTCTAGATGTTCCACCATTCTTCTCCTGACAATCTTTTCCATGATTTTGCATGCTATACATGTCAGTGACACTGGTCTGTAGTTTAGTGCTTGATGTCTGTCTCCTTTTTTAAAGATTGGGACCACATTTGCTGTCTTCCATGCGTCAGGCAATCTCCCTGTTTCGATAGATGTATTGAATATTGTTGTTAGGGGTACACATAGCGCCTCTGCTCCCTCTCTCAGGACCCATGGAGAGATGTTATCTGGCCCCATTGCCTTTGAGGTATCTAGCTCACTCAGAAGCCTCTTCACTTCTTCCTCGGTTGTGTGTACTGTGTCCAGCACATGGTGGTGTACCCCACCTCTCCGTCTTTCTGGAGCCCCTTCTGTCTCCTCTGTGAACACTTCTTTGAATCTCTGTTGAGTTCCTCACATACTTCACGGTCATTTCTTGTTGTCGCTCCTCCTTCCTTCCTTAGCCTGATGACCTGGTCCTTGACGGTTGTTTTCTTCCTGATGTGGCTGTATAACAGCTTCGGGTCAGATTTGGCTTTTGCTGCTATGTCGTTTTCATATTGACGTTGGGCCTCCCTTCTTATCTGTGTATATTCTGTGTGTGTGTGTGTGTGTGTGTGTGTGTGTGTGTGTGTGTGTGTGTGGAACAGTGAGAACAAATAAAAAAACCATTTGCCACAGATTCACTGGGAGCTGTGTTAAGTGACTGCACCCTCATCAGTGTACAGTGACACTTGTGTTTGACACCGTGCTTACGAGTTTTGTGTACTCCAGCAGTTCAAAAATTATTGCTGGGACCTATAAATAACTGAATCTGCAGATATGGGGGCTCTGCTGTAGTCTAGAATGAACAGTGTAGACATTCCTGGCACTAAAATAGCATTTCCTCTGTTCATTAGTCATAGTAGTAGTAGTAGTGAACAGGGCAAGACCCACCATCAGTGAGGTCAAAAGCTCAGTGCCCCAAGGCACTGTCCTTGCACTTCTGCTGTTTCTCATCCTCATAGCAGACATAGATAAAAACACCCTGCACACTTTAATCTCCCTCATGTAAAATGGAAGATGGCACAACGTAATGTTATACCAGAAATATCCCCGGGAAGCACCCTGGCTCAACAGGTACATAACAGGGAAATAATGAGGTTTTGTGAAAAGTACTCTTTAAACCAAACGATAATTGATCCCACTAAAAATGAAAATACCTTGGATTTGATATTCACGAACAATGAGGAACTGATCAGAGACATAACAGTTTCCAAAACTATTTACTCTGATTATAACATCATAGAGGTTCAAACTAGTATTAACTCAGGGGTAGGAAACTGCATCGCTAAAGTTAGAGATGGGATGTTCAGTAAGTTTAATTTTAACAACCATAGAATTAACTGGGAAAAAATAAACCAAGAGCTATAAGACATACCCTGGGAATCAGACATGAGTAACCTAAATCCCCACCAGTGCCTAGAGAAGCTGAATACAGAAGCATACAAAGTATGTATGAAACATGTACAATTGAGGAAACCCAGAGGAAGATCAGATATAGAGAGAGAGCGTAGGAGATGGTACAGAAGAGGAAAACAGGTTACTGAACTGCTTTAAAACACAAATATGCTACAAAAGAGGAAAGATAGACTTAGCAGAGCAAAAAATTAGAGCAAAAACTTAGGATGTCATACCTCACAGAAGAAGTACAAAGGGAACTAAAGGCCATACAGGACATTGCAAGAAACCCAAAATATTTCTATTCCTACACAAAATCCAAGCTAAGAACTACATGTAGAATTGGACCACTACTGAGAGGAGAATCGTATACTGACGACGAACAGGAAATGAGTGAAATCCTAAAAGAACAGTACGAGTCAGTGCTCAGCAACCCACTAAATGACAGCAAGGTAGAAAATGCAGAAATATTTTTCACTCCAGAAGAAGGCCGCACAGACCAACTAACTGACATTAGTACAAATCCCATAGATTTCAAAAAAGAAATGGAAAACATGCCCACTCACTCAGCACCTGGACCAGATTCATGGAATGCTCTATTTATAAAGAAGTGCAAAGCACCAGTAGCACGTGCCCTCAGTATTCTTTGGAGAAAGAGCTTAGATCTAGGTGAAATACCGGAGGCCTTAAAGAGTGCAGACATAGCTCCTTTGCATAAGGGAGGCAGTAGAGCACTAGCTAAAAATTACAGACCAGTAGCCCTAACCTCTCACATCATAAAAATCTTTGAAAGAGTGATGAGACAGAAGGTTACAAATTTCATGGAGCAGCACAACCAACATAACCCGAACCAGCATGGTTTTAGAGCAGGACGATCGTGTGTGTCACAGCTGCTGAACCATTATGGCAGAATTGCGGAGGCACTGGAAGATGACCAAAACGCAGATGTGATTTACACAGATTTTGCAAAGGCGTTTGACAAATGCAATCATGGAGTGATGGCGCACAGAATGAAGGCCATGGGCATTATGGGGAAGGTAGGCAGACGGATTTTCGGTTTCCTAACACACACAACACAAAAAGTAGTAGTGAACAGGGCAAGATCCAGCATCAGCGAGGTCAAAAGCTCAGTGCCCCAAGGCACTGTCCTGGCACCTCTGCTGTTCCTCATCCTCATAGCAGACATAGACAAAAATACCCGGCACACTTTTGTATCATCATTTGCAGATGACACTAAAATAAACATGAAAGTCAGTATGATAGAGGACACTGAAAAAGTACAGGAAGACATAAACAGGGTTTTCCAGTGGGCAGTGGAAAACAACATGACGTTCAATGGTGATAAGTTCCAGCTGCTTAAGTATGGAAAGAATGAAGAACTCAAAAGGAGCACTATATACAAAACCCAAAGAGGGTCACCAAATAGAACGTAAGGAGCACATAAAAGATCTAGGAATAATTATGTCAGCGGACCTTTCTTTTAAAGACCATAACAAGACAAAGATCACGACAGCCAGGAAGATGACTGGGTAGGTATTGAGAACTTTCAAAACAAGGGAAACAATGCCGATGGTGACACTCTTCAAATCGCTAGTGCTCCCTCACCTAGAATATTGCTCATTGCTGATGGCCCCGTTCAGGGCAGGAGAAATATTGGAGCTGGAACAAATACAGTGATCGTTTACGGCTCACACTGAGCCAGTAAAGCACCTGAACTACTGGGAACGCCTACAAGTCTTGAACATGTACTCATTGGAGCGGAGGAGAGAGAGGTACATGATAATATATACCTGGAACGTGCTTGAGGGCTTGGTCCCATACCTGCACACTGCCATAACATACTGGAGTGAGAGATATGGAAGGAAGTGTAAAATAAACCCAGTGAGGAGCAGGGGTGCGGTGGGGACAAAAAGGGAACACTCTATCAACATCCGGGGTCCCAGACTTTTCAACGTTTTACCAGGAGATATCAGAAACACTGCTGGAACAAGTGTTGAAGCCTTCAAGAGGAAACTAGACAAGTATCTTCACCAGGTGCCAGATCAACCAGGCTGTGATGGATATGTGTGGGCAGCGGGCCTCCAGCAGCAACAGCCTGGTTGACCAGGCGAGCACCAGACGAGCCTGGCCCATGGCCGGGCTCAGAGAGTAGATATACTCTCGAAATTCTTCAAAGGTATACCAGAGGTAAGGTATGCACTTTTGTAAAGGTAAAGGTACATATATACACAAATTTTGTCACACATCCAACTGGTCGGTCTAATACAGGGGAACCTTGGTACTCGAACAGCTCCCTACTCGTACAAAGCTCAGCACTCAACCAAAAAAACACGACCTGCCATAACTTCGCTGTAAACTATTTCGCTTTTCTTCACAATTTTTTTTTTTTTTTTTTTGTGTATAAATAAGTCACCATGGGGCCTACAAAGATTAGTGTAACAGCCAACCATAAAGAAAATTGGGTGGGAAGAATTTGATACTCGACCGGATCGGCACTCAAACAGCTTTCTGGAATGAATTAAGTTTTGAGTTTTGAGGTTCCACTGTACGGATTCATGAATTCACTGACATTATTTATACAATTATTACAGTAATGTAGTAGTCTGCATAGCAGTAACTCTTATATTTTTTTGTGCGAATAAAAATTCAAAATGGAAAGCAAGCATAATATAGGAGAGTCCTGGGGATGTAACTAATGAACAGAAATTTTTTTTAGTTCCAGGAATGTCCACGTTGTTTATTCTGGATCCTATATTTAAATTGGCATTTTTTTCATTTTGTGTGAAATTAGCTGAATTTCTGAGTAGTTGAAATGGGTGAATGGGCAGTTTCTTGTACATAGTCGATAGAATAAGAAAAATACTGGTGAAATAGCTATGAGTTTGGCCGACTGGAAGAATGGAATTGGCCAAAATAGGGTTCAGATTGAGCAAAATTGCCAATGCGTAAATATCGCTGACATCTCGAGAGCATAATTCCATGAGTTTTCCATCAAATTTCGTACTTTTTAGTTTCATTACCTTTGGAAAAAGTGTGTCATTTCATAAGAAAAATAATTTTGTTTAAATTCTTCGACCCTGAGAGCAAGTATAAGATCAGGGCTCTCGACTCTGAAAGGGTTAATCACACAAAAGTAGATGATATACTCTACTTCTCAGATAATAAAATATAATTAAGAATGATTGGTCATAGTTTACAGTGTGCCAATAATTGAATTAGATCTCTTGAAACAGATTAGGGGATATAGGGGTGGGGGGCCTTACCCATCCTCAGGAAAATCAGCAAAAACATAATATTTCTGCTACTTTGAGCTTAATTTCAAACTACTTCCAGTCCTGAAACAAACCAGAATCATCTTATTTCAGTAATATGTCTTCCAGTCTATCAAATGATACCAAGAAACAGCTAGTTAAACCATAAAAGCCATCCCAGGAAACGCCTTAGTCACTCTTTTAAACCATACACACACAGTTTTGCTTTTCCCATCATGCACCACATTAGGCAGAATTTTTCTTGTACTGTGCACCCTTGTCGCACAGACCCATTCTCTCATATCTAGGCCAAAATTTTTAGCTCACAGCTCTTGAGCAAGCTGAGCTCATGACGTAGAAATACGTGAGGGACCCTGGCTTCAACGACGCAGTTCTGTGATGGCCATTGAAAGGGTTAAGTAACTGAATAGCTTCAAGGCTGAGAAATTGATTATCTCATCTTCCACTGTCTCTGTATTGAATTGGAAAAGCCACTATTTGGTGATATACCTCAAGATAAAGATACCCAGGTGTTGCATGTATGTGAATTGTTTCATTTATAAGTGGATATGTGTTATTCAGTACATTAGTAAGTGTGGATGGGTGTAACTTGGTGCGTATGTAATTGTAGATGTGTGTAACTTGGTATGTTTGTTAGTATAACTTCATGCACTTGTACCATAATGCATTTCTAAATGTAGTTGCGAGTAACTTGGATCATTTGTAATTGCAAATATGGGCTCTTTGATGCATTTGTAAATTGGGTACCTCCATTATTTTAAGTGCTCATTTTACATAACAGTATAGTTATTAAATTCAGACTAAAATACCAGGAGCAAGGGGCTAGTAAACCCTTCTCGTGTATACATTACTAAAGTTAAAAAGAGAAACTTTCTTTTTTCTTTTTGGGTCACCCTGTTTCGGTGGGATATGGCCGGTTTGTTGAGAGAATAATAATTTAGGCTACAATATGATATTCAGTATTGTGTGTATACTTCCAGTAAACACTGTATAATGAAGTGTGATTATTAAACTGCATACACAGGACTCTGATAAAAATTTGTAATTATGATTTTGAACTTTAAATTGATGCCTCACTGTTTTTGCATACCTTAGTTATGATGATTTCATACATTTCCAAAGATATCTCTAGATCTAAACATATATTTTGTCCCACTTACAGTGAACCACTATTACCAGTGTAAATGACTTATGAAGTTTTAACTCAGTTACACCACTGCCTTCCATGCTCTTCTGTTATTAACTGTCTGCCATAAGGGATTTACCTCAGGCCTGGACTGCTCTCTGAAAGCCATTCTATTGACACACTTTGAATAAATGCCCTAACTGTATCCTTTCCCCATTGCAGCTGATTACATGTCCTAGACTTCCAATCTTCACACAGGTAGGTTTAAAAACACGTTCCCTGTTATTCATATCTGCATTTGAACTTGCACTTTCTCTAACGAGGAGAAAGATGAAGAATTAACAGGTTACCCCTGTTTAGCCCCTAAGATGTTCATCGCATATCAGTACCTCATAGTGATCAGCGTCCATGACAAACTAATGCGTATAATTCATAGAGCCCTCAATTATGCTGTGAAAGGCAAATTTTGAGCTTATGTGATGGGTGTGTACCATATAAAAAAATTCTTACTCTATGCATTAGATTAGCTGTTCCCGTGATGAGAACAATAACCTCTGATCTGCTTTGTTAAAATAGCAACTTTGGGAGTGTTTTTAGGGTGGTTTTCATGGTATTATTTGCTCTCTTGGTTCCAGTAAATACAACAGAAATGGAATGAAATAGATGTCAAATTGGCAAGAAATGGTATATTTTTGCCAAACATTTTCCTAGGAGAAGTGTAAGGGCATCCATACCCCTCCCATATGTTTTATAGGTTTTTGCTAGGTCTGCTTCATTTACTGGTATGATCTAAACCATGATGATTTATGGGCCAAGAAATAAGGTAAAAACAAATGATCAATCTTTTTGTGTTGTGAGGCCTGGGGATATAGTTAATGAACAGAGAGACAGTTGCTGTGTTGTGTCTTGAATTCCTTCACTGTTTGTTTAAATTGGAATTTGTTGAAAATAGTATGAAATTTACCAAATTTCTGACTTCTTGGAACTTGTGATCAGTGGTTTTGAAAGCCAACAAGTTGAAGATTGAGACACGCAACATATGGGAGTCTTTATTTAGGAAACGTTTCACCACACAGTGGTTTCATCAGTCCTATACAAAGTAGAAATGGGTAAGGATAGGAGGAGTTTGAGGTAATCAGTCCCTCAGCCTGGAATCGATATGTTCAGTCCATCACTCTTGTAGAAAGTGCAGCATATGGCTGGAGAAGTGGCTTATATACTGCAGTCAGGTGAGTCAAAGCAGGAGGAGGCGGGATCATAGTGGGACCCTCCACTAATCTAAGTAGGTTTTCGTCCAAAGGTTGGACAAGTATTAAAGAATTCAGTACTTGTCCAACCAATTGTGGTAGGGGACCTAAATGCTAAAGTAGGAGAAACATTTAAGGAGGGTGTGGTAGGTAAGTTTGGGGTATAAAGTGTAAATGATAATGGGAGCCCTTTGATTGAACTTTTTATAGAAAGGAGTTTGGTTATAGGTAATACATATTTTAAGAAAAAGAGGATTAATAAGTTTACAAGATACATGTACCATCCGACTTACGACTAAGTTCAGTTCTGACAAACTGGTCATAAGTCGAAATGGACGTAAGTCAAACCTTACTAATGAATATCAACATCACATTTTTGGTTGGTAGACAGCAACCACCCAGGGAAGTACTACCGTCCTGCCAGATGACTGTGAAACAAAAACCTGTAACTGTTTTGCATGATGGTAGGATTGCTGGTTTTCTTTTTCTGTCTCATAAACACGCTAGATAACAGGGATATCTTGCTACTCCTACTTACACTTTGGTCACACTTCACAGACACGCACATGCATATATATATATATACATACATCTAGGTTTTTCTCCTTATTCTAAATAGCTCTTGTTCTTTTTTATTTCTTCTATTGTCCATGGGGAAGTGGAAAAGAATCTTTCCTCCGTAAGCCATGCGTGTCGTATGAGGCGACTAAAATGCCGGGAGCAATGGGCTAGTAACCCCTTCTCCTGTATACATTTACTAAAAAAGAGAAGAAGAAAAACTTTATAAAACTGGGTTGTTTAAATGTGCGTGGATGTAGTGCGGATGACAAGAAACAGATGATTGCTGATGTTATGAATGAAAAGAAGTTGGATGTCCTGGCTCTAAGCGAAACAAAGCTGAAGGGGGTAGGAGAGTTTCAGTGGGGGGAAATAAATGGGATTAAATCTGGAGTATCTGAGAGAGTTAGAGCAAAGGAAGGGGTAGCAGTAATGTTAAATGATCAGTTATGGAAGGAGAAAAGAGAATATGAATGTGTAAATTCGAGAATTATGTGGATTAAAGTAAAGGTTGGATGCGAGAAGTGGGTCATAATAAGCGTGTATGCACCTGGAGAAGAGAGGAATGCAGAGGAGAGAGAGAGATTTTGGGAGATGTTAAGTGAATGTATAGGAGCCTTTGAACCAAGTGAGAGAGTAATTGTGGTAGGGGACCTGAATGCTAAAGTAGGAGAAACTTTTAGAGAGGGTGTGGTAGGTAAGTTTGGGGTGCCAGGTGTAAATGATAATGGGAGCCCTTTGATTGAACTTTGTATAGAAAGGGGTTTAGTTATAGGTAATACATATTTTAAGAAAAAGAGGATAAATAAGTATACACGATATGATGTAGGGCGAAATGACAGTAGTTTGTTGGATTATGTATTAGTAGATAAAAGACTGTTGAGTAGACTTCAGGATGTACATGTTTATAGAGGGGCCACAGATATATCAGATCACTTTCTAGTTGTAGCTACACTGAGAGTAAAAGGTAGATGGGATACAAGGAGAATAGAAGCATCAGGGAAGAGAGAGGTGAAGGTTTATAAACTAAAAGAGGAGGCAGTTAGGGTAAGATATAAACAGCTATTGGAGGATAGATGGGCTAATGAGAGCATAGGCAATGGGGTCGAAGAGGAATGGGGTAGGTTTAAAAATGTAGTGTTAGAGTGTTCAGCAGAAGTTTGTGGTTACAGGAAAGTGGGTGCAGGAGGGAAGAGGAGCGATTGGTGGAATGATGATGTAAAGAGAGTAGTAAGGGAGAAAAAGTTAGCATATGAGAAGTTTTTACAAAGTAGAAGTGATGCAAGGAGGGAAGAGTATATGGAGAAAAAGAGAGAGGTTAAGAGAGTGGTGAAGCAATGTAAAAAGAGAGCAAATGAGAGAGTGGGTGAGCTGTTATCAACAAATTTTGTTGAAAATAAGAAAAAGTTTTGGAGTGAGATTAACAAGTTAAGGAAGCCTAGAGAACAAATGGATTTGTCAGTTAAAAATAGGAGAGGAGAGTTATTAAATGGAGAGTTAGAGGTATTGGGAAGATGGAGGGAATATTTTGAGGAATTGTTAAATGTTGATGAAGATAGGGAAGCTGTGATTTCGTGTATAGGGCAAGGAGGAATAACATCTTGTAGGAGTGAGGAAGAGCCAGTTGTGAGTGTGGGGGAAGTTCGTGAGGCAGTAGGTAAAATGAAAGGGGGTAAGGCAGCCGGGATTGATGGGATAAAGATAGAAATGTTAAAAGCAGGTGGGGATATAGTTTTGGAGTGGTTGGTGCAATTATTTAATAAATGTATGGAAGAGGGTAAGGTACCTAGGGATTGGCAGAGAGCATGCATAGTTCCTTTGTATAAAGGCAAAGGGGATAAAAGAGAGTGCAAAAATTATAGGGGGATAAGTCTGTTGAGTGTACCTGGTAAAGTGTATGGTAGAGTTATAATTGAAAGAATTAAGAGTAAGACGGAGAATAGGATAGCAGATGAACAAGGAGGCTTTAGGAAAGGTAGGGGGTGTGTGGACCAGGTGTTTACAGTGAAACATATAAGTGAACAGTATTTAGATAAGGCTAAAGAGGTCTTTGTGGCATTTATGGATTTGGAAAAGGCGTATGACAGGGTGGATAGGGGGGCAATGTGGCAGATGTTGCAAGTGTATGGTGTAGGAGGTAGGTTACTGAAAGCAGTGAAGAGTTTTTACGAGGATAGTGAGGCTCAAGTTAGAGTATGTAGAAAAGAGGGAAATTTTTTCCCAGTAAAAGTAGGCCTTAGACAAGGATGTGTGATGTCACCGTGGTTGTTTAATATATTTATAGATGGGGTTGTAAGAGAAGTAAATGCGAGGGTCTTGGCAAGAGGCGTGGAGTTAAAAGATAAAGAATCACACACAAAGTGGGAGTTGTCACAGCTGCTCTTTGCTGATGACACTGTGCTCTTGGGAGATTCTGAAGAGAAGCTGCAGAGATTGGTGGATGAATTTGGTAGGGTGTGCAAAAGAAGAAAATTAAAGGTGAATACAGGAAAGAGTAAGGTTATGAGGATAACAAAAAGATTAGGTGATGAAAGATTGAATATCAGATTGGAGGGAGAGAGTATGGAGGAGGTGAACGTATTCAGATATTTGGGAGTGGACGTGTCAGCGGATGGGTCTATGAAAGATGAGGTGAATCATAGAATTGATGAGGGAAAAAGAGTGAGTGGTGCACTTAGGAGTCTGTGGAGACAGAGAACTTTGTCCTTGGAGGCAAAGAGGGGAATGTATGAGAGTATAGTTTTACCAACGCTCTTATATGGGTGTGAAGCATGGGTGATGAATGTTGCAGCGAGGAGAAGGCTGGAGGCAGTGGAGATGTCATGTCTGAGGGCAATGTGTGGTGTGAATATAATGCAGAGAATTCGTAATTTGGAAGTTAGGAGGAGGTGCGGGATTACCAAAACTGTTGTCCAGAGGGCTGAGGAAGGGTTGTTGAGGTGGTTCGGACATGTAGAGAGAATGGAGCGAAACAGAATAACTTCAAGAGTGTATCAGTCTGTAGTGGAAGGAAGGCGGGGTAGGGGTCGGCCTAGGAAGGGTTGGAGGGAGGGGGTAAAGGAGGTTTTGTGTGCGAGGGGCTTGGACTTCCAGCAGGCATGCGTGAGCGTGTTTGATAGGAGTGAATGGAGACAAATGGTTTTTAATACTTGACGTGCTGTTGGAGTGTGAGCAAAGTAACATTTATGAAGGGATTCAGGGAAACCGGCATGCCGGACTTGAGTCCTGGAGATGGGAAGTACAGTGCCTGCACTCTGAAGGAGGGGTGTTAATGTTGCAGTTTAAAAACTGTAGTGTAAAGCACCCTTCTGGCAAGACAGTGATGGAGTGAATGATGGTGAAAGTTTTTCTTTTTCGGGCCACCCTGCCTTGGTGGGAATCGGCCAGTGTGATAATAATAAAAAAAAAAATTTTGGTATTTCATTTTTTACTTTACTTTTTATGCTGTTAGTACTGTATTTTATACTGTAAGGTTTAGGATAAACACTGTGTACAACACAGTTATTTATTTCCCAGAAATTTGGCATAGAAAACACGGTTGTAAGTCGAATGGTTTTATGTCGAGCAGGTCGTAAGTCGGATGGTAGGTGTATAATGTAGGGCATAATGACAGTAGCTTGTTGGACTACATATTGGTAGATAAAAGACTGTCAGGTAGACTTCAAGATGTACATGTTTATAGATGGGCTACAGATAGATCACTTTCTAGTTGTAGGTACAGTGAGAGTTAAAAGTAGATGGATATAGGGAAAATGGAAGCAGTAGGTAAGAGAGAGGTGAAGGTTTATAATGTAGAGGAGGCAGCAATTAGGGCAAGATATAAACAACTGTTGGAGGATAGATGGGCTAGTGAGAGTATAGGCAATGAGGTTGAAGATCTATGGTGTAGGTTTACGAATGTAATGTTAGAGTGTTCAGCATAAGTTTGTGGTTACAGGAAAGTGGGTGCGGGAGGGAAGAAGAGCGACTGGTGGTAGAGCACTAGCAAAAAATTACAGAAAAATAGCCCTAACTTCTCACATCAAAAAAATATTTGAAAGAGGGATGAGACGGTAGATTACAAATTTCATGGACCAGCACAACTAGCATAACCCGAACTAGCATTGTTTTAGAGCAGGATGTTCATGCCTGTCACAGCTGCTGAACTATTATGACAGAATTACATGAGTTACACAGATTTTGCAAAGGCATTTGACAAATGCGATCGTGGAGTGATAGCACACGAAATGAGGGCCATGGGCATTACGGGGAAGGTAGGCAGATGGATTTTCGGATTCCCAACACACAGAACACAAAAAGAAGTAGTGAACTGGGGAAGATCCAGCATCAGTGAGGTCAAAAGCTCAGTGCCCCAAGGCACTGTCCTGGCATCTCTGCTGTTTCTCATCCTCATAGCAGACATAGATAAAAATACCCAGCACACTTTTGTATCATTTGCAGATGACACTAAAATAAGCATGGAAGTCATTACAGTAGAGGACACTGAAAAACCACAGGAAAACATAAGCAGTGAAGAACAACATGACGTTCAATGGTGATAAGTTCCAGCTGCTTAGGTATGGAAAGAATGAAGAACTCAAAAGGAACACTATATACAAAATTCAAGAGGGTCACCAAACAGAACGTAAGGAACACGTAAAAGACCTGGGAATAATTATGTCAACTGACCTTTCTTTTAAAGATTGTAACAAGACAAAGATCACGACAGCCAGGAAGGTGATGGGGTTGGTACTGAGAACCTTCAAAATAAGGGAAATAATGCTGGTGGTGAATCTCTTCAAATCGCTAGTGCTCTCTCACTTAGAATATCACTTACTGGCGACAGCCCCGTTCAAAGCAAGAGAAATATCGGAGCTGGAACAAATACAAAGATTGTTCACATTGAGCCAATAAAGCACCTGAACTACTGGGAATGCCTTCAAGTCTTCAACATGTACTCATTGGAGTGGAGGAGAGAGAGAGAGACGTGATAATATGTACCTGGAAAGTACTTGAGGGCCCGGTCCCAAATCTGCACACTGCCATACCATCATACTGGAGTGAGAGAGATGAGAGGAAGTGTAAAATAAACCCAGTGAGGAGCAGGGGTGCAGGGTCCCAGACTATTCAACATCTTACCAGAAGATATCAGAAACACGGTGCGAACAAGTGTAGAAGCCTTCAAGAGGAAACTAGGTAAGTATCTTCACCAGATGCCAGATCAACCAGGCTGTGATGGATATGTGGGGCAGCGGGCCTCCAGCAGCAACAGCCTGGTTGACCAGGCAAGCACCTGACGAGCCTGGCCCATGGCCGGGCTCAGAGATTAGAGAAACTCTCGAAACTCTTCAAAGGTATATCAAAGGTGGAATGATGCAGAGAGATTAGTAGGGTAGAAAAAAGTTAACATACAAGAGGTTTTTACAAAGTAGAAGTGATGCAAGGAGGGAGGAGTATATGGAAAGAAAAAGAGAGGTTAAGAGAGTGGTGAAACAATGTAAAAAGAGAGCAAATGAGAGAGTGGGTGAGATGTTATCAACAAATTTTCTTGAAAAAAAAAAAAAAGGTAAGGAGTGAGATTAATACTGTAATTTGAGGAAGCCTAGGGAATGAATGGATTTGACAGTTAAAAGTAGGAGAGGAGAGTTATTAAATGGAGAGTTAAAGGTATCAGGAAGATGGAGGGAATATTTTGAGGAATTGTTAACTGTAGATGGAAATAGGGAAACTGATTTCGTGTATAGGGCAAGGAGGAATAACAGTCGTGTAGGAAAGAGGAAGAGCGGGTTGTGAGTGTGTGGGGGAAAGTTCATGAGGCAGTGGGTAGAATGAAAGGGGGTAAGGCAGCTGGGTTTGATGGAATAAAGATAGAAATGTTAAAAGTAGATGAGGATATAATTTTGGAGTGGTTGGTGCTTATATTTAATAAATGTATGGAAGAGGGTAAGGTACCTAGGGATTGGCAGAGAGCATGCATAGTTCCTTTGTATAAAGGCAAATGGGACAAAAGAGAGTGCAAAAATTATAGGGGAATAAGTCTATTGTATGGTTGAGTTATTATTGAAAGAATTAAGAGTAAAACAGAGTAGGATAACAAATGAACAAGAAGGCTTTAGGAAGGGTAGGGGGTGTGTAGACCAAGTGTTTACAGTGAAACATGTAGGTGAATAATATTTGTGGCATTTATAGATTTGGAAAAGGTGTATGACAGTGGATAGGGGGGTAATGCAGCAGATGTTGCAGATATATGGAATAGGAGGTAGGTTATTGAAAGCGGTGGAAAGTTGTTACGAGGATAGTGAGACTCAGGTTGGAGTATGTAGAAGAGAGGGAGATTATTTCCCAGTAAAAGGAGGCCTTAGACAAGGATGTGTGATGTCACCATGGTTGTTCAGTATATTTATAGATGGGGTTGTAGGAGAAGTGAATGCTCGGGTGTTGGCAAGAGGTGTGGGGTTAAAAGATTAAGAATCTAACACAAAGTGGGAGTTGTCACAGTGGCTCTTTACTGATGACACTGTGCTTTTGGGAGATTCTGAAGAGAAGTTGCAGAGTGGAAATATAAACACACATGCAGTATCCAGAAGTTGCAGAGGTTGGTGCATGAGTTTCGTAGGGTATGTAAAAGTAGAAAATAGAAGTGAATATAGGAAAGAATGAGGTGATGATAAAAAGAATTAGGTAACAAAAGATTGGATATCAGATTGGAAGGAGATAGTATGAAGGAGGTGAGATTATTCAGTTATTTAGGAGTGGATGTGTCAGCAGATAGGTCTGTGAAAGATGAGATGAATCATAGAATTGATGAGGGGGGAAAAGGTGAGTGGTGCTCTGAGGAGTGTGTGGAGAGACTAAGAACTTTGTCCATGGAAACCTAAAGGGGAATGTTTGGGAGTATAGTTATACCAATGCTCTAATATGGGTGCAAAGCGTGGGTGGTGAATGTTGCAACAAGGAAAAGGCTGGAAGCAGTGGAGATGTCATGTCTGAGGGCAATGTGTGGCGTGAATATAATGCAGAGAATTTGTAGTTTGGAAATTAGGAGGAGGTGTGGGATTACCAAAACTATTATCCAGAGGGCTGAGGAGGGGTTGTTGAGGTGGTTCGGACATGTAGAGAGGATGGAACAAAATAGAATGACTTCAAGAGTGTATAAATTTGTAGTGCAGGGTAGGCAGGGTAGAGGTCGGCCTTGGAAAGGTTGGAGGGAGGGGGTAAAGGAGGTTTTTGTATGCGAGGGGCTTGGACTTCCAGCAAGCATCCATGAATGCGTTACATAAGAGAGAGTAGAGACAAATGGTTTTTAGGACTTGATGTGCTGTTGGAGTGTGAGCAGGGTAATATTTATGAAGGGATTCAGGGAAACCAGCAGGCCGGACTTGAATCCTGGAGATTGGAAGTACAGTGTCTGCACTCTAAAGGAAGGGTGTTATTGTTGCATTTTATAACTGTAGTATAAGTGCACCTCTGGCAAGACAGTGATGGAGTAAATGATGGTGAAAGTTTTTCTTTTTTAGGCCACCCTGCCTTGGGAAACTGCTGACGTGTTAATAATAAAAAAAATAATGAAACCAGTGCATGGGAAAGCTGAATTCTGAAATACATAAAGTCTGTATTAAATATATTTCTCTGAGAAGCCAACAAAGAGATGAAATATAAAACAGAAAGAAGAATCTGCAGCATTTAAATAAAAAAGAAGTGAGAAGATTGCAGAACTGCTTAAAAAACAGTAAATGTACCAATAAAGGAAATAAGATGTACACCAAGAGAATACTGGTATAAAGCATCACCTAAATCATTTATACCAGCCAGAAGAAGCACATATGGAACAAAATATACACTAGAAAGTTGGGGAAGTCTCTCAGTATTCCTCCTTATTCAAAATTCCAGTATAAAACCACCACTAGTGTTGGTTCACTACCCTCAAGAGGTTCATACATAGATGACTAACAGGAAATAAGCATAATCCTGAAAGAACAGTGTCAAATATTCAGTAATATACTCACTCAACAGGAAAGTTGAGGACCCACATTCTTTCTCAATTACCCCTGCTCAACTTAGAAATCATATATCCAGTATAAACTTAATTCCCTCAGAATTAAAAAAAATAAATAAAGCATTCCCTAACACATATCATGTGGGCATGATTCCTGGAATTACCCTGGTATTTATATGAAGCACAAAATATCTCATGAGTACTTAGTACAGTGGACCCTCGACCAATGATATTAATCCGTTCCTGAGAGCTAATCGTTAGTCGAATTTATCGTTAGTCGAGTTAATTTTCCCCATAAGAAATAATGGAAATCAAATTAATCCATTCCTGACACCCCAAAGTATTGAAAAAAAAAATTTTACCACATGAAATATTAATTTTAATACACACAAACTGAAGAAGACATGTACAATTACATGACACTCACCTTTATTGAAAATCTGGTGATGATTGATGGGATGGGAGGAGGGGAGAGTGTGGATGGTGTTAGTGTTTAGAAGGGGAATCCCCTTCGATTAGGACTTGGTGTCAAGTCCTTTTCCGGGGTTACTTCCTTTCTTCTTTTAATGCCACTAGGACCAGCTTGAGAGTCACTGGACCTCTGTCGCACAACATATCTGTCCATAGAGGCCTGTACCTCCTGTTCCTTTATGACATTCATAAAGTGTTTCACAACATTGTCAGTGTAATAGTCACCAGCATGGCTTGCAATAGCTGTGTCAGGGTGATTTTCATCAAAAGAGGTTTGCACTTTAAGCCACATTGCACACATTTCCTTAATCTTTGAAGTAGACAACTTCTTCAATTTCTCTATCCCCTCCTCCGGAGCAGTTTCCTCAGGTCTGGCCTCTTGCTGTTGAAGATGATCTTGCAGCTCATCAATGGTTAGTTTTTCATTGCCCTCCTGCACCAACTCTTCCACATCCTCCCCACTAACCTCCAACTCCAAGGACTTCCCCAATGCCACGATTGATTCCACAACTGGCATAGGCTTCTCAGGGTTAGCCTCAAATCCTTCAAAATCCCTTTTGTCTACACATTCTGGCCACAGTTTCTTCCAAGCAGAGTTCAAGGTCCTCTTAGTCACTTTCTCCCAAGCCTTGCCTATAATGTTTACGCAATTGGGGATGCTAAAGTGATCTCTCCCAAACTCTCTTAGAGTCAGTTGAGTTTCTGAGGTCACTACAGAGCACCTTTCAAACATAGCTTTTGTATAGAGTTTTTTGAAGTTTGCAATGACCTGCTGGTCCATGGGCTGCAGGAGAGGAATGGTATTAGGAGGCAAAAACTTGACCTTGATGAAGCTCATGTCCCCAGAAAGTCACTCTGCCAAGTCTGAAGGATGACCAGGAGCATTGTCTAATACCAGGAGGCACTTAAGGTCCAATTTATTTTCCAGGAGGTAATTTTTCAAAGTGGGGGCAAATGCATGGTGTAACCAGTCATAGAAAAGTCCCTAGTGACCCATGCCTTACTGTTTGCCCTCCACAGCACACACAAATTAGCCTTGAGGACATTGTTTTTCCTGAACACTCTGGGAGTTTCAGAGTGATACACCAATAAAGGCGTCACTTTGCAATCACCTCTAGCATTAGCACACATCAACAGAGTAAGCCTGTCTTTCATAGGCTTATGTCCTGGGAGTGCCTTTTCCTCCTGAGTAATGTAGGTCCTGCTTGGCATTTTCTTCCAAAACAGGCCTGTTTTGTCACAATTAAACACTTGTTCAGGTTTCAATTCTTCACTGTCTATGTACTCCTTGAATTCCTGCACATATTTTTCAGTTGCTTTTTGGTCCAAACTGGCAGCCTCTCCATGCCTTATCACACTATGTATGCCACTACGATTCTTAAATCTCTCAAACCAACCTTTGCTGGCCTTAAATTCACTCGCATCACCACTAGTTGCAGGCATTTTTCTAATTAAATCATCATGCAACTTCCTAGCCTTTTCACATATGATCGCTTGAGAGAAGCTACCTCCTGCTATCTGTTTTTTGTTTATCCACACCAATAACAGTCTCTCAACATCTTCTATCACTTGTGATCTCAGTTTCGAAAACATAGTTGCACCTTTGGCAAGAACAGCTTCCTTGATTGCCGTTTTCTTAGCCACAATAGTAGCGATGGTTGATTGGGGTTTTGTGTACAACCTGGCCAGCTCGGAGACAAGCACTCCACTTTCATACTTAGCAATGATCTCTTTCTTCATATCCATAGTAATTCTCACCCTTTTTGCTGTAGGGTTGGCACTAGAAGCATTCTTGGGGCCCATGGTGACTTATTTTGCAGGTGCAATCACTAAAAATGCTGTGATAATATGAAATGTTCCAATCGTATGTTTGGATGCGACCGCGGTGGCTGGCTGGCTCGTAAACACTGGCACCCACGGGACAAGTGAGGCGTGCTCAGGCCACATGTAGACGCGTCTCGAATGGAACGAATCGCGTTGGTAGAGTTTTTTAGCGGTAGTCGAGGCAAAAATTTTGCATTAAAATGTATCGCTAGTCAGATTTAACATTATACGATGCTATCATTGGTCGAGAGTCCACTGTATTCTTTGGAGGAAATTTAGATCTGTGTGAAATCTCACAAGCCTTAAAAAGGGCAGACTTAGTTAAGGTGGCTCTTAATTCGAGGAATTGGACCTCGGATCAAATCTGAATAAACCTCCACCCCTCCCCTCTTTCCATTTGTCCTTTTTGTTTCGGGATATTTCCTCCTTGTAAATTTCAGCTCCTAAGCAGAGAGAAAAGCCATCCCATTCTGTTGAGGACCTCAGTGGTAGTGCTATTTGCTGTGAGAATTGGATTGTCTGGAGACATGTTTGATTGTCTTCTAGAGCCCCAGTACTTATCTATAGAACAGGCAGCCTCTTGTGTCCTTGGGTGACAGAAGTATTCCTGGGGATGCTGCCTGTTGATTTGATTCCAGGTGGTACAACTCCCAGTGCTTCTGGTTGTTCACCTCTATTATTGGCCAAGTGTGGTTTTGTTGATTCAGTAGGTGCCATTCTAGCATACTGGTTTACGGGCATGAAGGGTAGGGTAAGGGATGGTTTCCACACTTTATCAGGACTACTGGTTGTATTGAGGGTACCCTTGGATGCAGAGGGGAATGTAGTTTTTTGTTTCTCCACAGAGCTGCCCTCTATTCCCCTTTTTTTATATAAAAAAAACTTAATCATGGAGAGTAACATTCATGTTTTGCCTCCTTCAGGGCCCTTTACCCTTGACCCTGGTATGTCCGTGGACATTCCTTTGCACCCAATATTACTTTTGGGCAACACCTTGTTGCTTGACTATAGCACTAGCATTGTGGCTGACCCTTTTGATACCTGTGACCTTTGCTCTACTTTGACTATGCTCCCGGCTTCTCTGAAGATAGTGAGTTGATTTTCAGATTGCCCACACTTTACAGGGAATTGGCTCACATTATCTTGACCCATACTTGACGATCCTGATACTTCTCACTCCCATCCTAAGAAACATGCTCCCTGGAAGTTTCATTCCTTCTGAGTCATATTCGAAGGCAGTCTTGGGCTAAATACTTCTCTCTTCAGCCAGTGACACCTGCTTCTTACCTTACTAGCCATGGCATTAACAAAGTACTCATGAGGCATGTTGGTCAAAATGTGTCCTTCCATTCTGCACATTGCCACTGAAGAATGCTGGGAAGCTGACAATCTTTCCCTGTCCTCTCTGTTGATGACTTAAGTGTCACAACACACACACATTCTTTTCTCAATTCTAGTTGTGGTACTGTTCTCATCCCACATACCATAGTCCAGCAAGAATTTACACAGTGTGGCCCAGACATTCAGGAGCATCTTGAGCTCCAGAACCTCCCAATCACCAGAGTGGAGACCTAGTCTGCCCTGCCTGAGGTTGGAGGCATTATCCAAGCAACATTGCCATACTGATCTTCAACTGCTGGGAGCTTCCAGCCTCCATTTATATAGCAGGTCAGTGCTTTAAATTTTGGGAATTTGCTGGTACTTTGGCCACCTGGCCAAGTATGTAGATCAGCAGAATGCCCAGCCTGCAGTGCAGCTGATCATAATATTTCGTCTTATCGCAAGCCCTCTCACTTGCCTTAATTGTGGAGATGCTTATCCTGCACATACCTGCAGTTGTCCGGTTTTCTTATGAGAATGTGAAATTCATTGTCTCGAGGAAAAGGAGGGCTTTTCATGCACTATGCCAGTGATTTACCTCCGTCTCCAAGGAAGCCTTGACGGCTTTCCTACTCCAGAGTATCTCGGGGCCCCTAGTATCTCCTCTCCCACAGTTAACCAGGTGTCCAACCCTTATGAAGTCCTTACCTCTGACGTTCCTACCTCTTCGCCTCAAATTCTTACTACTACACGTACATCGTTTTCCACTTCCCATGTTTCCATATGTATGCAGCCTTTCTCATTGGGGCCCTTATCTCTTCCTTCAAAATATCAGACACACACAGCTCCCACAGTCACCAGAACTCACTTCCATCATCTTGTTCCTTTACACTTAACTTTCCCATCTGTATCTTGCCCCTTGCCTTCTATGTCTTTGACATTTGTGGAAGTCCAGCCATCCCTATGTGCTCTTCTTTAGCACTGGACTTTGATTGGTCTTTGGTACTGGATCTTCATGACTGATCATTTCCCTCTTCTCCCAACTTCTTACACCAGACCCCTTCATTGTTCTCATTGGTAGCTTGAATATGCAGATTGGGTTCTTTATTCATGTTATACCTCTTTTCCTTGTCCCCCTTATTTGTCCTCTTCAGACAGGTTATGACTTTTTTCACACCTGTTCTGGCAGCAGGTAGGCATTATCGGAAATGTGTACTATGGTGGTCTCTTGACTGTGCTTATGCTGTGCAGTTGAAATGCTGTGTGGGGGCCGCTACCATTACAACAGAATTACCAACCAGTTTCTTGCTTTTAAATAAGCAAGGGTATTTGCCCATCATGTTATACAGATACGAATTGTAATTGTTGGTGATCTCACGTATCTACTGCCAATTCTCTCACTACTATGTTCTCAGTATGGAAAAAGATATGGAAGTTGTCTGGCAAGTGCTCTTCAGACCCTGCTCTCATTCTTAGGCATTAGTGTTGCAAATCCTGTTTGAGGTTGCCACAGCAGTTGGGCATCACCTCTGTGTATCCTAAAGACTCAATCTTCTAATCATTTCTTTCTTCCTAACCTGTAAGGGAGTTGGCACCTCTGGATTTTACTTCTCACATTAAAAAAACTTATAATGTCCCCTTCATATTCCACAAACTCATGTCAACCCTTTCCTCATGCCAACTGCTGATGGCTGGGCCTGATGGCATTCATGTCCTTATTCTTCAGCACTTACACCCTACAGTGCTTGAAGTCTTACACCTTTTATTCTCATTTGGTCCCAGTGGGTTCTACCTTTTCAATGTAAGTTCACCATTGTCCTGCCTTTTCATAAACCAGGTACTTAGAGCCATGATGCCTCTCATTACAGATCCATTTCTCTTACTAGTGCACTTTGCAAGCTGTTGAATTCTTGGTCAACAAATATTGAGTATGATACATACTTGGAAACCCATAATTGTATTCTCCCTCATCAATTTGGTTTTCATTGGGGCTACTCTCGCCTGTTGAAAAGCTAGGTAACAAACCATAGTTCTGTTGTTTTTGTAGCAGCCTCATGCAGTGCATTTCATCACACAACACTGTGATACTCAATGACTACTAAGATACACATTTTTTTTAATAATAATTTCCCAAGGTATGGAGGATTGCAGTAAATGCTGCAGCAAGAATGGAGGCAGTGAAGGGTTACAGCAACTCATCAGATGATGATGAAGTAGATGGAATATCAGGAAAAGAGGTATGGCATGCATAAAGCACCATCAGCTCGCTCAAACTGCCTATGGGAGTGACGAGTGGGGTTGTTTGTAAGAATGAGAAGAGGGAAATAATTGCTGTCGTGAAGATCAGGTACAACAGACCAAAGTTAAACACTTTAGAAGAGTGCAAGGATCTAACTGTGTAGTGTTTATGACATGGAGAGAAAGAAGTGAGAAAAGCCTCAAACTGACCCATGTGAGTCAGTGAGACCCTCCCCAGAGCAAATGATGATCATTAAAAGAGCAGTGGAGGTAAGGAAGAAATCAGAAATTAGATGCCAGGGATGGATAATGGGCAAGACAAGAAAGAGCAGATCGTCGTGTACCACTTGCCCAAATAATCGCGGACTACAGTAATGAAGTGAAGTTTAAAACTGTAAGCTGAGAAAAAAAAATAATGTAATTTTGCACAAGAAATTACATTTGTTGTTTATCTTATAAGAGCAAAAGAATTGAGGGATTATTGTAAAACATAGCCAGAGGTAGGAAGACCAACAGTGGAATGTAATTTAGGTTAGTATAAACAGATGCATACAGGAGAAATCTGGGAGAGCAACATTTGGAGCTTCCCTGATTTCCCTCTGTATCCTCTGATATTCCACTGTAATAAAGCCATTACCTATAAATAATAAGACAGTGGCAAAAAAAAAAAAAAGCAGTGGCTAGTAAAATCAATATCTGATGGTAGTGGTAAATTAGAAATTAGTGATTCATGGATAACTATAGATGGAAGATGTGGAGCAGGAGTTGGTGTAGAGAGTGAGAATGTAAAGGTGGGGGGTGGAGTCGATATCTAGTGCAGGCTTTGCCTCTTCAGTAAAGGTATTTATAGCCTCACTAGTTTTTAAAGACAAGGAAGCAGAAGGTAGTACCATACTACATGGCAAGAGGTAGATGGAATATAAAGTGGAGAGACATTGGCATCTACCAAAATTGAAGGAGACAGAGAGAGAGAAGAGGTGTCTTGGGATAAAGAAATATAGGTGGGTCAGGGGGAGGGGGGGGTAGTGACAGAATGTGGGGGTGGATGAACTTCCACAACTGTCACAGATGCAAGAGGCAAGACACAGACGTAGGGAAAGTTATGCATGAAGGAACAACAAGTTGGTAGGGAGTTTTGGTGACTGGGAGAGCTTTGGGTTTGAGGTTTTGGAGAAAGTGGAGGGGCCCAGTTTTGAAAGCTGTGTTGGTGAAGGAACATGGGAGATGGAGGAGGATGTTGCAGTAAGTATGGAAGAAGACAAAAAGGTAGGAACGTCAGAAGTTGTAAGAGAGGGCAGAACAGGGACCTGTGGGTACTGAGCAGCTCTGTGTGACATATGAGAGGCCCTCCTTTTCCTTGAGACAGCAGATTTCACTCTCTTGTGAGAAAACCTGGCTAAGGTAATAATATGCTGGGTGAGTTTCTCCACAGTTAATGTTAGTGGAGGGTTGGCTGCAGGATTAATTATTATGATCTGCTTCACCAAGAACTGGGCATTCTGCCAGTGATATACAAAATTTGGATGGATGGCCAAAATACCTACATTGCCTGCATTGTTGCAGTGTTGGGAGCAATTCCCACTCTTGTAAACATTGCCATCCTGTATAACTGGAGACTGGAAGCTCCCAGCAGTCAAAGTTCAGTTTGGCAATGATGCATGGATAATATCTCTGATCTTGTGCAAGGTGGACATAAGTTTCCACTTCGTTAACAGGGAGGTTATGGAGCTCAAGTTATTTCTTGAATGTCCAGGCCATACTGTGTAAATTCTTGTTGGACTATGGTGTTCAGGATGTGGACAGTACTGCAGCTAAAATTGAGAAAGGAATGCCTATATAGTGATAGAGATGTTTTTTGACAGACCAGTGAAAGGAAGGATTGTCAGCTTGTTCATCATCCATAACAATGACAATGCACATCTGACTCTTGAGAGCATGGAAGGGTACGTTGTGACCATACTTTATGAGTGCTTTGCAAATGCCATGGTCAATTAGGTTATCAGTAGATAGCATCGGCTGAAGAGAAAATAATTTTGTCCAACATTGTCTTTGAAAAACGTCTTGGAGGGAAAAAGGTTTTCAGATGATTTGTTTCTTAGGATGGGAGTAAGGAGTGGTGTCAGGATTTTGATCAAGTATAGGTTAAGGTTATTTGGATAACTGAGTCATGCTTTGCCAACAAGAGAGGTGGGCGACTGGAAACACCTGAAGTCATACCCCTTTGGCTGCCCCCTCCTGAAACTGAGAGGCAGCCTTCAGGAATACTTTCATTATCTTAAGATACATAAGACTGCTCACCAGGTCCCCAGAGGGTATCCCAGCACATCTCCAGATACTCCAGTTCCCAGGAAAAACAGCACCACCACTGAGCTCCTTGGTGGAATGTGTCAGATAGGTAATGATCCTTTTTCCCTCTGCCTAGGAGCTGAAATTCATGAGGTAGAAATATCCTCAAATAATGTGGCTGAATGGAAAGGAGGAGGAAATCGGTGGAGGTTATGTAGAGTCGATTTGAGGAAAGAGATCAGAGGTCTAATTCCTTGGCTTACAAACTCCTTTGCCATTCCAAAAGGAACTCCCCTTGAAGGGGCGATGTTATGTAGTGCAATTGAATGTGCTTCCATGTTATCTATATCAAAATCAAGCCACAGCAATTGGGCATCATCATGTCATATTTCTCAAGGACTCCATCTCTCCCCATTGTTTCATTCCTCACAACCTACAAGAGTATCAACCCCCTTTCGATTTTACTTCTTGCAGTGAGGAACCTTATGACATAACTTTTATGCTTTGTGAGCTTGAGTCAACACTACTGGCCATCTGTCTGAAGCTGGACCTGATAACATTCATATCTGTATGCTTCAACATTTACGCCCTTTGGCGCTCATCATCCTTTTATGTCTCTTCAATCTTCAGTGGGAAACCACTGTTTCTCTGTCTCTTTCATATGCCAGGTATTTTGGGCTATGACACCTCACTACCAATCCATTGCTCTTACTAGTATAATTTGTAAGTCATTAAAACATCTCATTAACAAATGGTTAGTATAGTACCCATTTGTAAACCTACAAGTCTTTCCCTACATCAGTTTGGCTTTCATGCGGGCTATCTACTATCAACCCCTTAATGTGCTTGGATAACTATGTTCATAATGCTTTTGTAAATAAGCACACTGTTATTAAAGTTTTTTTTTTTCATTATGACAATTTAGCCCAGACCTACTCCTTGGGCCTTCAGGACACACTTCCACTTTTGCTTATGGATTTATTATCGGACAGGCACGTCTGTTCCTCCCGGAGTCCTGCCCCACTTCCATGTGCAAGAGCTCACTTCCTGCTGTAACTTTTCAATAACTTTCTTGATCATTCTCATTCTCATGCTAGTGCAGTGTATACCAGTGGTTCTAAATTCCTGGTGGTGTTGGGCATGCAGCAGTTTTTCCTGACAGAATAATCAGAGGCCATTTCCTAGACTCATCCAGCAGCTTGGGAAAATTAGGGTACATTCCATGAGACCTCGAGAAAAGCCCCCAAAATTTTATACGTACTCTTAATTTGTTAATAAAGTTTTTGGCAATTTACTTTGTAGATGGAGTTTCTTGTCAACTTTAGAAATGTGCAGAGAGGGTTCATGTTGTCTTACTAGGCCTAGTTGGATGCTGTGAAGTTTAGACACCCAAACATGTGTATACAGTGGCTTCAATCCTTTCAGTGTCGGTCCTGTTGTATCATGGCTTTGAAGCCAGTGTCAGCCCCATAGCATTATGCCATGAGCTCAGCTTACTCAGATAAGCTGTGAGCACTAAATTTGGGTCTAGATATAAGAGAATTCAGTAACGAGAAAAAACTGCAACCGTGTTTTTGGTTTAAAACAGTGACTTTGTGGTGTATGTTTGTATGGTTTTTATGGTTGTATTCTTGGTTTGTTGGTCTTATTTGGTAGAATGGAAGATATTTTACAGAAATAGAGATAATTTTGATTAGTTTCTGGACTGAAAGTAGCTTGAAATTGAGCTCAAGGTAGTAGAATTGTTTAATTTTTGCTGATATTTCAGAGTACACAGTGATGTCCAACTGGCCAGCCTAGTATGCATTTAGGAATGCACTGGCAATATTTATACAGTTGTTACAATAATGTAGTAGTCTGCATAACAGTAAATTTTCTGGGTTTTTATTATGTAAATAAAAATTCAAAATGTATAGCAAGCATAATGTAAGTGGGGCCGGAGAGTGACTAAGGAGCAGAGGAAATGTTTATTTAGTGCCAGGAATGTCTACATTGTTTATTCTAGACCCTGTTTTCAAATTGGCAATTGTTGAATTTTGTGTGAAATTGGCCAAATTACCGATTTGAAATAGGTAAATGGGCAGTTTCTTGTACTCAATCGCTAGAATAAAAGGAATACTAGCAAAATAGCTATGAGTTTGGTCAACTGACACAATAGAACTGAATATACCAGGTAGTGTTTGGTAGTTATTTTTGAAAGAATTAGAGCAAGGCAGAGAGAAGGATTGCAGAATAACAAAGAGCTTTATAAAGGGTATGGGATGTGTAGACCAAGTGTTTATATTGAAGCATATAAGTGAACAATATTTAGATGAAAGTAAGGAAGTTTTCCTTGTATTTGTGACCCTTGTAGGTTTAGTGCTTTTTGATCATAAGAATAATCCTTGTATTTGTGGATTTAGAAAAGACGTATGATAGAGTGGATAGGGGAGCAATGTGGGAGATGTTGCAGTTGTATGAAATAGGTAGAGATTACTGAAAGCAGTTAAGAGTTTTTATGAGGATAGCAAGCTTCATGTTAGGGTATGTAGGAGAGAGGGAGATTATTTTCCAGTAAAAGTAGGTCTTAGATAAGGATGTGTGATGTCACCATAGTTAACATATTTGTAGATAGGGTTCTAAAAGAAGTGAATCCTAGGATGTTGGGGAGTTGTGGGATTAAAATATGCAGAATCTAATACAAAATGGGAATCGTCACAGTTGCTTTTGAGAGATTCTGAAGAGAAAATATAAAGGTTGGTGGACAAATTTGGGCGAGTTTGTAAAAGAAGGAAATTAAAGGTGAACATAGGAAAGAGCAAGGTGATGAGGATAACAAACTATTTAGGTAATGAAAGATTGGATATCAGATAGGAAGGAGGGAGTGTGGAAGAAGTGAATAGTGTTCAGATATTTGGGAGCAGATTAGTCAGCAGAAGGATCTGTGAAAGACAAGGTGAACCATAGAATTGATGAGGGGGAAAAGGTGGGTGGTACACTTAGATGTCTGTGGAGACAATGAATGTTATCCATAAAGGCAAAGAAGGAAATGTATGAGTAGAAATGTATGGGTGTGAAGCATGGGTTGTTGCAGCAAGGATGAGGCTGGAGGAAGTAGAGATGTCATGTCTGAGGGCAATATGTGGTGTAAATATTATGCAGGAAATTCATAGCTTGATGATTAGGAGAAGGTACGGGGCTACTAAAAGTATTATCCAGAGGGCTAAGAAGGGTTGTTGAGGTGATTTGAGCAAAACAGAGCAAAGATGCACTTCAGAATACCTGAGTGCACTATTACAATCATTTACTAGCAGTTCTTGAGTGATATTGACTTAAGATTCCCAACCATAAACATCACTACAACAGCAACAACCTTCCACAAGGTGCTCAGTAGGACAACAGCCACCCTCTCCACTCAGTTCAAGATTATTATGTACAGTAGGGCCCCACTTATACAGCGGGTTAGGTTCCAGGCTATCACCGGAAAGCAGAACGCCTTTTTTTCCATTTATAAAGGCATATAAATGCCAGACAACAAGTTTATACTAAATTATATTAAGTTAGTAATAGAACTAGGCATTAAAAACACAAAAAGTAAAATACAGTGGACCCCCGCATAACGATGGCATCACATAGCGATTATTTCGCATACCGCTTACTTTAATCGCAAAATTTTTGCCGCGCATACCGATTAAAAACCCGCTCACCGATTTTCGTCCGAGACGCGTCCAATGTGCGCCCTCACCCAGCCTCACATGTGCCGCCCGTGCCATTGTTTACCAGGCAGCCTCCGCGCTAACATCCAAGCATACACTCGGAATATTTCGTATTATTACAGTGTTTTCGGTGGTGTTTCTGGAAAATAAGTGACCATGGGCCCCAAGAAAGCTTCTAGTGCCAACCGTACACCAATAAGGGTAAGGATACCCATTGAAATGAAGAAAGAGATCATTGATAAGTATGAAAGTGGAGTGCGTATTGCCGACCTAGTCAAGTTGTACAAGAAACCCCAATCAACCATCGCTACTATTGTGGGCACCAAAAAGACAATCAAGGAAGCTGTTGTTGCCAAAGGTTTAACTGTGTTTTCGAAACAAAGATCGCAAGTGATGGAAGATGTTGAGAGACTCTTATTGGTGTGGATAAATGAAAAACAGCTAGCAGGAGATAGCGTCTCTCAAGCGATCATATGTGAAAAGGCTAGGAAGTTGCATGACGATTTAATTAAAAAAATGCCTGCAACTAGTGATGATGTGAGTGAATTTAAGGCCAGCAAAGGTTGGTTTGAGAGATTTAAGAAGCGTAGTGGCATCCATAGTGTGATAAGGCATGGTGAGGCTGCCAGTTCGGACCACAAAGCAGCTGAAAAATATGTGCAGGAATTCAAGGAGTATATAGAAACTGAAGGACTGAAACCTGAACAAGTGTTTAATTGTGATGAAACAGGCCTGTTCTGGAAGAAAATGCCAAGCAGGACCTACATTACTCAGGAGGAAAAGGCACTCCCAGGACATAAGCCTATGAAAGACAGGCTTACTTTGTTGATGTGTGCCAATGCTAGTGGTGATTGCAAAGTTAAGCCTTTATTAGTGTATCACTCTGAAACTCCCAGAGCGTTCAGGCAAAAGAATGTCCTCAAGGATAATTTGTGTGTGCTGTGGAGATCAAACAGTAAGGCATGGGTCACTAGGGACTTTTTCTATAACTGGTTACACCATGCATTTGCCCCCAATGTGAAAGATTACCTAACTGAAAAGAAATTAGAACTTAAGTGCCTCCTGGTGTTAGACAATGCCCCTGGTCATCCTACAGACGTGGCAGAGCGACTTTATGGGGACATGAGCTTCATTAAGGTGAAGTTTTTGCCTCCTAATACCACTCCTCTCCTGCAGCCCATGGACCAGCAGGTTATTTCCAACTTCAAGAAACTGTACACAAAAGCTCTGTTTGAAAGGTGCTTTGTAATGACCTCAGAAACTCGACTGACTCTAAGAGAGTTTTGGAGAGATCACTTTAATATCCTCAATTGTGTAAACCTTATAGGTAAGGCTTGGGAGGAAATGACTAAGAGGACCTTGAACTCTGCTTGGAAGAAACTGTGGCCAGAATGTGTAGACAAAAGGGATTTTGAAGGGTTTGAGGCTAACCCTGAGAATCCTGTGCCAGTTGAGGAATCCATTGTGGCATTGGGAAAGTCCTTGGGGTTGGAGGTTAGTGGGGAGGATGTGGAAGAGTTGGTGGAGGAGGACAATGAAGAACTAACCACTGATGAGCTGATAGATCAACTTCAAGAGCAAGAGGCCAGACCTGGGGAAACTGGTTCAGAGGAGGGGAGAGAGAAATTGAAGAAGTTGCCTACTACAAAGATAAAGGAAATCTGTGCAAAGTGGCTTGAAGTGCAAACCTTCATGGATGAAAATCACCCTCACACAGCTATTGCAAGCCGTGCTGGTGATTATTACACTGACAATGTTGTGAAACACTTTAGGCAAGTCATAAAGGAACGAGAGGTACAGGCCACTATGGACAGATATCTTGTGCGAAAGAAGTCCAGTGACTCTGAAGCTGGCCCTAGTGGCATTAAAAAAAGAAGGGAAGTAACCCCAGAAAAGGACTTACTACCTCAAGTCCTAATGGAAGGGGATTCCCCTTCTAAACAGTAAGAAGATAATGCTCTCCCCTCCTCCCATCCCATCAATCATCACCAGATCTTCAATAAAAGTAAGTGTCATGTAAGTGTGCATGCCTTTTTCAGTTTGTGTGTATTAAAATTAATATTTCATGTGGTAAAAAAAATTTTTTTTTCATACTTTTGGGTGTCTTGCACAGATTAATTTTATTTCCATTATTTCTTATGGGGAAAATTCATTCACATAACGATTATTTCGCATAACAATTACCCCTCTTGCACGGATTAAAATCGTTAACCGGGGGTCCACTGTACATACACAGTACATTCATTACATATCTTTAAGTATTTGTAATCTTAATGTAGGGCGAGAGGTGAGTAGTACTTATTTGTATTAAATCAGGTGTAGGTAGCCCTGGCTCCCCGTCTCATACTTAATATACGATCTTTAACCCGTAAACGGTCCAAGCAGATCCATGTTCACATGCGTAGAGCTCCAAAAGTAGGTCTACGTTTTTTTACATATTTTCAAATACAGTGGACCCCCGGTATTCGATATTAATCCGTTCCTGAGAGCTCATCGAATACCGAAAATATCAAAAAGAAATAATGGAAATTAAATTAATCTGTGCAAGACACCCAAAAGTATGAAAAAAAAAAAAATTTACCACATGAAATATTAATTTTAATACACACAAACTGAAGAAGACATGCACAGTTACATGACACTTATCTTTATTGAAGATCTGGTGATGATTGATGGGATGGGAGGAGGGGAGTGTGTGGATGGTGTTAGTGTTTAGAAGGGGAATCCCCTTCGATTAGGACTTGAGGTAACAAGTCCTTTTCCGGGGTTACTTCCCTTCTTCTTTTAACCCTTTGACTGTTTCAGGCCCCTTTCTGAAACTGTCATTCTATGTCGCTAAATTTTTGAAAAAAAAAAAAAAAATTTTTATGGAATGATAGAGAATCTTTTCCCGATGGTAATGACACCAAAAGTTTGAAATTTGGTCGAAAACTCATGGAATTACGCTCCCGCGAAGTTAGCGGTCTCGGCGACATATGTGTATTGGCGACTTCGCCGAATTTGAGCCCTATTTTCAGCCAATTCCATTGTTCCAGTTGACCAAACTCATAGCTATTTCTTTAGAACTCCATTTTATCTATCAGCTGAGTACAAGAAACCTCCCATTTACCAATTTGGACTACCCAATATTGTGGTCAGAAAATGGCAATTTGGCCAATTTCACACAAACTAAAAAAGATGCCAATTTCAAAATAGGGTCCAAAATAAACAAGAGACATTCTTGGCACTAAAATAACATATCCTCTGTTCATTAGTCACATCTCTAGGCCCCTCTTATATTATTATTGCTTTCTATTTTGATTTTTTATTCATACAAAAAAATACAAAATTTACTGTTATGCAGACTACTGCATTATTGTAAAAGTGGTATAAATAATATCAGTGCACTAGTGAAAGAATATTAGACTCCCCAGTTGACGTGTATTGGATGTGTGGTGTGATTTGTTTGCTCCTGAACATTGGTAAAAATTGAACATTTCCGCTACTTTGAGCTCAGTTTCAAGGTCGTTTTCATCGTCAAAGTAATGAAAATCCTCTCTATTTCTGTAATATGTTTTCCATTTTATCACCTAAGACCATGAAAACGCAAATACATCGATAAATATTATACGAAAATACACCTCAAAGTCGGCGTTTTAATAAAAAAAAACTATCAGTTTTTTTTTCTCATTACGCACTGTGTGCTGCAAGATTTTTTTTATGTGGTGCACACTGACCACAGAGACCCATTCTTTCACATGTGGGCCTACCAGCTTTCTTCCGCTTGATTTGAAGCCGCTAGAATTATTGAGTATATATACGTCTGAAACACTGGCTCATAAGACGTATATATACGACCAAAACAGTCAAAGGGTTAATGCCACTAGGACCAGCTTGAGAGTCACTGGACCTCTGTCGCACAACAAATCTGTCCATAGAGCTCTGTACCTCCCGTTCCTTTACGATTTGTCTAAAATGGGCCACAACATTGTCATTGTAATAGTCACCAGCACGGCTTGCAATAGCTGTCTTAGGGTGATTTTCATCCATAAAGGTTTGCATTTCAACCCACTGTGCACACATTTCCTTAATTTTTGAAGTAGGCACAATGGATTCCACAACTGGCATAGGCTTCTCAGGGTTAGCCCCAAACCCTTCAAAATCTTTCTTAATTTCCATACTAATTCTCACTCTTTTTACCACAGGGTTGGCACTAGAAGCTTTCTTGGGGCCCATGGTGACTTATTTTGCAGAAACAAGCACCAAACACAGTGATAATATGGAATGTATCGATTGTATCCTTAGATGCGCGCACACTGGCTGGCTTGTAAACACTGGCACACAAGGGGCAGTTCAGGCCACGCGTGGACACGTCTTGTACGAATTGTATCGAATACCGGGTTTTCAGTTGGATACCGAGGCAAAAATTTTGTGTTAAAATGCATCGAATACCGGATTTATCGAATACCGATGCCATCGAATACCGGGCGTCCACTGTATAACAAAAAAAAAAAAAACTTAGATCAAAGTTTTTTACACGTTTTCAAATGTAAAAAAAAAATGTACTTTTTTTACATACAGTGGTTCCTCAATTATCGTCCTTAATCCGTTCCTGGAAGTGTGACTATTATCGAAATAGATGATTTTCGAATCAATTTTCCCCATAAGAAATAATGTAAATCCAATTAATTCGTTCCAGACACCCAGAAGTATCAACAACAATTTTTTTTTTTTACCTAAAAGATAGATTTACATGCACAAAAGAATGAACATTCAACATGACAGTTACCTTTATTGAAGGCTGTTGTTGATGAATGGAAGACAGGGAAGAGGAGAGAGGGAAGAGAGGTTATTGTTTGGAAGGGGAATCCCCCTCTATAAGGACTCTAGGTCACTTCAGGGGTCACTTCCCTAGCATAAATATAGATTTACGTGCAGAAAAAAATGCCAAATAAATGTAAAGCACTAATAAAATGTATAAATAAACATTGGTAATAGAGGTAGTTGATGAGTGGAACGGTCTACCTAGTAGGGTGATCGAAGCTTAAACATTGGGTAGTTTCAAATTTAGGTTGGATAAATTCATGAGTGAGAGAGGTTGGATTTGAGTCGGACTTGCACCTGAGCTTATTGCTTGGGTAGCATTTGTTCTGTTAGTGGGTTAGAATTGTGAAGGACTGGCCTAGTTTGGGCCAACAGGCTTATTGCAGTGCTCCTCCTTTCTTATGTTCTAAAAGCTATGGCTTGGGTAGTTCAAATTTAGGTTGGATAAATACACGAGTGAGAGGGGTTGGATTTGAGTCAGACTTGCACCTGAGTTTATTGCTTGGGTAGCATTTGTTCTGTTAGTGGGTTGGATTTGTGAAGGACCGGCCTAGTATGGGCCAGCAGGCCTACTACAGTGTTCCTCCTTTCTTATGTTCTTATTGAAGACTTGTTTGTGTGAGGGAGGGATGGCAAGTTTGTTGGAGAATGACCCTAATATCAACTCTACAGCTTATTTATCTATCACAATTCAACTAATATGACATAATAAACAATATTAAAAACATAGAAACATGGAATATACTCTAGAATGAATAAAATAAGTCATTACGTATGTCATGAGAGGTGTTGTGTTGTTGTTGGGTATATAAGGGCCACTGAGAGTAAGCCATCCATAATGGTGGTGAAGCAGCAGCTGAGGCAGTGGTGTTTTCTGTAGCCCTGTACAAGTCCAACAACATTGGGGGAGTTGGTAGAATTGCTGAATCACTAAAGAAGGAACCCTCTACCACCATCACTACCACCTTCTACCACTATTACAACTGTTACCACCATCGCTACTACCTTCTACCACCATCAGCCACTATCACAACTGCTTCCACTCTACCACCACCACCTTTGTATTTTTCTACAAACTTTTTCATAAATTATGTGTGTTTCTCATATTCTTTACCAAAGGGCTGGCACTAGAAGCTTTCTTTGGAGTCATGGTAGCTTATTTAGCCCTTGCAAGCACTAAAATCAATGAAATATTATGAAATATTTCGTAGGAGCAAGTGAGGGGACCGTCACTCACTGGTAAACAATGGCACCCTGGCTGGGAAGGCAGGCCCAGGCAGCTCAGAGCATGAGTACGCGTCCCGGACGAAGGATGATTAGCGAGTTAACGGACCATTTGCGAGCCAATGTTTAGACGAAATAATGGGACAATTTCCGAAATGGACGACTTTCAGGCCGGACGATTATTGAGGGACCACTGTACAGTGGTCCCTCAATAATCGTCCGGCCTGAAAGTCGTCCATTTCGGAAATAGTCCCGTTTTTTCGTCAAAATATTGGCTCGCAAATGGTCCGGTAACTCGCTAATAGTCCTAATAGTCTTTCGTCCCGGACGCGTACTCACGCTCTGAGCCGCCTCGGCCTTTCCTTCCCAGCCAGTGTGCCATTGTTTACCAGTGAGTGATGGTCCCCTCACATGCTCCTACGAAATATTTCATAATATTCCATTGATTTTAGTGCTTACAAGTGCTAAATAAGCTACCATGGCTCCAAATAAAGCTTCTAGTGCCAGCCCTTTGGTAAAGAATGTGAGAAACACATAATTTATGAAAAAGTTTGTAGAAAAATACATAGATGGTGGTGGTAGAGTGGAAGCAGTTGTGTTAGTGGTTGATGAACATAAGAAAGGAGGATCACTGCAGCAGGTCTGTTGGCCCATGCTCGGCAGGTCCTTTACAATTCATCCCACTAACGAAACATTTTCCCAACCCAGTCCTCAATGCTACCCAAGAAATAAGCTCTGATAACTCTATCCACTCATTTGCAAGTCCCAAATGAGTGGATAGAGTTATCAGAGCTTATTTCTTGGGTAACATTGAGGACTGGGTTGGGAAAATGTTTCGTTAGTGGGATGAATTGTAAAGGACCTGCCGAGCATGGGCCAACAGGCCTGCTGCAGTGATCCTCCTTTCTTATGTTCTTATGTTCATCAACCACTATCACAACTGCTTCCACTCTACCACCACCATCTTTGTATTTTTCTACAAACTTTTTCATAAATAACGTGTTTCTCACATTCTTTACCAAAGGGCTGGCACTAGAAGCTTTCTTTGGTGGTAGTGATGGTGGTAGAAGGTAGTAGTGATGGTGGTAGAAGGTAGTAGTGATGGTGGTAGAAGATAGTAGTGCTGGTGGTAGAAGGTAGTAGTCATGGTGGTAGAAGGTAGTAGTGATGGTGGTAACAGTTGTAATGGTGGTAGAAGGTTGTAGTGATAGTGGTAGTGGGTTCCTTCTTTAGTGATTCAGTGATTCTACCAACTCCTCCAATGTTGTTGGAGTTATATAGGGCTACAAAAACCACCGCCGACTCAGCTGCTGCTTCACCACCATTATGGACGGCTTACACTCAGTGGCCCTTATATACCCAACAACAACACAACACCTGGAAATATAAACACATATGCAGTATGAACATTAAAATGGTATAAAATACCGACAGGTTGTTAGGTAAGACACATATGCAACAGTTAGGTATCTTTATTTCAAAACGTTTCTCCTACACAGTAGGCTTCTTCAGTCGAGTACAGAAAAGTTGATAGAAGCAGAAGAGACTTGAAGACGATGTAATCAGTCCATCACCCTTAAAGTTTGAGGTGGTCAGTCCCTCAGTCTGGAGAAGAGCATTGTTCCGTAGTATGAAACAACATGGGTGATGGACTGATTACATCGTCTTCAAGTCTCTTCTGCTTCTATCAACTTTTCTGTACTCGACTGAAGAAGCCTGCTGTGTAGGCGAAACGTTTCGAAATAAAGATACCTAACTGTTGCATTTGTGTCTTACCTAACAACATATGCAGTATAATGTGATCCTTTATTGACAACGTTTCACCCACACAGTGGGCTTTTTCAAGTCACACACAGATCTCCACACAGTGGGCTTTTTCAAGTCACACACAGATCTGTGTGTGATTTGAAAAAGCCCACTGTGTGGGTGAAACGTTGTCAATAAAGGATCACATTATACTGCATATGTGTTTATATTTCCATTGTGTCGGTATTTTATACCATTTATTTCCAACACAACACCTCTCGTGACATACGTAATGACTTATTTTATTCATTCTAGAGTATATTCTGTTTCTATGTTATTAATATTGTTTATTATGTCATATTAGTTGAATTTTGATAGATAAATAAGCCATAGAGTTGATATTAGTGTCATATTCTCCAACAATAAACTTGCCATCCCTCCCTCACACAAACAAATAGCCAATAAGAACATAACAATGGAAGAACACTGCAGGTCTACTGGCCCATACAAGGCAGGTCCTTATCAAAATGACCTCCACCCAAAGCTACCCAAGAATTTACTCCCGTACCCAATGACACAAATCAAACTCAGCTCCTCCAACTCGTATATTTGTCCAATCTCTTCTTAAAGCTACCCTAGGTCCTAGCCTCGATCACCCTACTGGTAAGTGTGATGTTAAATAAGAACTTAAGAAAGTAGGAACACTGGAACAGGCCTGCTGGCCCATATTAGGCCGTTCCTTCACAAATCCAACCCACTAACAGAACAAATGCTACCCAAGCAATAAACTCAGGTGCAAGTCTGACTCAAATCCAACCCCTTTCACTTGTGTATTTATCCAGCCTAAATTTGAAACTACCCAAGCCATAGCTTTTAGAACATTGAAAAGGAGGAACACTGCAATAAGCCTGTTGGCCCATACTAGGCCGGTCCTTCACAAATCCAACCCACTAACAGAACAAATGCTACCCAAGCAATAAGCTCAGGTGCAAGTCCGACTCAAATCCAACCCCTCTCACTCGTGTATTTATCCAACCTAAATTTGAAACTACCCAATGTTTTAGCTTCAATCACCCTACTAGGCAGACCATTCCACTCATCAACTATCCCTGTTACCAATGTTCATTTATACATTTTATTAGTGCCCTAGAGTCTTTATTGAGGGGGATTTCCCTTCCAAATAACCTCTCTTCCCTCTCTCCTCCTCCCTGTCTTCCATTCATCAACAACAGCCTTCAATAAAGGTAACTGTCATGTTGAATGTTCATTCTTTTGTGCATGTAAATCTATCTTTTAGGTAAAAAAAAAAAAATTTTTGTTGATACTTCTAGGTGTCTGGAACGAATTAATTGGATTTACATTTCTTATGGGGAAAATTGATTCGAAAATCGTCCATTTCGATAATAGTCCCACTTCCAGGAACGGATTATGGACGATTATTGAGGGACCACTGTACTTTCAAATGTTGAAAAAACGTATATATACGTTTGGACCATTTACAGGTTAAAACAGCCCAGAGAGTTAAAATACACATACAGTACACTCCTTATTTATCTTAAAATATGTGTAGTCTTAATGTAGGAAGAGAGGTGAGTAGTATTTATTTGTAGGAAGACAGTGTAAGTAGCCGGTAGGTGTAGCCCGCCTGGGCTACACCTACCAGCTACCTACACTGTGGCCCAGAGCCATATTATTAGCATCAACATACCTTGTTCAAGGAATTTAATCGTTTCTAACAACTACCTTTAGATGCCATCATAAACGAAGGGAGAAGTAATGAATAATTCATGCTGAAAATTGTAAACAAAAGCGGAGTGGGGGAGTGGCTGGGCCAAACGCAGATTCATACACGTTTTCTCTGGTGCCTGACCAGAGAAAACATAATGTTGTCCCTCTGCCCAGCTACCACACAGGGCCACAAGTAGTATTATCAGAGCAAATATAAAATATGGAATAAATGCCAGACAACAAGTTTACACTAACTTACATTAAGTTAGCAATAGAAACAGGCATTAAAAACACAATAAAAGATAAGATTCACACAGAGTACACTTATTGCTTATCTTAAAATAGTAATATTAATGTGTGAGTGGCAGGGTGTTCATTGAATAAAATCAGAATGGCACACCATCATCCTCTAACTTGGCACTTAGAGCAAGAGGCTTACGACTCCTCTTTTTATCACAGCTAAGCTTAGACGCCATTGTCAGTGAGAGCCAACTAGTTAACGAAAGATTAAACGAGAGAGAGAACGAGATACAGAGTTCAGACAATGTAAGAACACAAACTGAACAGGTAGTGGGCGATCACTTGGTCAGGCGAAATAAATGGTATTAATATGTGTCTACTTTTAGTTCATTCACGTACATTTGTAAGAGTTTGTAAAACTTTTACCTTACAATATTTTTTTTATTATAATAATTACCTCACAATACAAATGCTCTTACATTGTGTACAAGTTAGTACAGAATAAACAAACAGCAACACTCCCATTCTCTTGCAACACACCATTTTTAGAGTGAATGAAGTTGATAATATTATCATCATCATCATCATCATCATGAAAAGCGCTAAACCCAGAAGGGTCGGGAATTGCTATATACAGTGGACCCCCGCATACCGTACGCATCACATAACGTTCAATCCGCATACCGCTCGCTTTTATCGCAAAAATTTTGCCTCGCATACCGCTCAAAAACCCGCTCACCGCTCTTCGTCCGAGACGCGTCCAATGTGCGCCCTTAGCCAGCCTCACATGTGCCGCCGGTGGCATTGTTTACCAGCCAGCCTCCGCGGTAACATCCAAGCATACAATCGGAACATTTCGTATTATTACAGTGTTTTTGGTGATTTTATCTGCAAAATAAGTGACCATGGGCCCCAAGAAAGCTTCTAGTGCCAACCCTACAGCAATAAGGGTGAGAATTACTATAGAGATGAAGAAAAAGATCATTGATAAGTATGAAAGTGGAGTGCGTGTCTCCGAGCTGGCCAGGTTGCATAATAAACCCCAATCAACCATCGCTACTATTGGTGGTACAGCTGCTGCTGCTGCTGTTGTACCACTGTCAGCTGCTGCTGTTGCTGCTGTAGTACCGTCTGCTGCTGCTGTAGTACCGTCTGCTGCTGCTGTAGCATCGTCTGCTGCTGCTGTAGCACTGTCAGCTGCTGCTGCTGTTGTACCACCGTCAGCTGCTGCTGCTGTAGTACCGTCTGCTGCTGCTGTAGTACCGTCTGCTGCTGCTGTAGCATCGTCTGCTGCTGCTGTAGCACTGTCAGCTGCTGCTGCTGCTGCTGCTGTAGCATCATCTGCTGCTGCTGTAGCATCGTCTGCTGCTGCTGTAGCACTGTCAGCTGCTGCTGCTGCTGCTGTAGCACTGTTGTTGGTGTGGCTTATTGAGAATACCAAGAAACAATTAACCCCAGAGGATTTGCCACTCAGGATAACCCAAAAAAGTCAGTGTCATCGAAGACTGTCTAATTTATTTCCATTGGGGTCCTTAATCTTGTCTCCCAGGATGCAACCCACACCAGTCAACTAACACCCAGGTGAACAGGGAAAAATGCCTGGAACTAGTGCTCATATTGGTGAATTTAAAGCCAGCAAAGGTTGGTTTGAGAGATTTAAGAATCGTAGTGGCATACACAGTGTGATAAGGCCTGTTCTGGAAGAAAATGCCAAACAGGACCTACAGTACTCAGGAGGAAAAGGCACTCCCAGGACACAGTGTCTCATCAGTCATTGCTGCATCTTCAATAAAGGTAAGTGTCATTTATTCTTCATTTAGTAGAGTAGTACATGCACAATATATATTGTGCATGTACTACTCTACTATTGTGCATGTATCCTTCTCTTTGTGTGTAGGAAAATGTATATTTCATGTGGTAAAAATTTTTTTTTCATACTTTTGGGTGTCTTGCACGGATTAATTTGATTTCCATTATTTCTTATGGGGAAAATTCATTCGCATACCGATCATTTCGCATAACAATGAGCCCTCTTGCACGGATTAAAGTCGCTATGCGGGGGTCCACTGTATAGAGTGAGGGCATACGAAAGGAATATTTTTCTTCAGTTATCCCCCAGTGTTTGACTAGAGAAAATATAATTCTTCAGACACTACCTATGCAGCCGCTTTGTAAACAAATATCATATTTACACCAGTTTTTATTCTGTGAATAGCTTCCCACCTTCACACCCGTTGGCAACAACATTGGTCTACTCTGCTCAGTAACAAATTTCAGTCTATTAAACCGAGTATTGGTTACTGGCCGTCTTCTTATCACCAGTGTCGAGGTTGGGAGACTACTCTCTCCCGTCTTTGTATTGGCCATACTCGTCTTACTCATGGATATCTCATGGAGAGGCGCCCTACTCCTCTCTCTGAGAATTGTCAGGTTCCATTATCGGTCAGCCACATTCCATTAGACTGCCCACTTTATCAACGAGCACGCAGGATATACCTCCGTCGTCGTCTTCGCTCTGCTGCTCTCTCTTTACCTTCCCTTCTCGCTGATGGACCCACCTTTCATCCGGACTCTCTCATTAACTTTTTGACAACTGACTGACTTCACAAACTCTGATGATACCTTCAGCCCTTTCTACCTCAATCTCTTGCTGCCCTGTACCCCCGCACTATCCCCTGCCCCGCTGTTTTTTGTAACCTACTGATCATCCCTCCCCCCTTCTGCCGCCCAATACCCTCGCTTCCTTCCCTGCCTTGCAGCGCTGTATAGCCCTTGTGGCTTAGCGCTTCTTTTTTATTATAATAATAATAATAATATATTAATGTAAATAAGACATTTAATGTGCCCAAGAGTGATGTTTATTATGTACTATTGGCATCATGAGTAGAGAGAGACTTAACAATTTTAATGTGTACCTGCACACCAGCACAGTGTGTAAGTATATTTAGGTACAGATACACATAAGTATAATTATCAGAGTACATATGAAATATGCAGTAACTGTAAAATACTTGAAATTTTGGAAAGTTTCCAGACATAATAGATGTGGTCACAGAGAAAGTAAACAAACCGGGTGGGGTGCGCCGTATTTGAAAGACCGCTTGCCGTATAGCAAATTTTGGTCATAAATTGACATCGCCATATTAGTGGAATGCAGTAAGGCGAAACACCGTACAGCGGGGCCCTACTGTACTATCAACCAGCCTTTTTATGGTAAGAATTTGTTTTATACATAGTTTTAGCTATAGCCCTATTTTTCTCATGTTTTTCACAGCACAAGTTGTGATATCACAAGTAGCTCAGAGTTCCAGGAATTATGGAAGTCTACTGTAACAAAAGAAATACAGAGGGCAATAGATGATGGTGTAACTGAGGTTAAAAGTGCATAGGGAAGTCTATTTTGCTGGGAAACTGAGGTATTTCCTTAAGATTGTTATTCCAAGAGGCTCATCAGATGATATACTGAAATCAGTTTTTCATATTTAAAAAGTAGTATTATAGGATTGTTTAGGAATTGAAAGTTTAAAACTTTTTAATTTTATGAAAACTTAAGCTGTTTAAATTTGAAGATCTGGTGTAAATCCATTTAACTTGTTAGTTCTTTCCAATCAGGTGATGCGACGAGACTTGGTCGAGTCTGGCAGAGGAGCACCGGGGCCATTGGAAAAGAGATGACACAGAGACTCGTGGGCTAGAACCAGAAGATAACAACAGCTTTAGAGCTTCTTCACTGCCCTGGACATACAAAGGAAGGCCATTAAGTTATACCTAAATTGTCAATACTCAGCTGGGATGTTCTGTCTTTGAAATGACTAGTGGCCCTCAAAGACTTGGGAGAGGTGTCAGCTGTGGGTACACCAAGTGAACGTTTGTGACAATTTTGCATATGCAAAGCTAGTTCTGCTTTGTAATTCATAATCAGTGCACTATGACAGTTCAGGAACTTTTAAGGGAATCGTATAATGACATAATGTGGTCCCTGGTGAAGATATGTGCTGTGTAAATGCACTTTAAAATACAGTATATTATGAGCATGATGCTGATATAGTGTACCGTCACAGTAAAAGTAGGTCTTTGTGAAGCATCCAATGAGACTCGCTAGAGTTTACATATAGAAATAAGTACTGATTTTAGTTGGTTAACCATGATTTCTAGCAAGCTTCTCACTGACACCTCGAGACCCAAGCAGTGTGGATTCCAAACTATTTGCTAAAATGAGGAACACAAGTTACTTCATTTTTACAAACTTTAGGCTATACCAGTCATTTACATTTTTGGAGACTGTCGTATTGAAATGCTAAATTGGCATGATTCCTTAGACATTTGACAGCTTCATAATGTAGTGAAGAAAAATGGTTCTGGTAAATGGTAAAGTACAAATACCACTCGTAGTCACCTATGATGTGTGTTGTCCATTATGAAGTCCATACCTGTTGGATTTTCATAAGATGTTGCCTCTTGCTATTTAAGATGGTCGGGTAAAATAAAAATTAGTTATGTGATTGTTATATGATCATGTAATTGATAGTTTAAGGACAACAGTTTTGTATAGATAATGTGTCACCACTTTTTGTCTGGAAAGCTTGTCATTTCAGAAAATACTACTAATGTTAGATGTGACTTTTGGACCAAGTTGAAACTTTAGAAATGGACTATGCTGAATTTAGAGCAAGCATTTTTTTGAATGCTGAAATAATTTCCTAGATTTTTTACTTAAAATTTTAATTTTGCACTGCTTTCATGTACATATTTATTGTAGCCATTTTTAAAAAATTATAGCTTAATGTAAGAAAAGGTTTCTGTACTTACCACTGTGATGCTGAGAGGCTCAAGCTGTCTTTTTAACTGAGCATCATATATAGAAAAGTTCCTTGTTTCATACATTATCTGATGAAATATTTTATAAAAAATGGAGCAATTTTATAAATATATTTTTGTTTCTTATTCAGCCTCTTTACGTTGATCCATCTTTTAAGTAAAATGTTACATGGAACATATACCTTAATACAAGTAGCCTTGCTTGAATGTGTACTTTTGATGTGAAGTTTGGCATATCCATTATTCAGAATGGAGATATCTGTATGCATACTGGCATAATGCTTGTTTTTAAATATAATAATGATGGATATATCTGCATCTATTTTGATCTAAAGACAATTGGGTGAACAGTTACAAAGAATACTTATCATATCAGTTTTGTTTTTTGCTGCTGAAAGTTCGTAAGCAAAAATTTTTAATCTGTTTTGGGAAAACGAGTTGGCATATAATTTTTAGTTTTTGGTTTTATATTTATTGTAAATGAATGCCTTGTTGGGATTTTAAATTATAATTAATTTTCAGATTTTTTGTTTTAATGTTGATTTTAAAGAAATATATTTGGAATTTATTTGTTGGGTTCTATACAGACAAAAAATTTTTTGTATTGTGTACTATCCAAATGTGATATTTGTAAATCCTTAATATTGGATTGGAAAGGTGACAATGTAAGGTATGATGAATTTTTATTCCTTTGCTTTTCATTATTTTCACAGTAACAAAATGCTGCCAGATAGATTTCAAAATCAAGTTATACAAAGCAGTTGTATGTCAATTTACACTGAATCCTTCTCTTGCTCAAACTACTGTTTTTGTGCTCCTGGCACCTAAAGGTTAATTTATTTTAAATATTTTTGCCTAGTTTCCTAGATACTTAGAAAGTAGGTCAATGTAAACCATTAGGACTTCTTAAGTTTTCAATTTATTTTAGTATATAGCAATGTATTAAATAAAACTGCAAAACATTAAATAAAACAAGCTTCCAGCTCCTCCCATAATGTAAATTTTATTCCTTATGCTCAACCGTGTTTAATATGCATGATAATTTTTACTATTAAAAGACATTTAAATTGTTTTTCATATTAGTGTTTTTCATCCCTATTTAGTTAATTATTTAATCCACTTTAAAGACTATTGATTATTATGCATTATTGAAAAGCCTATCTTCAATACTTGATTATTTCCTTGTGTACATAATATTGAGAATGGCAGGAAAATTGGTCACTAAAAATTCAACTTGGTCATAGATTTTCCTTTGAAGTTCATAATTGTAATTTTTTTCCTTTGTGACAGGAATGAAGTGACTAGCTTCCCAAATAAAAAATGGTTGTAAGTAGAATTTAAATGAAAATTTGTCCTAGCTTTATTTGGTACGTGCCACTGTCAAATTCTAAAGCAAAATTGAATGTTTGTTAAATTAGTCTTCATAAGTATGTACAAGTTTGTATAATGGCACCAGGTATTTTGTGAAATCTCGTATCTTTGCTGTGATATGCTGTTTGCAGGTTTTATACATGATTTTTAGAGGTAAATCTTGTACTTTGAATTTCTTTGCCAAATTTCCGTGATTATCCTGGTTGTCATGGCTTTGTTCAACATATTTATACACTGCATTTTGAAGGAGAGAACAGTTTACTAAATACGAGCAAATTATTTCACCCTAACTTTTGGTAGTTTTAATTTTGCTTCTAAATTTTGTGATTGAGTACAGTACTTGGTTAATTTTTTGGTTGAGTTAATCTTTTCATTTTTCATCTGAGGCCTTTTTGTCATTAGCATCCTTGAAATCAGATATGTTGGTGACTAATTACCAAGTTGTACTAAGAATTTGGACCAATTGTTAGTGGGTGATAGTAAAGAGGGATCATGACTATTATCACTGGACTAGTGTTTAACGTTAGAGCGGAATAGATGAAAAAATTGGTTTCGGAAGGTCATCAGTATGCCAGATGGGGAGATCCAAGTTTTCTTTAACAGATAATCAATGAGGTTCGACTTTGCTGCAATTGAGGAAGAAGTCTGCTGTCTTATAGGTTGCAAGCTATCAGGGAGTATAAGTACAAACTGTTGCTTCTGAAGAATGAATTTTGATATGCTCAGTGACTTGTGAGCCTTATTTAGTGTCCCATTTAGGCTTTGTTATTTTCACATTTTTGCATCAGTATAAAGTTGACATAATAACATCTGCTGGCACATGATCCTCAATTGCACCAAATACTGTAATACACAATCACTACATGATGTGTGTCAGATTTTCATCCTATGATAGGATAATGCTCAGTCTCTTCAGTCATCTCCCAACTGTCATGTGTGTTGCCTATCTTTCTTAGAAGATTATGTATATGCATCTTTTAAATATATATGCTGTATAAATCAACTATATGTACAAGATATGCACATATTAATAAATATACATACATATATACATATAAACCAGGAAGTACAGATTGTCACCAGGCTTAGTGTTCAAAATATTTGGACTAGAATTTTGTACACTACAGTACTTTCTTACAGGTGTGGTTCTTTTTCCTCTATGATCTTCAATTTATCTTGTACTATCACCTTCCTCATTGCCCATGCATTTATTTAATGACTACTGTGCCTCTACCATCTGTTCTAATTTATTCTGTACTAGTTAAATTTTTTTATCACCTTCCTCAGTTGCCCTTACATTTATTGGCTACCACTGTGTGATTATTTTCCTTATGAAAACTTCTGTGATGTTTGCATGATGACTCTCTTGTTACCCTATTCAGTTCTTTGGTCTCTGTTTACTCTGTGGTAGAAAAAAGATAACATTTCGTCTTCTTGATTAAGCTTCTTACAATAATAACAGGTCTCCTTTTCTGTATGTGTTTTTCTGCCCCTTGTCTACTCAGATGTACTCTAACTCTTCATGCTGTCTTAGTGTGAATTCTTTTCATATTTTATTTCTAATACTTTTTAAGCCATGAGGTACAATTAAGGCTTATTCTCTGATACAGTAGGGCCCCGCTTTACGGTGTATTGCTAATATGGACGTTTCAAATTATAACCAAAACTCGCTATACGGCTCCCCCTGTCTTTCTACTACGGTCATTGCTCCCCACCCGGTTTGTTTACATTCTCAGTGAGCACGTCTCCATTATGTCAGGAAACTCCAAAATTTCAAGGGTTTTAAAGTTATTGTGTATTTTATAGATACTCTGATAATTATACTTATGTGTAAACCCCCCCCCCCTCTTTTTTTTTTTTATCATCAGTCATCTCCCACCGAGGCAGGATGACCCAAAAAGAAAGAAAATCCCCAAACAGAAAATACTTAATTCACACTTTCACCCCACTCATACGTAATCACTGTCTTGGCAGAGGCGCTCAGATACGACAGTTTAGAAGTCCCTCCAAATTAACAATATCCCAGACCCCTCCTTTAAAGTGCAGGCATTGTACCCATTTCCAGGACAAGTCTGGCTAACCAGAGGCTACCTGTACCTAAATAAACTTGCACACTGTGCTGACATGCAGGTACACATTAAAATCACTAAGTGTCTCCCTCTAGTCTTAATGCCATAGTAGTACTACTAATAAGTAATAATAGTAATCACTCTTGGTCACGTTAAATGTCTTATTTTACATTAAAATAGACATTTTCATTAATCCATCTATGATATTTTCTTCAAAATTATATAAGAAACGCATTACGTAGCATATAAACATGATACGTACACTCACAGTACAATTAATTTTACATAAATATGAGGTGTGGTAGCTGGGCGTTTTCTCTGGTTCAGCACCAGAAGAATGCTCATTACTTCTTCCTTCGTTTATGGTGGCATCTAAAGGTAGCTGTTAGAAATGATTAAACTCGGTGAACAAGGTATGTCAATGGTAATATGGCTCTGGGTCGCACTAAATATCGTATAACTACGTAGGCTGGTGTAGCTATGTAGCCAGGTGGAGTACGTAGCTACATCTATCATCTACCTACACCTGACTTCCTACAAGTAAGTACTACTCACCTCTCACCCTACATTAAGACTACAAATATTTTAAGGTAACTAATGAATGTATTGTGTATGTATTTGACTTTATTGCTTTTTAATACCTAGTTCTACTGTTAGCTTAATATATGTTGGTGTAAACTTTTTGTTTGGCATTTGTATGCATTAATAAATGGAAAAATGGCGTTCTGCTTCCCGGCGATGTCCGCTTTCTGGCGGTAGCCTGGATCCTAATCTATCGTATAAGTGGGGCCCTACTGTACTTCCATCATAACTGTTTACTTTAGTTTTTCTCCATTTTTTTTTTTATAAATACTGCATGTTCCTTCTGAAAAGCTCAAGAACCCAAACTTGTCTCTATTTATATATAGTGTTGAATGAAGTTTTGCCATACTTCATCTAGTATCTGAATCGACATGCTGTCACTGTTCAATTATGTGCTTCGTACATATAAGAGAGAGGTGGAGCCATTGTATATCTGCAGTGTATCTCCTGTGACTTACCATCTTCCAGGCACTTCCAGTTTAGCATATTTATCTTTTAAACAAATTTTACTGATGTCTTTTTTAAGGCTTACTATATATGGTAATCAGAGCACTTTGAGATTCTCGTGTTTTGTCGTACAAGATTTAAGAGGTGGTACGAAAACAAAAAGGAACAAGAATTATTGTAACATTTTGTCATGTCTTGTCCTTTTGTTTTTCAATGCCTGTTTTTTATATCCTAATACATATTTCATTATATATTTTTATTTAACTGATGTTTATTCTCATGGCTGAAGTTCAGTAGCTAACCCTTTATAAACCCATGTTACTCTTTATTCTCTTATTATTTACAAGGCCATTTGTAAAGTAAGAAATCAGTCTTTCTATATTCTCAGAAGTACTAAGAATTTTATAGTTGGGTGTTTTCTTAGCCTTGCTTCTTGAACATTTTTTGATAAATTATCTTATTTCACATATTTAAGTAAAAAGGACCTGACACTCCTAAATATTTAAAATTGTAACTACTATAAAATCATGATCGTTTTTCTCTGTTGGTAATGTTTTTGTATTTACATCGGTAAGAGTATAATTTCATATACAGTTTGAGTGTCAGGTTTGAAGAGCTTTTGTTTCCAGGAGTGGAAAGCAACATGTTACCTTTTAATCTGACATAAATGACTACAGTATACAATTTTCTTTATTCTTTTAAATCAGTATTTTTCATTGCACGTTATGTTATTAATTCTAAAAGATAACACGTTACACATTTTGATCTATCGTACAGTACTGCTGGTAATTCAGCATAATATTCTGTATCATTCTTAAGTTCTTATGCTATTTCTTTTAAATTATTATTTAGATTTCCTAGCTTTCATTTTGTATTTTTATACAAATAACAGACCCAGAAAAATATGTTAAATTTGTTAAGCCTTCTCTTCTAGCTATGCAAGCGTAATGAGATGACTAAAGATGTACATAGTGATGTATATTTGCGAATAAAAAATATTCAGTCGTGAATTTCAGAAATTAGGCTTTCTTCCTTAACAATATTTAAATACTGTATAATCATTATGAAATGTCATGAGAATTTTCAATTGTTTATATAACTGAAAACAAATTTACTATTTGAAAGTTTATCTTTTTGAAAGAGTCTGTGTGATGACTTAAGGGGATGATGCTGGCTAGTGTAATAATGATAGTTTAGTATAAGGGGTGTGTTGCAAGTTGTGTTATGTGACTTCTCAGGAATTTGGAGCCATAGTCAGGGATTCTTCTCAACACCTATATATAGGAAAGAAAGCTGTTTGACTGAAGATCATACAATTTGTGGTTTACGTCCCTTTGGTTCAATTAGCTGGAAAAAGGTGTATGGAGAGGACATATTAGCTTTGACTTAAGTGCTTATTATTGTATTTAAAGTGAAGCTGATATTTGTAGTTTCAAGAAATGTTCAAAGGCTCATTGATCGAGGCCATAAATTGCTGATTAGTCACATTATTTATATGGGTCTGGGTTGCAAATTTGTATATTAATTTATTGGTATTTAAGTATTATATTTGAGGGTGAAGTCATCAGAAATTATTTTTGTATTTCCCTATTCATGTATTAATTTTGAATTGATTAGATGATGTTTTGTGTCATGTCTGAAAAAATTCATAACTTTTCCTGTAAAATTAGTAACCTACCTCAGTGACCCCATGTGACTTTCAATAAACCTGAAAAAAAAAGAGAGAGATATTTGTCTTTCATTTTTAATTACTGCTTTCAGAAACCAAACATAGTTGTGTGTTGTGATTGTACTGCTGGTGGGAAATAGTGTACAGAAAACTTTTACAGTTGAATAAGCGAGTGGATAACAGCTTCATTAGCTAAAATCTTGAGTTAGTAACATTCTTTTCTCCCATCCCAACAATGGTAGCTACTTTGATGTGGTGGTAGAGAGGCTTGTGTCATCTTCTCCAACAGATGTACACTAATGAAGTGCGCTCAGATGGGTTTGTGATAAAAGAAAAACAAACTAGCCCTCCGAGGCAATTTACCATGATTCCTTAAGAACTTATCTGAAGACATTTCTATGTTCCGGTTAATGATTTGTTGTACCTGGACTACCTCTTCAAGGGGGGCTCCTTGGCGTGGTGAAGAGGCTCTTGGTCTGAGGAATTAGCCCTGTCAGTCTTCTTCCTCAGACCGAACCTAATTACCCCCCATTCTCCCTTCCCCTATCCCATCCTCCCCTTTTTCCATTCCTCCTCCTCCTCCTCACCCCTCCCTTTTGCCCTTCCTCTTTTTGGCCTTTGGGATTTCTCCCACAGGCGCGCTAGTTCCTAGGTAGGGGAAAGGACACCGGGGTCCATCCCATTCCGTTGAGGTTCTTGGCGGTGGCGTAGTTTGCCGTGGAATCTGGATTGCCTGGGGATGTCCCGATCCCTCTCCGGTATCCCGGAGTAGCTTTGAGTGTCTTTCGGGCGATGGGTGTATCTCTGGAAGCCACCTTTCAGATTCCGGGGGTGGTGGCCGAAGGAGGTATGCTTTGTGGCGGATATCCGGCCGCCCTCTCTTTTGTCCACCAAGGTAGCTCGGCAGATGTGAGGTTGCTATCCCGGATTGCTGGTTTACTGGCATGAAGGGTAGGGTATGGCACGGGTTCCATGCTGCATCTGCGCTACTAGCGGTGCTGAGGTCCTCTTGGGCGCGGAGGGAGATTTCCGGCCTTTTCATTCCTCCTGGGAACTATTCCTCCCCGCTCCCCCCTTTTTTTATTCTTTTTTTTATTTTTATTTTCTTTTCTTTTTTTTTCTTAAAAACAAAAAGCAAAGGAGTAACCTAACCATGGCAGCCCTAGTCCATGAACCCACTACCCCCGGGCCCCTTCTTGATACCGCACCCCATTCTGACCCTGCCTTGTGTTTAGACCACTCTTCGGACACTCCTGATGCCCCTGTACCTCTTGCTGGTGCTGTTTCCTCACCCGCTTCAGGTACCGGGGCTTCGACTGACTCCTTCGATTTGTCTGAACTCCGCTCTCCTTTGACTATGCTTCCGGCTTCTCCCTCTACGGTACGGCAATTTTCGAATCGCCCGCCCATTTCATGCCGGACCAACTCCGGTCCTACTCCTAAACGCCAACGTCAATCTCCTGATGATGCTCCTTCGTTACCTTCCCATTCTACTCGGAAAAGACCGACACGTCAAGCACTCCCTCTCCACGCTCAATTTCGGACCACACAATGGACTAAATTCTTTACTTTAAGACCGACTTCTTCTTCTGCCTACCTTTCTGACCATAGTATTGGCAAAACACTTCTGCGTCATGTTGGTAAAGATATTTCATTTCATGCTCTCAAGAGCGGTATGCGCATCGTCACTGTCCAGAATGCTACCCAAGCTCATGATCTTTCTCTCCTTTCGAATATCGATACTACTCCTATCACTATTGAAAAACATCTTTCTCTCAATTCTTGTAGTGGTACTGTCATTCTGCCCCATACCATAGTCCAACAGAATTTCCAGTCATGTGGCAATGACATTTTTGAACAGCTGGAACTCCAGGATCTCCCAATCCTCAAAGTAGACACTTTTGTCCTTCTTGCCCGGGGGCGGAGACGTTACCCTTGCAATGTGGCTCGTTTAACTTTTGACAGCCGAGAACTCCCGTCCTCTGTATACGTCGCGGGACATCGGTTACAAGTTTGAAATGTGATACCTACACCGCAACAATGTAGAAATTGCTGGCGTTTTGGTCACCCAGCGAAATATTGCAGATCTATGGCCGAATGCCCAGTCTGTGGTGCCGACGACCATTCTAATACATCTTGCAGTCAACCTCCATCTTGCCTTAATTGTAATGAAGCTCACCCTTCGTTCTCCTGCCGTTGCCAGGTCTACTTAAATGAACGTGAAATCTGTTGCCTCAAAGAGGCAGAAGGTCTCCCTTATGCTATGGCAGTTACTCATCTCCGCCTCCAAGGGAGACTACCCCGTGTTTCTTATTCTCGTGTTTCCAAACATCCCCCCACTTCTGGGGTCCCATCTTCTGCAGCCTCCTCTGTTGTTACCCCTCCCATAGCCACTACGGCATCTAATCCTTTTGTTGTCCTTGGCTCTGACGTCCTGACTACAACTCAGTCTGTTCTCACATCTTCGCGTCCTTCCTCACAAGCCCCAGTATCGACAAGACCTCGTACGACACCTAATACCAATCGCCCCTCTACTCAGAAGTCCAAAAAATCCACATTGCTCAAATCTTCTTTGCCCCTTCCTTCCCTTCTTCCACTTTACCTTTCCAGTCTCTGTACCTAGTTCTTTCCCTCTCTCTGGCTCTATTACAAGTATGGAGATTCACCCTCCTCCTCGTACTATGCCTTCCACCCCCGTCCCCTCCCAAGTTTCTTCCTCTTCTGCCACCTCCCAGGTTTCTGCCTCTTCTGTCCCCCCCCCACACTTCATCTCCAGTCCCTTACACTCTTCCCTCCCCCTCTACTTTGGTACAGTCCATTACTGTCCCAATCTTTACTCACCCTCCTCCTTTTATCTCCAATATGGTCTCCCATACATTTTTGAATTCAGAAACACTTGAAGCCATTTCAGAATATATTGCAGAGACTAAACCTTCAATGGACACTGATTCACTTCCTGTTCCTTCTCTTCCCTCTCCTCCATCTTCACAACCCCATTCTTCGCAACGCTCAGTTCCTTCGCTACTTGAACGTCTTCCAATGCCACCACACGTTGACTTTTCTAACCCCTCTAGTCCGTAGGTGCATTTACCTACAGATTCCTGGTATTTTCTTCATCGCCAATCATGGCCTATTTACTGTGGAATATCTGCGGCCTCAGGGGTAATCGGGGTGAGCTTCAGATGTTGCTTTCCAGGTTTTCCCCTGTTGGTGCTTGCTTACAAGAACCAAAATTACACTCAGCTGTTTTCCAACCTATCTCAGGCTATAATTTATTGTATTCTTCAGATCCTTTCTCAGATGGGACCTTTAATGAAAGTGCCCTTCTTCTATGCAATGATATTCCGTACTGTCAACTATTTGTCCATTTTTTTTTTTTTTTTTTCAACAAGTCGGCCGTCTCCCACCGAGGCAGGGTGACCCAAAAAAGAAAGAAAATCCCCAAAAAGAAAATACTTTCATCATCATTCAACACTTTCACCACACTCGCACATTATCACTGTTTTTGCAGAGGTGCTCAGAATACAACAGTCTAGAAGCATAAACATATAAAGATACACAACATATCCCTCCAAACTGCCAATATCCCAAACCCCTCCTTTAAAGTGCAGGCATTGTACTTCCCATTTCCAGGACTCAAGTCCGACTATATGAAAATAACCGGTTTCCCTGAATCCCTTCACTAAATATTACCCTGCTCACACTCCAACAGATCGTCAGGTCCCAAGTACCATTCGTCTCCATTCACTCCTATCTAACACGCTCACGCACGCTTGCTGGAAGTCCAAGCCCCTTACCCACAAAACCTCCTTTACCCCCTCTCTCCAACCCTTTCGAGGACGACCCCTACCCCGCCTTCCTTCCCCTATAGATTTATATGCTTTCCATGTCATTCTACTGTGATCCATTCTCTCTAAATGACCAAACCACCTCAACAACCCCTCTTCTGCCCTCTGACTAATACTTTTATTAACTCCACACCTTCTCCTAATTTCCACACTCCGAATTTTCTGCATAATATTTACACCACACATTGCCCTTAAACAGGACATCTCCGCTGCCTCCAACCGTCTCCTCGCTGCTGCATTTACCACCCAAGCTTCACACCCATATAAGAGTGTTGGTACTACTATACTTTCATACATTCCCTTCTTTGCCTCCATAGATAACGTTTTTTGACTCCACATATACCTCAACGCACCACTCACCTTTTTTCCCTCATCAATTCTATGATTAACCTCATCCTTCATAAATCCATCCGCCGACACGTCAACTCCCAAGTATCTGAAAACATTCACTTCTTCCATACTCCTCCTCCCCAATTTGATATCCAATTTTTCTTTATCTAAATCATTTGACACCCTCATCACCTTACTCTTTTCTATGTTCACTTTCAACTTTCTACCTTTACACACATTCCCAAACTCATCCACTAACCTTTGCAATTTTTCTTTAGAATCTCCCATAAGCACAGTATCATCAGCAAAAAGTAACTGTGTCAATTCCCATTTTGAATTTGATTCCCCATAATTTAATCCCACCCCTCTCCCAAACACCCTAGCATTTACTTCCTTTACAACCCCATCTATAAATATATTAAACAACCATGGTGACATTACACATCCCTGTCTAAGACCTACTTTTACCGGGAAGTAGTCTCCCTCTCTTCTACACACCCTAACCTGAGCCTCACTATCCTCATAAAAACTCTTTACAGCATTTAATAACTTACCACCTATTCCATATACTTGCAACATCTGCCACATTGCTCCTCTATCCACTCTATCATATGCCTTTTCTAAATCCATAAATGCAATAAAAACTTCCCTATCTTTATCTAAATACTGTTCACATATATGCTTCAATGTAAACACCTGATCTACACATCCCCTACCCACTCTAAAACCTCCTTGCTCATCCGCAATCCTACATTCTGTCTTACCTCTAATTCTTTCAATTATAACCCTACCGTACACTTTTCCTGGTATACTCAGTAAGCTTATTCCTCTATAATTTTTACAGTCTCTTTTGTCCCCTTTCCCTTTATATAAAGGGACTATACATGCTCTCTGCCAATCCCTAGGTACCTTCCCCTCTTTCATACATTTATTAAACAAAAGTACCAACCACTCCAACACTATATCCCCCCCTGCTTTTAACATTTCTGTCATGATCCCATCAGTTCCAGCTGCTTTACCCCCTTTCATTTTACGTAATGCCTCACGTACCTCCCCCACACTTACATTCTGCTCTTCTTCACTCCTAAAAGATGGTATACCTCCCTGACCAGTGCATGAAATTACTGCCTCTGTTTCTTCCTTAACATTTAAAAGTTCCTCAAAATATTCTCGCCATCTACCCAATACCTCCATCTCCCCATCTACTAACTCCCCTACTCTGTTTTTAACTGACAAATCCATATTTTCCCTAGGCTTTCTTATTTGTCCATACCTCGCTATATTACACTGCAGCCCGTATCCACTTGAATAAGTGGTTTACAATATGTTCTTTATATCTCTCTCCTTCTCGAGCATTTTCTATCCCAGACTTTGCCTTTCTTGTTTCATCCTTACCACCACCACTTCTGTTACTTGGTGATTTTAATGGCCACCATTTCCTCGGGGGGGGTCTCATTGTGACTCACGTGGCATCCAGTTGGAGGCTTTTCTCGCCTCTTACCCCCTCCATGTTTTAAATACTGGCACTCCCACCCATTTTGATCCTCGTACTCATACTCTCTCTTGCATCGATCTATCAGTCTGCTCTTCCTCCACTGCACTAGACTTCACCTGGTCTGTTCTACCAGACTTACATGACAGCGATCATTTTCCGATCATTCTTACTTCTCCTTCCTATTCACCACCTTTCCGTAGCCCTCGCTGGCAATTTGATTGGGCAAATTGGGATCTTTACTCACACCTCACTGCTTTTAGTGAGGTTCCTTCTTCATCCTCCATTGATGAGCTCCTACACATCTTCTCGACGTCAGTTTATACCGCAGCTTCTCATTCTATACCCCAAACCTCAGGCAGGCATTCTCAGAAGTGCGTGCCTTGGTGGTCTCCTGCTTGTGCTCGTGCAGTACGTTTGAAACGTGCTGCATGGGGCAGGTACCGGTACAATAGAACCGCTGAGAGACTTCTTGATTTTAAGCAGAAGCGTGCGATCGCTCGCCGTGTCATCCGTGAAGCTAAACGCACTTGTTGGCGAGACTATGTTTCCACCATCACCTCTGCTTCTTCTATGAGTGCAGTCTGGAAAAAAGTGAGGAAATTGAGTGGTAAATACTCTCCTGACCCGGCTCCTGTTCTACGGGTCGCTGGTGTTGATGTAGCAAACCCTCTCGACGTTGCCATTGAACTTGGCACACATCTGGTCCGTATTTCCCAAGGGCTCCATCTATGCCCCTCGTTTCTTTCCTCAAAGTCTGCCAGAGAGTTAGTACCCTTGGACTTTTCTTCTCTCAGAGAAGAACAGTATAATGTGCCTTTTACACTTCAAGAACTGGAGGCAACTCTCTCAGCTTGCCGATCATCGGCAGCTGGACCTGACGACATTCATATTCGTATGTTACAACATTTACATCGGTCAGCCCTTGTAGTCCTCTTACACCTCTTCAATCTTATTTGGGCACAAGGAGTTCTTCCCCAGCTGTGGAAATCTGCCATTGTTCTCCCTTTCCGCAAACCGGGTACTACAGGACATGATGCCTCCCACTATCGTCCCATCGCTCTTATTAGTGCAGTTTGCAAAGTGATGGAACGTCTCGTAAATTGACGTTTAATGTGGTATTTAGAGACACACAACAGTCTCTCCGCTAGTCAATATGGCTTTCGTAAGGGTCGTTCTACCATAGACCCCTTACTACACTTGGATACGTATGTTCGTAATGCCTTTGCGAATAATCACTCAGTTATTGCCATATTTTTTGACCTTGAGAAGGCATATGACACAACTTGGAGGTATAATATTTTGGCCCAGGCCCATTTCTTAGGCCTCCGAGGCAATCTACCATCCTTCCTTAAGAACTTTTTAACTGACACACATTTCCGTGTTCGAGTCAATGTTCTTTCCCCGGACTTCGTCCAAGCTGAAGGTGTCCCTCAGGGATGTGTTCTAAGCACAACACTTTTTCTCCTTGCTATAAATGATTTGGCCTCTGTTCTTTTACCCAATATTTGGTCATCACTCTATGTTGATGACTTCGCTATTGCTTGTGCAGGCGCTGACTGTCATCTTATTGCAGTTTCTCTCCAGCATGTGGTCGACCGTGTTTCCACTTGGGCCACCACGCATGGGTTTAAATTTTCAAGTACCAAAACTCGCCAAATTACTTTCACTAGACGCTCTGTTATCTCCGATCATCCTTTGTATCTCTATGGCTCCCGTATCCCCGAACGTGATACAGTCAGGTTTCTAGGCCTTCTCTTTGACCGTAGGTTATCCTGGAAACCTCACATTACCTCTCTGAAGGCAACTTGTCACAGCCGGCTAAACCTTCTTAAAACCCTTGCTCATCTTTCCTGGGGAGCTGATCGTCGAACTCTGCTTCGCCTACATTCAACCCTCGTTTTATCGAAACTCGATTATGGTGACCAGATTTATTCAGCGGCCTCTCCTGCTACTCTCTCTAGCCTTAACCCAATCCATCACCAAGGATTGTGTTTATGCCTTGGTGCTTTTCGCTCTTCCCCTGTTGAGAGCCTCTATGCAGAAGCGAATGTTCCATCCTTGTCTGATCGCCGTGATGCCCATTGCCTTCGCTACTATGTACGCTCTCACGATCTCAATCCTTCCATTTATTGAATTGTCACCGATATTAGTAGACATTCTTTATTTGTTCGCCGCCCCTGTTTGCTCCGTCCCTTTTCTCTTCGCCTACATTCGCTCTTGTCTTCCCTTCAGTTACCACCTTTATATGTTCATGTAGCATCTCACTTTTCTCTACCTCCCTGGGAAGTTTTAGCTGTTCGGGTCTGTTCTTTCTCACTCCCTTGCTCGAAAGCCCAACTGCCTACCGTGGCTTCCCGCTCTCTTTTTCTTGATCACTTCCACTCTCATTCTCATGCCATCGCTGTGTACACAGATGGCTCTAAGTCTTCAGACGGTGTCGGATTCGCAGCAGTGTTTCCGGACAGTGTCGTGCGAGGGCATTTACTATCTTCGGCTAGCATTTTTACTGCTGAATTGTATGCCATTCTTGCAGTACTTATTCGTATTGCATCAATGCCTGTGTCATCATTTGTGGTAGTCTCAGACTCCCCTAATGCTCTCTAGGCTATATGGAAATTTGATATATCTCACCCCCTAGTTCTCCGTATCCAACTTTGGCTATGCCGTATCTCTACCAAGCATAAAGATATTGTGTTTTGTTGGGTCCCTGGTCATGTTGACGTACAGGGCAATGAACAGGCAGACACTGCTGCACGGTCAGCAGTACATGACCTACCAATTTCCTATAGAGGTGTTCCATTTCTGGACTATTTTGCTGCAATAGCTACCCACCTTTACACCCATTGGCAACAACGTTGGTCAACTCTGCTCGGTAACAAACTTTATTCTATTAAACCGAGCATAGGTTACTGGCCGTCTTCTTGTCATCAGTGCCGAGGTTGGGAGACCACTCTCTCCCGCCTTCGCATTGGCCACACTCGTCTTACTCATGGGTATCTCATAGAGAGGCACCCTGTTCCTCTCTGTGAGCAGTGTCAAGTTCCAGTATCGATTAGCCACATTCTGTTAGACTGCCCTCTCTATCAACGAGCACGCAGAATTTACCTCCAACGTCGTCTTCGTTCTACTACTCTCTCTTTACCTTCCCTTCTTGCTGATGGACCCTCCTTTAATCCTGACTCTCTCATTGACTTCTTGACGACTGATTTACTCCACAAACTCTGATGATGATACCTTTTGCACTCCCCTCAGCCTTTTCTAGTTCAGTCTCTTGCTGCCCTTTACCCTTTCACCATCCACTGCCCCGCTGTAATCTGTAACCTATTATTCATCCATCTCCCTTTTGCCACCTGATGCCCTCGCTTCCTTCCTGCCCTGCAGCGCTGTATAGTCCTTGTAGCTTAGCGCTTCTTTTTTATTATAATAATAATCCAGGATGTACATGTTTATAGAGGGGCAACTGATATATCAGATCATTATTTAGTTGTAGCTACAGTTAGAGTAAGAGGTAGTTGGGACAAGAGGAAGGTGGCAACAACAAGTAGGAGGGAAGTGAAAGTGTATAAACTAAAGGAGGAGGAAGTTCGGGTGAGATGTAAGCGACTATTGGCAGAAAGGTGGGCTAGTGCAAAGATGAGTAGTGTGGGGGGGGGGGGATTGAAGAGGGTTGGATGAGTTTTAAAAATGCAGTATTAGAATGTGGGGTAGAAGTTTGTGGTTATAGGAGGGTGGGGGCAGGAGGAAAGAGGAGTGATTGGTGGAATGATGAAGTAAAGGGTGTGATAAAAGAGAAAAAGTTAGCTTATGAGAGGTTTTTACAAAGCAGAAGTGTTATAAGAAGAGCAGAGTATGTGGAGAGTAAAAGAAAGGTGAAGAGAGTGCGAAAGGAGAGCAGATAGAGTGGGAGAGGCACTGTCAAATTTTAATGAAAAGAAAAAATTTTGGAGTTAAACAAGTTAAGAAAGCCTAGGGAACGTATGGATTTGTCAGTTAAAAACAGAGTAGGGGAGTTAGTAGATGGAGAGAGGGAGGTATTAGGCAGATGGTGAGAATATTTTGAGGAACTTTTAAATGTTGAGGAAGAAAGGGAGGCGGTAATTTCATGCACTGGCCAGGGAGGTATACCATCTTTTAGGAGTGAAGAAGAGCAGAATGTAAGTGTGGGGGAGGTACATGAGGCATTACGTAGAATGAAAGATTGTAAGCAACTGGAACTGATGGGATCATGACAGAAATGTTAAAAGCAGGGGGAGATAAGGGGACAAAAGAGATTGTAAAAAATATAGGGGAATAAGTTTACTGACTATACCATGAAAAGTGTACGGTAGGGTTATTATTGAAGGAATTAGAGGCAAGTTCACAAATAACCCGCACATAAAAGAGAGAAGCTTACGACGACGTTTCGGTCCGGCTCGGACCATTGACAGTCAATGGTCCAAGTCGGACCGAAACGTCGTCGTAAGCTTCTCTCTTTCATGTGCGGGTTATTTGTGTATCGTTCCAGTCACGGTATTGTGCCTTTTTTGTTATTTAATTAGAGGTAAGACAGAATGTAGGATTGTGGATGAGCAAGGAGGTTTCAAGAGTGGGTAGGGGATGTGTAGATCAAGTGTTTACATTGAAGTATATATGTGAACAGTACTTAGATAAAGGTAGGGAAGTTTTTATTGCATTTATGGATTTAGAAAAGGCATATGATAGAGTGGATAGGGGAGCAATGTGGCAGATGTTGCAAGTGTATGGAATAGGTGGTAAGTTACTAAATGCTGTAAAGAGTTTTTATGAGGATAGTGAGGCTCAGGTTAGGGTGTGTAGAAGAGAGGGAGACTACTTCCCGGTAAAAGTAGGTCTTGGACAGGGATGTGTAATGTCACCATGGTTGTTTAATATATTTATAGATGGGGTTGTAAAAGAAGTAAATGCTAGGGTGTTCGGGAGAGGGGTGGGATTAAATTATGAGAAATCAAATACAAAATGGGAATCGACACAGTTACTTTTTGCTGATGATACTGTGCTTATGGGGGATTCTAAAGAAAAATTGCAAAGGTTAGTGGATGAGTTTGGGAGTGTGTGTCAAGGTAGAAAGTTGAAAGTGAACATAGAAAAGAGTAAGGTGATGACGGTATGAAATGATTTAGATAAAGAAAATTTTTATATCAAATTGGGGAGGAGGAATATGGAAGAAGTGGATGTTTTCAGATACTTGGGAGTTGACATGTCGGCAGATGGATTTATGAAGGATGAGGTTAATCATAGAATTGATGAGGGAAAAAAGGTGAGTGGTGCATTGAGGTATATGTGGAGTCAAAAAACGTTATCTATGGAGGCAAAGAAGGGAATGTATGAAAGTATAGTAGTACCAACACTCTTATATGGGTGTGAAGCTTGGGTTGTGAATGCAGAAGCGAGGAGGCGGTTTGAGGCAGTGGAGATGTCCTGTCTAAAGGCAATGTGTGGTGTAAATATTATGCAGAAAATTCGGAGTGTGGAAATTAGGAGAAGGTGTGGAGTTAATAAAAGTATCAGTCAGAGGGCTGAAGAGGGGTTGTTGAGGTGGTTTGGTTATTTAGAGAGAATGGATCAAAGTAGAATGACATGGAGAGTACTTAAATCTGTAGGAGAAGGAAGGCGGGGTAGGGGTCGTCCTCGAAAAGGTTGGAAGGAAGGGGTAAGGGAGGTTTTGTGGGCGAGGGGCTTGGACTTCCAGCAAGCGTGCATGAGCATGTTCGATAGGAGTGAATGGAGACGAATAGTCTTTGGGACCTGACGATCTGTTGGAGTGTGAGCAGGGTAATATTTAGTGAAGGGATTCAGGGAAACCGGTTATTTTTATATAGCTGGACTTGTATCCTGGAAATGGGAAGTACAGTGCCTGCACTCTAAAGGAGGGGTTCGGGATATTAGCAGTTTGGAGGGATATGTTGTGTATCTTTATACGTATATGCTTCTAAACTGTTGTGTTCTGAGCACCTCTGCAAAAACAGTGATTATGTGTGAGTGAGGTGAAAGTGTTGAATGATGATGAAAGTATTTTCATTTTGGGGATTTTCTTTCTTTTTGGGTCACCCTGCCTCGGTGGGAGACGGCCGACTTGTTAAAAAAAAAATTAGAGCCATCGTCGTTATGTTCTAGATCTCGTTTTGTGTTTATTTTAAATAGGATAATGTTGTGGTCACTGTTTCTTAATCTGTATACCTTCATTGATTGGAAGTGGTTGCAGTCTCTGGTAAGAATAAGATCCAGTATATTGTTGCCATGAGTAGTCAATGTTAAAGCCTGTGTTAAGTTGTGGATCATGTTGGCATTTCTTGGCTGCCTCCTGAATTTCTTCGGTAATATTTCTTAAGGATGTTGATATGATAAAGCTTAGGTTTCCCCTTGACTTCTATGAGGTAGTCAACTTTCCCACAAATTTTTAATACTTTATATGGACCTTTCCATGCTACTAATAATTTATTTGACTTGATAGGCAAAAGTACAAGAACTTCATCTCCTACTTTAAAACTTCTCCTCTGACTTTTGGAGTCAAAATAGGTTTTGTACTGGTCCATTGACAAGCTTAGGTTCTTCGAAACTATGTCAGAGGTCTCCTCCAGTTTGGATCTAAGGTCAAGGAGAAACTGGTAAGAAGACTGAACTTCCGCATTTACCTCCTCATTAGTCCATAAGTCATGAAAGATGGACAATGGGCCTCTGGCCTGTCTACCATAGAGAAGTTCAAAAGGTGAAAACCCCAAAGAGTCACTGGGAACTTCCCTCATGGCAAACAAAGCTCAGGGTAGGTAACGATGCCACTCCTTAGGTTTAAGGGAGCAAAGTTTCCTTAAAATGGACTTGAGAATCGAATGCTGGCGCTCAATCTTCCCATTACAGCTGGGATGATAGGGTGTGGTGAAGAGAGGCTTCACTCCCAGAAGTTGGTATAAATGTTGCATTAAGTCAGATGTGAATTGTGTCCCACGGTCAGACAAAATTTCTCTAGGGATGCCCACTCTGGAGAAGATGGACAAAAGGGCTTCAACCACCTCTGTAGTAGTTATGGTCTTTAAGGGAACGACTTCAGGGAAACTCGAAGCATAATCAACTAATGTTAATATATATCTATGTCCCCCAGATAAAAGTGGAGATAAAGGACCAACGATGTCAATAGCTACTCTTTCAAACGGTACCGTAAAGATAGGCATTTTGACCATAGGTACTCGCCTGGTACCTCGGGAGGATGACAGTTGGCAAACTTTACATGATCTACAATAAGTAGTGACATCTGAGGACATTTTAGGCCAAAAATAGGTTTCCCTAATTTTATTTAAGGTTTTACGATGCGAGAAATGTCCGGCCACTGGCAGGTCATGAGCCATTTTAAGAACAGTCTCTCTGCATTGACTTGGAACAACTAAGATGGAATAGTCTATCTCATCTGAATTTAATTTGAATACTGACTTGTACAAGATACCTTTTATATATTCAAATTTATATGAAAAGTTTTTCCTTTGGATCACTTGATTTTGTTTAGCGGCATTATGGCAATTCTGAAGACAAGGGCAATTACGTTGTAAATTGACAAAGGAATCCTTCGATATATCTAAAGGCTTAAAGTCAGGGAAAATCAAAGGATGGACAGTAGGAGAAGCCTGGGCTTTGGTCTGAGCCCTAGTCAAGACATTTATAGTATCGGAGGTGATATCTTCACTTTCATCTAACAAGTGAACCGGTGATCCTACTACCTCGCTTTCGAGAGCAGCATCACTGGTTTTTAATCTCACATGAATCTCACGAGACATTGTCTCATCTGAACTTTCGAGGGGCTTCTCCGACTCTACAGGAAGAGGATCTGAAACACTTATATCCATCTTTGGTGATGAGAGGTCAACCTCAGAAGGAAGAATGGCACCTTTTACATTACCTATTAGTACGGAGCAAGAAGTGATGGGAGCTAGTACGGCTTCAGACCAACCTGTGAACCATTTAGACCTAATGTAACAACGGATGGTAGGAAAAGTGTCTGTACGGCCCAAGTAGTCTGAAAGTATAGCAGAGAAATGAGTTTCTTTAAGATTAGGGAACAGCTTATCAGAAATTACTATACATGTGCATCCAGTGTCTCGTAAAATGGTAGATACATTAAGTCCATTAACTGTTCCTGAACAGAAGGGTGCTTGGTCATTACAGTCTTTAAAACATCTTCCAACTTTTTGGACCTTCTTAGGACAATCTGGACGTTTATGTCCCTTAACACCACACAAATGACAAACAGGAACAAAAGTCATTTTACTTTCCACTAGAGGCTTTGATTTCTTAAGGTCTGATGAACCCTTGCCCTTAGGGTTTGATCCCTTTAGGTCTTTATAGGAATTGTGAGCCTCAGCATACAGGTCAGCAGCCTCAGCAACTTCCTCAGCTTTAATCAGGTTACGTTCTCTGATGAATGTTCGTATCTGATGGGGAAGAGCTGTCAGGAACTGGTCAGCAACCATGAAGTCTCGAAGAGATTCATAACTGTGATCAATTCCTGAACTCTCTATCCAAAAGTCGAACAAACGAAAAAGTGTTACCTGTAACTGTTGAAAGTTCTGGCCAGGCTGTAAGGTGGCATACCTGAAATCTTTCCTGTAAGAATTAGTGGTTTTTTGATATGCTTTAAGGATTGCCTTCTTCAGTAGGTTATAATTACATATGATATCCTGCGACAGAGTTGCATAGATATTCAAGGCTGTACCAGAAAATAACATTCCTAACCTGGTAGCCCATGTGTCAGCAGGCCATTCACAGAGGGTAGCGGTATTTTCAAACCTGATAATGTATGAAGTTATGTCTTCCCCCTCTGTGAAGGGAGGTAAATTAGGTGTTGGAATATGTGCACTAGCTGCACGTTGTTCCATTACTCCTTCATCTAATTGCTGTTATGAGAAAGTTAACTTCTTATTCTCTAATTCAAGGCGAGTTTGTTCGAGCTTGCGATCCTTTTCTGTCTCCCTTAACTCATATTCTCTGTCCTTTGCTCTTTCCTCAAGTTCCCTTAATTTAACCTGTTCCTCACGTATCTTAGCTTGTTCCTCACGTACTCTTGCTCTCTCCTCACGATCAAGTCTATCACGCTCCTTTTTGTCTTCTCTTTCGATTCTCTCTCTTTCCTTATTCTCTTCTCTTCCTATTCTCTCTCTCTCCTTTTCTTCTTCTCTTTCCCTTTCTAACTGTCTTTCTTCTCTCTCAATTCTCTCTCTTTCAAGTCTTTCCTGGATCTTAGCACTAATGAAAGATTCTAAATTTTTCCCTGTTATTCCTAACTTACTTCCAGCGTTCATCCAAAACTGGAATTCATCCATACTTGCAAGAATAACTTAAACTACCAGGGGAAATGAAACGGGTATTAAAGAAAATGGAGGGTTCAATTCCTGCTCCGCTCAAACTGTAAATAAACCAGAGGGCTCAATCCCTGCTTCAATTAAACAATATGTATTAACGAAAACGAAGGGTTCTATGCCGGCTCTGAGCAAACAGTAGTAGAATGGGGTCCCTTGACCATCCAATCTTCTCACCAACAAATCAAGAGTGTCCTATGACAGTTCCCTTGATATAATAACGAGCTCAATGAAACAAGTTGTCGCTGGAAAATCTCGGGTCCCTATAGTCTAATCCTCTAAAATGTTTCAAGCTCACATGAATGGTGGCAGAATTAACTATTATATCCTGCCTGACTTGACTTACAATAAATTGAGACTATAACAATCACCAAATCTTTTAAATACCTGTACCGTAGTCCTACCATAGAGAATGATTACTCATGGCTGGTGGTAACCGTCTGTGGTATGCGGCGTTGAAGTTCCAATGGTAGATTCGAGATGGAGTTGAATCTTGATTCAGTAGAGTTGATCCTGGCAAGGTCGCCACTTGTGAAGGCTTACTCAGCCCTGTAACAACTTCAGTCAGTATTACTCAGGCTGGCTCCTCCTCAGGAAAATTAGTGAATAGAAAAAGAAATAATAACAGACAAACATAAACACTTTATTATATAGAAAGTATAAAATATAAAACACTTAAATATGAAATATTAATCCTACATTAAAGAAAATGAAAAATGAAAAATATAAATGATAACTGAATTCAACGCTAATAGGGGTGTCTGGTGTTGGTGACACTGTGTTGTTGAAATCGTAGCCGTTGCTGATGATGGGGGGGGGGGGTCGCAGGTGTTGGTGACCACCACTGGCTAGTTCTTCACAGAAGATAGAGACTTGAATATTCTATCCCGATGACAGGAAAGCAGGTTCTTTACCGCTGCAATGATGAGGGGTTACGTCCTTCAATTTCATACAGGTACACAGGTACGTAAAAAATGGTGAAGTCTCTGGACGTTAGTCCTTCTCCAGTTCTGCTCGTTGATTGCCAGGTGACCCTCACTGACATCCAAGAGTAGTGTTGGGAGCTGTGAGTCGAGTGATTTACTGTTTGACCAGAGCCCCACACGTCACCTTTCGGGGGGGGGGAAGAGGGAGGGGAAGGGATAGCGGGAGCTAGACTGACCCTATCTAAACAAGCAGCTGGCAGTCAAACTATCACTTTAGGGGTGGGGGAGAAAAGGCGGGAAAAATGGGAGCGTGACTTACCCTACCTTAACTAGTAACTGGCAGACAAACTATCAATTTCGGGGAGGGGGACGAAAGGCCGGAGCGTGACTTACCCTACCTTAACTAGTAGCCGGTAATGAAACTATCGTTACTATATCTCTACTCCTATCTATTGAACTTTTCCCTCACAGGTCACCATAATCGAGTTTTGATAATATGAGGGCTGAATGTAGGCAAAGGAGAGTTCGACGATCAGCTCCCCAGGAAAGATGAGCAAGAGTTTTAAGAAGGTTCAGCCGGCTGTGACAAGTTGCCTTTAGAGAGGTAATGTGGGGTTTCCAGGATAACCTATGGTCAAAGAGAAGGACTAGAAACCTGACTGTATCACGTTCAGGAATACGGGAGCCATAGAGGTACAAAGGATGATCGGAGATGACAGAGCGTCTAGTGAAAGTAATTTGGTGAGTTTTGGTACTGGAAAATTTAAACCCATGCGTGGTGGCCCAATTGGAAACACGGTCGACCGCATGCTGGAGAGAAACTGTAATGAGGTGACAGTGTCTGCACAAGCAATAGCGAAGTCATCTACATAGAATGATGACCAAATATTGGATGGAAGAACAGAGGCCAAATCATTTATAGCAAGGAGAAAAAGTGTTGTGCTCAGAACACATCCCTGAGGGACACCTTCAGCTTGGACAAAGTCCGGGGAGAGCACATTATTGATTCGAACACGGAAATGTGTGTCAATTAAAAAGTTCTTAAGGAAAGATGGTAGATTGCCTCAGAGGCCTAAGGAGTGGGCTTGGGCCAAAATATTATACCTCCAAGTTGTGTCATATGCCTTCTCAAGGTCAAAAATTATGGCAATAACTGAGTGGTTATTCGCAAAGGCATTACGAACATACGTATCCAAACGTAGTAAGGTGTCTGTGGTAGAACAGCCCTTACGAAAGCCATATTGACGAGTGGAGAGACTGTTGTGTGTCTCTAAATACCACATTAAACGTCTATTTACCAGACGTTCCATCACTTTGCAAACTGCACTGGTAAGAGCAATGGGACGATAGTGGGAGGCTTCATGTCCCGTAGTGCCCGGTTTGCAGAAAGGGAAAACAATGGCAGATTTCCACAGCTGTGGAAGAACTCCTTGTGACCAATTAAGATTGAAAAGGCATAAGAGGACTGCGAGGGCTGACTGATGTAAATGTTGTAACATACGAATATGAATGTCGTCGGGCCCAGCTGTCGATGATCGGCAAGCTGAGAGAGTTGCCTCCAGTTCCTGAAGTGTAAAAGGCACATTATACTGTTCTTCTCTGAGAGAAGAAAAGTTCAAGGGTGCTAACTCTCTGGCAGACTTTGAGAAAAGAAACGAGGGGCAGAGATGGAGCCCCAGAGAAATACGGACCAGATGATTGTCAATTTCAATGGCAACATCTAGAGGGTTTGCTATATCAACACCGGCAACCCTCAGAAAAGGAGCTGAGTTAGGAGAATATTTACCACTCAGTTTCCGTACTTTTTTCCAGACTGCACTCACAGAGGAAGCAGAGGTGATGGTGGAGACATAATCTTGCCAGCAAGTGCGTTTAGCGTCAGAGATGACACAGCGAGTGATTGCACGCTTCTGCTTAAAATCAAGAAGTCTCTCAGTGGTTCTATTATACCGGTACCTGCCCCATGCAGCGCATTTCAAACGTGCTGCATGAGCACAAGCAGGAGACCGCCAAGGCACGCATTTCTGAGAATGCCTGCCTGAGGTTTGGGATATAGAATGAGAAGCTGCTGTTAAAACTGAGGACGAGAATAGGTGTAAAAGCTCATCAATGGAGGACGAAGGAACCTCACTAAAAACAGTTAGTTGTGAGTAAAGGTCCCAATTTGCCTGATCAAATTGCCAGCATGGGTTACGAAGACGTGGTGAATATGAAGGGGAAGTAAGAATGATTGGAAAATGATCGCTGCCATGTAAATCCAGGAGAACAGACCAGGTGAAGTCTAGTGCAGCGGAGGAAGAGCAGACTGACAGATTGATGCAAGAGAGAGTATGAGTACGAGGATCAAAATGGGTGTGAGTACCTGTATTTAAAACATGGAGGGGGTGGGAAGCAAGAAAAGCCTCTAGCTGAATGCCACGGGAATCACAGTGAGACCCCCCCCCCAGAGGAAATGATAGGCATTAAATCGCCAAGTAACTGAAGTGGTGGCGGTAATGATGAAACAAGAAAGGCAATATCCAGAATAGATAATGCTTGAGAAGGAGAGAGATACAAAGAACAGAGTGTATACCACCTATGCAGGCGGATACTGGCTGCTGTGTAATGCAGTACGAACAAATAGCTGATGGTACGGAATATAAGTGCATAGAAGAAGGGCACTTTCGTTAAGATAAGATAAGATAAGATTTCGTTCGGATTTTTAACCCCGGAGGGTTAGCCACCCAGGATAACCCAAGAAAGTCAGTGCGTCATCGAGGACTGTCTAACTTATTTCCATTGGGGTCCTTAATCTTGTCCCCCAGGATGCGACCCACACCAGTCGACTAACACCCAGGTACCTATTTGCTGCTAGGTGAACAGGACAACAGGTGTAAGGAAACGTGTCGAAATGTTTCCACCCGCCGGGAATCGAACCTGGGCCCTCCGTGTGTGAAGCGGGAGCTTTAGCCACCAGGCCACCGGGCCACACGTTAAAGGTCCCATCAGGAAAAGGATCCGAAGAATACAATAAATTATAGCCTGAGATGGGATAGATAACAGCGAAGTATAATTTTGGTTCTAGTAAGCAAACACCAACAGGGGAAAATTGGGAGAGCAACGTCTGAAGATCACCCCGATTACCCCTGAGGCCGCGTATATTCCACTGTAAATAGGCCATGATTGGCAACCTGGAGTTTACCTGGAGAGAGTTCCGGGGGTCAACGCCCCCGCGGCCCGGTCTGTGACCAGGCCTCCTGGTGGATCAGAGCCTGATCAACCAGGCTGTTGCTGCTGGCTGCACGTAAACCAACGTACGAGCCACAGCCCGGCTGATCAGGAACCGACTTTAGGTGCTTGTCCAGTGCCAGCTTGAAGACTGCCAGGGGTCTGTTGGTAATCCCCCTTATGTGTGCTGGGAGGCAGTTGAACAGTCTCGGGCCCCTGACACTTATTGTATGGTCTCTTAACGTGCTAGTGACACCCCTGCTTTTCATTGGGGGGATGGTGCATCGTCTGCCAAGTCTTTTGCTATCGTAGTGAGTGATTTTCGTGTGCAAGTTCGGTACTAGTCCCTCTAGGATTTTCCAGGTGTATATAATCATGTATCTCTCCCTCCTGCGTTCCAGGGAATACAGGTTTAGGAACCTCAAGCGCTCCCAGTAATTGAGGTGTTTTATCTCCATTATGCGCGCCGTGAAAGTTCTCTGTACATTTTCTAGGTCGGCAATTTCACCTGCCTTGAAAGGTGCTGTTAGTGTGCAGCAATATTCCAGCCTAGATAGAACAAGTGACCTGAAGAGTGTCATCATGGGCTTGGCCTCCCTAGTTTTGAAGGTTCTCATTATCCATCCTGTCATTTTTCTAGCAGATGCGATTGATACAATGTTATGGTCCTTGAAGGTGAGATCCTCCGACATGATCACTCCCAGGTCTTTGACGTTGGTGTTTCGCTCTATTTTGTGGCCAGAATTTGTTTTGTACTCTGATGAAGATTTAATTTCCTCATGTTTACCATATCTGAGTAATTGAAATTTTTCATCGTTGAACTTCATATTGTTTTCTGCAGCCCACTGAAAGATTTGGTTGATGTCCGCCTGGAGCCTTGCAGTGTCTGCAATGGAAGACACTGTCATGCAGATTCGGGTGTCATCTGCAAAGGAAGACACGGTGCTGTGGCTGACATCCTTGTCTATGTCGGATATGAGGATGAGGAACAAGATGGGAGCGAGTACTGTGCCTTGTGGAACAGAGCTTTTCACCGTAGCTGCCTCGGACTTTACTCTGTTGACGACTACTCTCTGTGTTCTGTTAGTGAGGAAATTATAGATCCATCGACCGACTTTTCCTGTTATTCCTTTAGCACGCATTTTGTGCGCTATTACGCCATGGTCACACTTGTCGAAGGCTTTTGCATAGTCTGTATATATTACATCTGCATTCTTTTTGTCTTCTAGTGCATTTAGGACCTTGTCGTAGTGATCCAATAGTTGAGACAGACAGGAGCGACCTGTTCTAAACCCATGTTGCCCTGGGTTGTGTAACTGATGGGTTTCTAGATGGGTGGTGATCTTTCTTCTTAGGACCCTTTCAAAGATTTTTATGATATGGGATGTTAGTGCTATTGTTCTGTAGTTCTTTGCTGTTGCTTTACTGCCCCCTTTGTGGAGTGGGGCTATGTCTGTTGTTTTTAGTAACTGTGGGATTACCCCCGTGTCCATGCTCCCTCTCCATAGGATGGAAAAGGCACGTGATAGGGGCTTCTTGCAGTTCTTGATGAACACAGAGTTCCATGAGTCTGGCCCTGGGGCAGAGTGCATGGGCATGTCATTTATCGCCTGTTCGAATCATTTGGCGTCAGGATAACATCCGATAGGCTTGCGTTAATCAAATTTTGTGGCTCTCTCATAAAAAATTCATTTTGATCTTCGACTCTCAGTCTGGTTAGCGGCTTGCTAAAAACTGAGTCATGTTGGGACTTGAGTAGCTCACTCATTTCCTTGCTGTCATCTGTGTAGGACCCATCTTGTTTAAGTAGGGGCCCAATAATGGACGTTGTTCTCGATTTTGATTTGGCATAGGAGAAGAAATACTTTGGGTTTCTTTCGATTTCATTTATGGCTTTTAGTTCTTCCCGCGATTCCTGACTCCTAAAGGATTCTTTTAGCTTAAGTTCGATGCTTGCTATTTCTCTGACCAGTGTCTCTACGCATTTCAGATATACTGACCTCTTTTAGCCGCTCTGTTATTCTTTTCCGTCGCCTGTAAAGGGAGCGCCTGTCTCTTTCTATTTTACATCTACTCCTCCTTTTTCTTAGAGGAATAAGCCTTGTGCATACATCGAGTGCCACCGAGTTAATCTGTTCTAGGCATAAGTTGGGGTCTGTGTTGCTTAGTATATCTTCCCAGCTTATATCGGTTAGGACTTGGTTTACTTGGTCCTACTTTATGTTTTTGTTATTGAAGTTGAATTTGGTGAATGCAGGTAAGGGTACTTATGGACTAGAGGGGTTAGAAAAGTCCACATGCAGTGGCAGCGGAAAACGTTCAAGCAGCGAAGGAACAGTGCGCTGTGAAGAAAGGAGTTGTGCAGATGGAGAAGAGGAAAGAGAAAGAGAAGGAACAGAGGGTGGATCAGTGTCCATTGATGGTTTGGTCTCTGCAACATATTCAGAGATTGCTTCAAGTGTTTTGGAGTTCAGAGACATCGTATGGGAGACAATATTGGAGATGGAAGGAGGAGGAGTTTGAGTAAAGATCGGAAATGTAATGGACTGTACCAAGGTAGGGGGGCGAGAGGGTGGAGGGAACTGGAGAGGTGTGGGAGGGGAGAGAAGAGGCAGAAACCTGGGAGGTGGCAGAAGAAACTTGGGAGGGGACAGGGGAGGAAGGCACAATACAAGGAGGAGGATGAACCTCCACACTTGTAACAGAGCCAATAAAAGGGGAAGACCCAGGTACAGAGACCGGGAAGGTAAAGTGTGGAGGTGGATGAAGGGAAGGAGGGGTTAAAGGAGATTTTTTGGACTTCTGAGAAGTAGAGGGATGATTGGGAGGTGTCGTACGAGGTCTTGTCGATACTGGGGTTTGTGAGAGAGAATACAAAGAAGTGAGAACAGACTGAGGTGTTGAAGTAGGGACGTCTGAGCCCAGGACAGCAAAAGAATTAGATACAGGAGTGACTATGGGACTGGCAACCGCAGAGGAGGCTGCAGAAGATGGGATCCTAGAATTGGGGGACGTTTTGAAACACGAGAATAAGAAACACAGGGTAGTCTCCCTTGGAGACAGAGATGAGAAACCGCCATAGCATAAGGGAGACCTTCTGCTTTTTTGAGGCAACGAATTTCCCACTCATTTAAGCAGACCTGGCAACAGCGACAGTACGAAGGGTGAGCCTCATGACAATTAAGGCAAGAGGGAGGTCGACTCCAAGACGTATTAGAATGGTCATCGGCACCACAGATTGGGCATTCGGCTATAGATCTGCAATATTTTGCTGGGTGGCCAAATCGCCAGCAATTTCTACACTGTTGCAGTGTAGGGATCACCTTTCGAACTTGTAATCGATGTCCTGCTATATAAACAGAGGATGGGAGTTCACAGCTGTCAAAAGTTAAATGAGCCACATTGCAAGGGTATCGTCTCCGCCCGTGGGCAGGAAGAACATAAGTGTCTACCTTGAGAATTGGGAGATCTTGAAGTTCCAGCTGTTCGAGAATGTCATTGCCACATGTCTGGAAATTCTGTTGGACTATGGTATGGGGCAGAATGACAGTACCACTACAAGAATTGAGGGAATGATGTTTTTTGATAGTGATAGGAATAGTATCGATATGCGAAAGAAGAGAAAGATCAAGAGCTTGGGTAGCATTCTGGACTGTGATGATGCGTGTACCACTCTGAAGAGCATGAAAGGAAATATCTCTACCAACATGGCATAGGAGCTCTTTGCCAATACTGTGGTCGGAAAGATAGGCAGTAGAAGTCGGTCTTAAAGTAAAGAATTTAGTCCATTGTGTGGTCTGAAACCGAGTGTGGAGAGGGAGTGCATAACGTGTCGGTCTTTTCCGAGTAGAATGGGAAGGTAACGAAGTAACATCATCGGGAGATTGTCGTTGGCGTTTAGAAGTGGGACCAGAGTTGGTCCGATGTAGGACGGGCTGGGGATTCGAAAATTGTCACACCGTAGAGGAAGAGGGCGGAAGCATAATCAAAGGAGAGCGGAGGTCAGACAAATTGAAGGAGTCAGTCAAAACCCCGGCACCTGAAGCGGGTGACGAAACAGCACCAGCAAGAGGTACAGGGGCCTTAGGAGTGTCCGAAGAGTGGCCAAAAGACGAGGCGAGTCAGAACGGGGTGTGGTAACAATAAGGGGCCTGGGGGTAGTGGGGTCATGGATTGGGGACTCCATGGTTAGGTTACTCCTTTTTTTTTTGTTTATAAGAAAAAAAAGAAAGAAAAGAAATAAAAATAAAAAAAAGAATAAAAAAAGGGGGGACCGGGGAGGGATAGTTCCTAGGAGGAATGAAAGGGCCAGAAATCTCCCTCTGTGTCCAAGAGGACCTCAGCACCACATGTAGTGCAGATGAAGCATGGAACCCGTGCAATACCCTACCCTTCATGCCAGTAAACCAGCAATCTGGGATAGCAACCTCACATCTGCCAAGCTACCTCTGTGGACAAAAGAGAGGGCGGCAGGATATCCACCACAAAGCATACCTCCTTCGGCCATCACCCCCAGAATCCAAAAGGTGGCTTCCAGAGATACACCCGACGCTCGAAAGACACCCAAAGCCACCCTCCGGGATACCGGAGAGAGATCAGGACATCCCCAGGTGATCCAGATTCCACGGCAAACTACGCCACAGCCAAGAGCCTCAATGGAATGCGATGGACCCCGGTACCCTTTTCCCTACCTAGGAACTAGTGCTCCTGTGGGAAAAATCCTAAAGGCCAAAAAGAGGAAGGGCAAAAGTGAGGGGTGGGGAGGAGGAGGAGGAAAGGAAAAAGGGGGAGGATGTGATAGGGAAGGGGAGATTGGGGGTAATTAGGTTCGGTCCGAGGAAGGAGACCGACAGGTCTAATTCCTCAGACCAAGAGCCTCTTCACCACGCCAAGGAGCCCCCCTTGAAGAGGTTACATGGACACAGAGGGTATATATAGGCTTAAGAGTGAGATGTAATACTAATGGTCGTAGTAGTAATACATGTGGTAGAACAATTAACTTTCACATGAGTAAAAGGTTATTGGGTAGCATAAAAATAGGTTAGATAAATATTTCTGTTAGTGGTTGGATTTGAGAAGGCCTGTTTCAGTGTTAGGAACGACTATGTGATGGCAGGGTTAATTGTTTTGAGGAGGATTTTTGCTAATACTTCAGAGTTGAAGAAGCTGCCTTTATTTTCCTTGACTGTTAGAAACAGCGATTAATGATTCAAGGCATTTACGTCTGGAGATTAGGTTCTCTGATCACTAGTTGGGCGTCGTTGAATTTCATGTGATTGGTGGAATTCCAGTGTTGTACACAGGCATTGTTCAAGTTATCTTTCCTACATGCATTGTGCTCATTGAGATGTGTTTCAAGGGTTCCTTGCTGTTTCATCTACATATATTCTGTCACAGCCTCCACAAGGTATAGTGCAAGTCCTGCAGTGACTGGTTTGTGGTGGTTCGATTTTTGTCCTGGTTAGATTATTATGATAAAAAAGAAGCGCTAAGCCACAAGGGCTATACAGTGCTGTCCTGGTTAGATCCGTTGTGGAAGTGCTGGATGCGATGGCAACTAATGTTAATTTGTGCAAGTACCTTAGAAACCTTCAGTGCAACCTGGCTGTTGGGAAGAATTATAACTTTGTTAGGAGTGGTGTTGGTGCGTTGGATTCCCCAATCAGTGTCATCTTAGCCAGCTTGTATATGGAGCACCTGGAAGCTGAACGCTTCACCAACATCATCCCCACCAGCATTACTTGGTTACATTATGTGGATGACATCCTCATAACTCCCAAATGTTTGGATATATGGAATTTTCAGGCAAGGCTCAGTACAGTTGAACCAGCTATCCAGTTTACACTTGAAGAGCCCAATGGCAGGTTACCTTTTCTTGACGTCCTCATTCACAAAGTAGATCGTAATCTTAATATTTCAAGTTTACCATAAACCTACAAACAAAAATGATCTCACCCACTTCTATTCCAGTCAAGATACTAAAACCAAAAGATGCATCATCATCATCGGATTTTTCCTAAGAGCATACCGATTTTGTAGTCCTGAGTTTTTTGACGAGGCCTGTAAGTAGCAGCACCAGTGTGGCACGCATTATGAACCCATGGTCGTTCTTGACCATGATTGACTGAAAAAAACTTGGTCTCTCTCAGGAGCAGAACACAGAATAAAATAATTATAATAAAAAAGAAGCGCTAAGCCACAAGGGCTATACAGCAACACAGAATAAAAACATATATATACGTGTGGACATGTACAAAAAGAAAACTTCCTACAAGGAGGGAAGAAAAAAAAAGTGTGCTAAATATCATGGCGCAAGGCAGTGAGCTTCTGTGGGCGTCACTGTACGCCTTCCTGCGTCTGGACAGATACTACACTACAGGAGACATCGCTGCGGTCAAGCTATGACGTATCAGGGTATGGTCTCATCTGGAATGGTGAAGCAGTCATAGTAGTTGCTGCAGGGTTCACTGAACCTGGGGCACAACTTGCTGGTGCCCTCAAGTGAGGCGTTGTCAGTATTTGGCAACTGGGCAGGACTACTTTTGACAGCGACTCAGGAGGAAATTTCTCGACTGGTACTATCGCTGGGGCTGTCACTACCGGCGAGAGTGGAGCGAGTTGCAGCAGAGACGACTCAGGCGAGGGAGCAGTAGCAGCATACACTAACCGGATTGAGTGGGCTAGCAGTCAGTGACATACTTTGTGCAGGCTGTTCACTGAAGCTGTGACATGAGCCTGCCAACAGAGCTACTGTGGCTTGGTGTCATCCTCTCGACAGAGTTCAAGTCATAGCATGGCTTAGTCTAAGCACCCTCAGACTGGTTTTCTACACATAACTGCACTCTCACAGGAGGTGGAGTGAAACGAGTCTCAACAGTGGTCAGTGGTCAGTGGTCAGTCGTCACGTGAGGTCACAGACCCTGAGCTGCTTTGGGGATTACCGTGGATGGTTACAAAGCATGGCTTGCTTCTGCAGTGTTTTAAAAATTGAGGTTGGAGAGTTGAAGGAGGAGGTCTTGCTTCTCCAGGAGGAGATTAGGAGGCTGAAGGTCCACCTCAATGGGTCTGGGAGAGAGTGTGATGTGGCTGGAGTTGTGGGGAATGAGGCTTCTAGCAGTGAGGTGCAGTCTGTCTCTCGCTGTGAGGAGGCTGTAGGTGGGGAGGTAGCAACGGCTACCAGCAGTGAGGTGCAGTCCAGCACCTGCTACAAGTGGCGAGTGGTAACCAGTAATGGGAGGAGAATCAGAATAAGGAAAGTTAAGAGTGAAGATCTGAAGGTAGGAAATCGCTTCTCTGTTCTTCAGGATGAATGTACTTCAGTGGCCAGTGAAGGTGAGGGTACTACTGCCCCTGCTAACAGAGGTAAGCACATTCTTGTGGTTGGTGACTCTCAGGTAAGATATATTGACCGTACTTTTTGTAATAGGAATAAGAAGATGAGAGATAGAGTGTGCTTCCCTGGAGCTGGTGTTGGGGACATAGTTAACAGGCTGGATAATATCATGTCAGGTAATGGGAACAAGCCCATTATCTGTCTCAGTGCTGGTGGAAATGATATTGGGAAGGGTAGGAGAGAAGAGCTGCTAGATAAGTACATGTCAGCTATAGATTTTATTAAGTCTCAGGGAGGGGTTCCAATCATATGTAGCATCTTGCCTTGATGAGGAGTAGAAAATGAATGGTTGTCTAAGGCAATTGGTGTAAATTGCTGGCTAGACAGATACTGCAAGGAACTTGCAATCCCATTCATTGACAACTGGAACAACTTTTATGGCAAACATGATATGTATGCAAGGGATAGGGTACATCTCTCTGCGGCTGGGGTGGTAGCACTTGCAAACTCAATTGAGAAGGCCATTGGTGAAATGCCTATGATTTTAAACTGATAGAAGATAGAGGTATGGGTGTGTGTGGGAAACAAGCAGGTTGCAACACTAGGGTTGGAAACAGTAAATGTATAAAAGGCATTCAGCATGAAGTTATAAATAAAGACAATAGATCAGGTCAGCAAACAAAGGGGGACAGAAGAGGGCAGCAAGGGACTAGCTCCCTTAAGGTTTACTATACTAATAGCAGGAGTGTAAGAAATAAGATAGATGAGCTAAGATTAATTGCAAGTGCAGGAAACATAGATATTATTTGTGAAGGCTTACTCAGCCCTGTAACAACTTCAGACAGTATTACCAAGGCTGGCTCCTCCTCAGGGAAATTAATGAATAGAAAAAGAAATAAAAACTGACAAACATAAACACTTTATTATTTAGAAAATATAAAATATAAAACACTTAAATATGAAGTATTAATCCTACATTAAAGAAAATGAAAAATGAAAAATATAAATGATAACTGAATTCAACGCTAATATAAATGTATATAAAACGTGGGTGTCTGGTGTTGGTGACACTGCGTGTTGTTGAAATCATAGCCGTTGCTGATGATGGGGGGAGTGGTCGCAGGTGTTGATGACAACCCACCGGCTCGTTCTTCACAGATTTTCTAGCTTTCAATAATCCTTCCAGATGACAGGAAAGCAGGTTTTCTCCACTGCAATGATGAGGGGTTATATCCTGCTACTTGCATATACAAACAGGTAAGTGGATCAAAATTTGGGACATCTCAGAACGTTAGTCCGTCTCCTTCAATTCTACTCGTTGATTGGCAGGTGACCCTATCTGTCTTCCAAGCTGGAAAGATAGGCAGGTTACCCACGTCTTAAGAAATCACTCTCCATGATAAGTACAATACCTAAAAGATGTGGTGATTATTACAACAGTCAACTTAGAGCAAGACTGAAAGGACTAAGTTTATTATTGGTCAAAAGTGAAGCTTTCAACCAATAAATCCACTAGAATACAAGGCAGGCATGTACTTACAGTAGTGCTGGGAGCTGTGAGTCTAGTGATTACTGTTTGGACCGGCGCCCCACACATCACCTTTTTTTGGGGGGGGAAGGAGGAGGGGAAGGGATAGCGGGAGCTAGACTGGGCTTTGGTCTGAGCCCTAGTCAAGACATTTATGGTATCGGAGATATCTTCACTTTCATCTAACAAGTGAACCGGTGATCCTACTACCTCGCTTTCGAGAGTAGCATCACTGGTTTTTAATCCCACATGAATCTCGCGAGACATTGTCTCATCTGAACTTTCGAGGGTCTTCTCTGATTCTACAGGAAGAAGATCTGAAAATCTTATGTTCATCTTTGGTGATGAAAGGTCAATCTCAGAAGGAAGAATGGCACCTTTTACATTACCTATTAGTACAGAGCAAGAAGTGATGGGAGCTAGTACGGCTTCAGACCAACCTGTGAACCATTTAGACCTAATGTAACAACGGATGGTAGGAAAAGTGTCCGTACGGCCCAAGTAGTCTGAAAGTATAGCAGAGGAATGAGTTTCTTTAAGGTTAGGGAACAGCTTATCAGAAATGACTATACATGTGCATCCAGTGTCTCGTAAAATGGTAGATACATTAAGTCCATTAACTGTTCCTGAACAGAAGGGTGCTTGGTCATTACAGTCTTTAAAACATCTTCCAACTTTTTGGACTTTCTTAGAAGGACAATCTGGACGTTTATGTCCCTTAACACCACACAAATGACAAACAGGAATAAAAGAAGTCATTTTACTTTCCACTAGAGGCTTTGATTTCTTAAGGTCTGATGAACCCTTGCCCTTAGGGTTCGATCCCTTTAGGTCTTTATAGGAATTGTGAGCCTCAGCATACAGGTCAGCAGCCTCAGCAACTTCCTCAGCTTTAATCAGGTTACGTTCTCTAATGAATGTTCGTATCTGGTGAGGAAGAGCTGTCAGGAACTGGTCAGCAACCATGAAGTCTCTAAGAGATTCATAACTGTGATTAATTCCTGAACTCTCTATCCAAAAGTCGAACAAACGATAGAGTGTTACCTGTAACTGTTGAAAGTTCTGGCCAGGCTGTAAGGTGGCATACCTGAAATCTTTCCTGTAAGAATTAGTGATTTTTTTTATATGCTTTAAGGATTGCCTTCTTCAGTAGGTTATAATTACATATAATATCCTGCGACAAAGTTACATAGATATTCAAAGTGGTACCAGAAAATAACATTCCTAAGCTAGTAGCCCAGGTGTCAGCAGGCCATTCACAGAGGGTAGCGGTATTTTCAAACCTGATAATGTATGAAGTTATGTCTTCCCCTCTGTGAAGGGAGGTAAATTGGGTGTTGGAATATGTGCACTAGCTGCATGATGTTCAATTACTCCTTCCTCTAATTGTTGTTGTGTAAGAGTTAACTTTTTATTCTCTAATTCAAGGCGAGCTTTTTCGAGCTCACGATCCTTTTCTCTCTCTATTAACTCAAGTTCTCTAGCTTTTTCCTCAACTTCTCTATCCTTTGCTCTTTCCTCAAGTTCTCTTATTTTAGCCTGTTTCTCACATATTTTAGCCTTTTCCTCACGTATTTTAGCCTGTTCCTCACGTTCTCTAGCTCTTTCTTCACGATCAAGTCTATCACGCTCCTTTTTGTCTTCTCTTTCTCTTTCTAACCATCTTTCTTGGATTTCTCTCTTAATTCTCTCTCTCTCCTTTTTCTCTTCTCTTTCGATTGTCTCTCTCTCCTTTTCTTCTTCTCTTTCCCTTTCTAACTGTCTCTCTTCTCTCTCAATTCTCTCTCTTTCAAGTCTTTCCTGGATCTTAGCACTAATGAAAGATTCTAAATTTTTCCCTGTTATTCCTAACTTACTTCCAGCATTCATCCAAAACTGGTATTCCTCCATACTTGCAAGAATAACTTAAACTATCAGGGGAAATGAAACGGGTATTAAAGAAAACAGGGGGTTCAATTCCTGCTCCGCTCAAACTGTAAATAAACCAGAGGGCTCGATCCCTACTTCAATTAAACAATATGTATTAATTAAAACGAAGGGTTCTATGCTGGCTCCGAGCAAACAGTAAGTAGAATGGGGTCACTTGGCCATCCAATCTTCGCACCAACAAATCAAGAGTGTCCTACGACAGTTCCCTTGATAAAATAAAGAGCTCAATGAAACAAATTGTCACTGGAAAATCTCGGGTCCCTAGAGTCTAATCCTCCAAAGTGTTTCAAGCTCACACAAAAATAGATGGCAGAATTAACTAGTATTCCTGCCTTGACTTGACTTACAATAAATTAAGACTATAACAATCACCAAATCTTTTAAATACCTGTACTGTAGTCCTACCATAGAGAATGATTACTCATGGCTGGTGGTAACCATCTGTGGTATGCGGCGTTGAAGTTCCAATGGTAGATTCGAGATGGAGTTGAATCTTGATTCAGTAGAGTTGATCCTGGCAAGGTCACCACTTGTGAAGGCTTACTCAGCCCTGTAACAACTTCAGACAGTATTACCAAGGCTGGCTCCTCCTCAGGAAAATTAATGAATAGAAAAAGAAATAAAAACTGACAAACATAAACACTTTATTATTTAGAAAATATAAAATATAAAACACTTAAATATGAAGTATTAATCCTACATTAAAGAAAATGAAAAATGAAAAATATAAATGATAACTGAATTCAACACTAATATAAATGTATGTAAAACGTGGGTGTCTGGTGTTGGTGACACCTGGAGTTTACCTGGAGAGAGTTTCTGGGGTCAACGCCCCCGCGGCCCGGTCTGTGACCAGGCCTCCTGGTGGATCAGCGCCTGATCAACCAGGCTGTTGCTGCTGGCTGCATGCAAACCAACGTACGAGCCACAGCCCGGCTGATCAGGAACTGACTTTAGGTGCTTGTCCAGTGCCAGCTTGAAGACTGCCAGGGGTCTGTTGGTAATCCCCCTTATGTGTGCTGGGAGGCAGTTGAACAGTCTCGGGCCCCTGACACTTATTGTATGGTCTCTTAACGTGCTAGTGACACCCCTGCTTTTCATTGGGGGGATGGTGCATCGTCTGCCAAGTCTTTTGCTTTCGTAGTGAGTGATTTTCGTGTGCAAGTTCGGTACTAGTCCCTCTAGGATTTTCCAGGTGTATATAATCATGTATCTCTCCCTCCTGCGTTCCAGGGAATACAGGTTTAGAAACCTCAAGCGCTCCCAGTAATTGAGGTGTTTTATCTCCGTTATGCGCGCCGTGAAAGTTCTCTGTACATTTTCTAGGTCGGCAATTTCACCTGCCTTGAAAGGTGCTGTTAGAGTGCAGCAATATTCCAGCCTGCGTGTTGTTGAAATCGTAGCCGTTGCTGATGATGGGGGGGGGGGGGTCGCAGGTGTTGATGAGAACCCACCGGCTCGTTCTTCACAGATTTTTTAGCTTTCAATAATCCTTCCAGATGACAGGAAAGCAGGTTTTCTCCACTGCAATGATGAGGAGTTATATCCTGCTACTTGCATACACAAACAGGTAAGTGAATCAAAATTTAGGACATCTCAGAACGTTAGTCCGTCTCCTTCAATTCTACTCGTTGATTGGCAGGTGACCCTCTCTGTCATCCAAGCTGGAAAGATAGACAGGTTACCCACTGCTTAAGAAATCACTCTCCATGATAAGTACAATACCTAAAAGACGTGGTGATTATTACAACAGTCAACTTAGAGCAAAACTGAAAGGACTAAGTTTATTATTGGTCAAAAGTGAAGCTTTCAACCAATAAATCCACTAGAATACAAGGCAGGCATGGTGAAGCTGGAGATTTTGTCCAGGTAGTCGGGAATTATACGCAGGAAGGAATACATATAAATGACCTCATAGGGGATAGGAGCCATAGTAGGGAAACAAGTGTAGTCAAAGATAAGATAAAACCAATATTGCAAACTAGAAATACCGCAGGAAATAGCAAACAAGAGGACTCCAATAGCAATAGTGAGGATAAATTACCAAAAACAACTGGTGGGAGCTCCATTGTTGGTGCTAGGGAGGATAGAAGTAAGACAGGGAAACATGCACCAACAGGGAATACAGTCACAGAAACCCAAGGCAAGTGGAAACCAAGCCTGTGCACATACTATGCACTTGGTATCTGCTGGCATGGGAAATCTGGAAAAACAGATGGGACGTGCAACTATGACCACCCTAGAAAATGCCATGCCCATATGACAACAGGAAAATGCAAACTCCCTTCCTGTAAGCTTTTTCACCCTGAAATGTGTATCTCTTCAGTACAGGAAAGACTGTGCTATAACTTAAATTGCCAGGCATACCATCTAAAGGGGAGAAAAAGATACAAAACATCCAGGCCATGGGAAAACCTGGGTAGCCACAGCCACTCAAGAGGGAGAGGTTTTTTAGTGCCAGGAAGGAAAAAAAACTGGCAGGAAATGGCAGAAATCGTACACCAAATCCAGTCATTCCTGGAGTGGAACCACAGTCGATGGCCTCCACTCCAAACTAACAGATACAGATACTAATGCCGGAAAAAAAATCCCCCCCCAGTACCAACAATACCACCAGTCCGATAACATTCTTCTTTGCAAATATACAGGGTCTAAAGCCAGCAACAAACAACAAAATACCTTTCATCCGTGGACTGCTTGCAGAGGCAAAGGCAATGTTCGCGGCTTTCACTGAGACCCACATAAAGGATCACTTGGACAATGAAATATGGATCCCAGGTTACAACCTATACAGATGTGACAGAGTGAACAGGCAAAAGGGGGGGGGTTGGCCTGTACATTGCAGAGTCACTTGTTTGCACAGAACTGCTTAATGCCTCAAATGACGTAGTGGAAGTTTTAGCAGTAAAGGTCGAGAACCAAAACCTAGTCATTGTGGTAGTCTACAAGCCTCCGGATGCAACATCCCAGCAATTCCAGGAACAGCTGTTAAAAATTGACCACTGTCTGGAAAATCTTCCAGCTCCTGCACCCAACATCTTGCTCCTGGGGGATTTCAACTTAAGGCACCTAAAATGGAGGAATATAGCAAATAATATTGTTGCAGTAATAACACCAGGAGGCAGCTCTGATGAAAACTCACACTCACACGAGCTTTTAAATCTCTGCACAAAATTCAATTTAAACCAGCAAATAATAGAGCCTACTAGACTGGAGAATACACTAGACCTCATATTCACTAACAATGATGATCTGATAAGAAATGTCACCATATCAAAAACAATATACTCAGATCACAACATAATTGAGGTTCAGACATGTATGCGAGGAGCCCCAGACCGACAAAATGAGACTAGTCACGAGGGAGCATTCACCAAATTCAACTTCAATAACAAAAACATAAAGTGGGACCAAGTAAACCAAGTCCTAACCGATATAAGCTGGGAAGATATACTAAGCAACACAGACCCAAACTTATGCCTAGAACAGATTAACTCGGTGGCACTCGATGTATGCACAAGGCTTATTCCTCTAAGAAAAAGGAGGAGTAGATGTAAAATAGAAAGAGACAGGCGCTCCCTTTACAGGCGACGGAAAAGAATAACAGAGCGGCTAAAAGAGGTCAATATATCTGAAATGCGCAGGGAGACACTGGTCAGAGAAATAGCAAACATCGAACTTAAGCTAAAAGAATCCTTTAGGAGTCAGGAATCGCGGGAAGAACTAAAAGCTATAAATGAAATCGAAAGAATCCCAAAGTATTTCTTCTCCTATGCCAAATCAAAATCGAGAACAACGCCCAGTATTGGGCCCCTACTTAAACAAGATGGGTCCTACACAGATGACAGCAAGGAAATGAGTGAGCTACTCAAGTCCCAATATGACTCAGTTTTTAGCAAGCCGCTAACCAGACTGAGAGTCGAAGATCAAAATGAATTTTTTATGAGAGAGCCACAAAATTTGATTAACACAAGCCTATCCGATGTTATCCTGACGCCAAATGACTTCGAACAGGCGATAAATGACATGCCCATGCACTCTGCCCCAGGGCCAGACTCATGGAACTCTGTGTTCATCAAGAACTGCAAGAAGCCCCTATCACGAGCCTTTTCCATCCTATGGAGAGGGAGCATGGACACGGGGGTCGTCCCTCAGTTACTAAAAACAACAGACATAGCCCCACTCCACAAAGGGGGCAGTAAAGCAACAGCAAAGAACTACAGACCAATAGCACTAACATCCCATATCATAAAAATCTTTGAAAGGGTCCTAAGAAGCAAGATCACCACCCATCTAGAAACCCATTAGTTACACAACCCAGGGCAACATGGGTTTAGAACAGGTCGCTCCTGTCTGTCTCAGCTACTGGATCATTACGACAAGGTCCTAAATGCACTAGAAGACAAAAAGAATGCAGATGTAATATATACAGACTTTGCAAAAGCCTTCGACAAGTGTGACCATGGCGTAATAGCGCACAAAATGCGCGCTAAAGGAATAACAGGAAAAGTCGGTCGATGGATCTATAATTTCCTCACTAACAGAACACAGAGAGTAGTCGTCAACAGAGTAAAGTCCGAGGCAGCTACGGTGAAAAAGCTCTGTTCCACAAGGCACAGTACTAGCTCCCATCTTGTTCCTCATCCTCATATCCGACATAGACAAGGATGTCAGCCACAGCACCGTGTCTTCCTTTGCAGATGACACCCGAATCTGCATGACAGTGTCTTCCATTGCAGACACTGCAAGGCTCCAGGCGGACATCAACCAAATCTTTCAGTGGGCTGCGGAAAACAATATGAAGTTCAACGATGAGAAATTTCAATTACTCAGATATGGTAAACATGAGGAAATTAAATCTTCATCAGAGTACAAAACAAATTCTGGCCACGAAATAGAGCGAAACACCAACGTCAAAGACCTGGGAGTGATTATGTCGGAGGATCTCACCTTCAAGGACCATAACATTGTATCAATCGCATCTGCTAGAAAAATGACAGGATGGATAATGAGAACCTTCAAAACTAGGGAGGCCAAGCCCATGATGACACTCTTCAGGTCACTTGTTCTATCTAGGCTGGAATATTGCTGCACTCTAACAGCACCTTTCAAGGCAGGTGAAATTGCCGACCTAGAAAATGTACAGAGAACTTTCACAGCGCGCATAACGGAGATAAAACACCTCAATTACTGGGAGCGCTTGAGGTTTCTAAACCTGTATTCCCTGGAACGCAGGAGGGAGAGATACATGATTATATACACCTGGAAAATCCTAGAGGGACTAGTACCGAACTTGCACACGAAAATCACTCACTACGAAAGCAAAAGACTTGGCAGACGATGCACCATCCCCCCAATGAAAAGCAGGGGTGTCACTAGCACGTTAAGAGACCATACAATAAGTGTCAGGGGCCCGAGACTGTTCAACTGCCTCCCAGCACACATAAGGGGGATTACCAACAGACCCTTGGCAGTCTTCAAGCTGGCACTGGACAAGCACCTAAAGTCGGTTCCTGATCAGCCGGGCTGTGGCTCGTACGTTGGTTTGCGTGCAGCCAGCAGCAACAGCCTGGTTGATCAGGCGCTGATCCACCAGGAGGCCTGGTCACAGACCGGGCCGCGGGGGTGTTGACCCCCGAAACTCTCTCCAGGTAAACTCCAGGTAAACTTACAGTAGTGCTGGGAGCTGTGAGTCTAGTGATTACTGTTTGGACCGGAGCCCCACACATCACCTTTTTTTGGGGGGGGAAGGAGGAGGGGAAGGGATAGCGGGAGCTAGACTGACCCTACCTTAACAAGGAGCCGGCAATCAAACTATCACTTTTAGGGTGGGGGAAAAAAGGCGGGAATAGCGAGAGCTAGACTTACCTTACCTTAACAAGTAGCCGGCAAGCAAGCTATCACTTTCGGGGAGGGGGAAAAAGGGGGGGGATAGCGTGAGCTGGACTTACCCTACCTTAACAAGTAGCCGGCAATGAAACTATCGCTACTCCTATCTATTGAACTTTTCCCTCACATATTGCTATAACAGAGACCTGGCTCAATCTGATAGAGAGATGCCCTCTGAATGTCACATACAAGGCTATAAATTATTCCACACTGACAGGGTCAACAGGAAGGGTGGTGGAGTAGCAATGTATGTCAGAGACAATTTAAATTGTTGTGTTAGACAAGATATAAAATTAGAAGCGTCAGCCACTGAATCTGTTTGGTTACAGCTTCTCGAGGGCCGAGAAAAACTAATTTTGGGTGTGATTTACAGGGCCCCAAATCTTGATAGGGAGTGCAGTAAACTTCTATGGGACGAAATTTGTAAGGCATCTACATACGAAAATGTTGTGCTAATGGGAGATTTCAACTATAGACAGATTGACTGGAGCAATTTGACAGGAAATTTAGAGTCAGGTGACTTTCTTGATACGATCCAGGATTGTTTTTTAAAACAGTTTGTGACAGAGCCAACTATGGGAAATAACCTCCTTGACTTGGTTCTTGCCAGTAGGGAAACACTAATTAATAATCTTGAGGTTAATGATGAGCTTGGGGAAAGTGATCACAAATCACTCAGTTTTAATATATCATGGAATTCCCCTAATAATGGCAATCAAGTCTCCATCCCTGACTTTCGCTTGGCTGATTTCATAGGACTGAAAAATTACTTACGTGGGCTGAACTGGAATGACCTGACTAAGGGTCAGGTAGGTGGGGATGGTTGCCGATATGACGCTTTCCAGGGCATAGTTCTAGCTGCTCAGTCAAATTATGTTCCAAATAGGGAAATCAGATCAAACAAAAATGATCCTAAATGGATGAACAATAGATTAAAATATCTGATTGGTCAAAAGAGAGGCATATATAGGCAAATCAAAAGAGGAGAGGGGCAATTAAGAAATCGATATATTCAGTTAAAGAGAGAAATAAAAAAGGGAATTAGAAAAGCAAAAAGAGATTATGAGGTTAAAGTTGCAAGAGAATCGAAGACTAACCCAAAAGGATTCTTTCAGGTATACAGAAGTAAGATCAGGGACAAAATAGGCTCACTCAAAAGTTCCTCGGGTCAGCTCACTGACAGTGATAAGGAAATGTGTAGAATTTTTAACACATACTTCCTCTCAGTTTTTACACAGGAGGATACCAGCGATATTCCAGAAATGATAAATTATGTAGAACAGGACGACAATAAACTGTGCACGATTAGCGTCACAAGTGACATGGTCCTTAGGCAAATAGATAAATTAAAACCTAACAAATCCCCAGGCCCTGATGAACTGTATGCAAGGGTTCTAAAGGAATGTAAAGAGGAGCTTGGCAAACCTTTGGCTAATCTTTTCAGCATATCACTACAAACTGGCATGGTGCCAGATAAGTGGAAAATGGCAAATGTGATACCTATTTTCAAAGCAGGTGACAGGTCCTTAGCTTCGAACTATAGACCAATAAGCCTAACCTCCATAGTGGGAAAATTTATGGAATCAGTAATTGCCGAGGCAGTTCGTAGCCACCTTGAAAAGCATAAATTAATCAATGAATCTCAGCATGGTTTTACAAAGGGGCGTTCCTGCCTTTCGAATTTATTAACTTTTTTCACTAAGGTATTTGAGGAGGTAGATCATGGTAATGAATATGATATTGTGTATATGGACTTCAGTAAGGCTTTTGACAGGGTCCCACATCAGAGACTATTGAGGAAAATTAAGGCACATGGAATAGGAGGAGAAATTTTTTCCTGGATAGAGGCATGGTTGACAAATAGGCAGCAGAGAGTTTGCATAAATGGGGAGAAATCAGAGTGGGGAAGCGTCACGAGCGGTGTTCCACAGGGGTCAGTGTTGGGCCCCCTGCTGTTCACAATCTACATAAACGACATAAATGAGGGCATAAAGAGCGACATCAGCAAGTTTGCCGGTGACACCAAAATAGGCCGTTGAATTCATTCTGACGAGGACATTCGAGCATTCCAGGAAGATTTGAATAGACTGATGCAGTGGTCGGAGAAGTGGCAGATGCAGTTTAATATAGACAAATGCAAAGTTCTAAATGTTGGACAGGACAATAACCATGCCACATATAAACTAAACAATGTAGATCTTAATATTACGGATTGCGAAAAAGATTTAGGAGTTCTGGTTAGCAGTAATCTGAAACCAAGACAACAGTGCATAAGTGTTCGCAATAAAGCTAATAGAATCCTTGGCTTCATATCAAGAAGCATAAATAATAGGAGTCCTCAGGTTGTTCTTCAACTCTATACATCCTTGGTTAGGCCTCATTTAGATTATGCTGCACAGTTTTGGTCACCGTATTACAGAATGGATATAAATGCTCTGGAAAATGTACAAAGGAGGATGACAAAGTTGATCCCATGTATCAGAAACCTTCCCTATGAGGATAGACTAAGGGCCCTGAATCTGCACTCTCTAGAAAGACGTAGAATTAGGGGGGGATATGATTGAAGTGTATAAATGGAAGACAGGAATAAATAAAGGGGATGTAAATAGTGTGCTGAAAATATCTAGCCTAGACAGGACTCGCAGCAATGGTTTTAAGTTGGAAAATTTCAGATTCAGGAAGGATATAGGAAAGTACTGGTTTGGTAATAGAGTTGTGGATGAGTGGAACAAACTCCAAAGTACAGTTATAGAGGCCAGAACGTTGTGCAGCTTTAAAAATAGGTTGGATAAATACATGAGTGGATGTGGGTGGGTGTGAGTTGGACCTGATAGCTTGTGCTACCAGGTCGGTTGCCGTGTTCCTCCCTTAAGTCAATGTGACCTGACCTGACTAGGTTGGGTGCCGGTAGGACACTTGGACCTGCCTCGCATGGGCCAGTAGGCCTTCTGCAGTGTTCCTTCGTTCTTATGTTCTTAACAGGGAGTCATAGGGACAGCTCAGGCTGCGCTATGGCATCTACGAGTGGCGAGCACAAGAGCTCTCTGTACATGAGAGCTCAGACGCTTGTAAACTAACGCCTGAGATGACGAGTGTCAGTCGTCAAACGGTCACAACAAAGTGATATGTAACACGAGGGTGTTACTTATGGTCTGGGCTCAGACCACACTGTAGTCTACACACACATCTGGGCTCAGGCCACACATCGGGACACTTGGAAAACTGCACACACCCGCACTGCACATGTGGTTTCAACATGGCTTGCACTAACAAATGATGTTTTTCTGTGCAAAAGTCGTTACTAAGACATTCACGAACATATGAGAACGCTGAGAGGAATTAACACGTAACATACCTTCTCTCAATCGATCTCAATACTAAATACAAATTGCTCACTATGAAACTATAACACTGTCGATGTGACATGATGTCAGGCGTGACGTGAGGGATGTGGGGAGACATCGTGAGGTGATGTCAGGGCAGACGTTCAGGGTGACGTCGGGCAGACGTCCTGGGTGATGTCAGGCAGATGTCCTGGGTGATGTCTGGCAGACATCGTGAGGTGACATCAGGTGACGTCAGGCAATGTCATGGAGTGACGTTGCAAGGTGATGCCAGGCAGCAGACAACAGCATATGGCTTTGGACATCTGGCTTGGTAACTCACGTGGCTCACTGCACATGGCCTTATCCACACGTATCTTCGAGTGACCTCGGGCACTCTGATACACAGCTCTGGCAAAGAATTCACACTGAATTCCTAGAATAACAGCAGAGAATTTGAGAGTGTGGTGCTGTATGGTAGTGCGAGATGAGTATGGGTGAACAAGGCAAGGTGTGTATGGTGGAGCCAGGACCACATACACATGTGGAGAATCAGCCACACTGGACGCAGAGCACCACACAAACTCACCTCTGATTTGGAAATAAATGGTATAAAATACCGACACAATGGCAATATAAACACAAATGCAGTATAATGTGATCCTTTATTGACTACGTTTCGCCCACACAGTGGGCTTTTTCAAGTCACAAACAGAACTACCTGGGGTGGAAGGAACGCGAGTATTTATAGTCCAGCTGAGGTCAGGTGAAGAATGCTGCATCTGATGATGTACCAGTTAGGCCTGAGTGGTTGAGGGGAGAGGACGTGTGTGTGTAGAGGGAAGTCCTAGGCCTTCTATATCAGAACTGCTTATCTCACCCGACTGATAACTCATCATGCAACAAATATCGTTGGAGCGCAGCTGAATTGCTGCTGGAACTCTTATGTGTGAACTGTGACTAGTGATATACCTAGTGAAACACAAACATCTTGATTTGAAGTGGCTGTAGGAGGCTACACCTTCACTCCACCTTGCCTCCCTCCCCTCCCTCCTCGATTTGGAACTCAGCCATTCGCCTCTATTTACTTATGGTCTAGAGGCGGTTTTTGCCAGACCACATAAATGCTTGAGTGCCGTGTCAGTCCTCTGTGCCGCACTCCACTCACCTTACGAAGTCTCCTGTGTGCCTACCTGCCTGCTACAAGCAAATATCCTAGTGGTTGTGTTAATTGCTGCAGATTTGTTGTAACTATTTGCACGAGTGGATTTCACTGACTTAGGACATTGTGCTACCATCAGTACCAACGTAGGCTTAAAATGAGTGAGGAATGTCTGGCCTGCTGGGTGACCTTGAAAATGGCACTATAAGACTCGCATGCCACTTACACCCATACTGCGTGTGTCCAGTGAGGTGAATGTCCCTTCCTCGACTTTCCTATTCACCGGTATCCCTTAGCTCGTCGCCATTATCTACATATGAGATAAGGGCGAGTTTAACCGATCCAGGCTAAACAGCTTTTTAACTGTAACAAGCCAGAGGTTCATCTATAAACATATTAAGTTTGTGCTGATTTATTTGTCCACAGAGTGAAAATTTGTCTGTCATTCCCAGACACGTGTGCTAGCTGTGTTAAGTGCTGCGGGTTTCGAGTAATTAATGAGTGGTGCAATATTGGTAACTCTCGAGACGACTGTGGCCCCGTGAATGACCTTGAAAATCGCACTGCGACCCGCAGGCCACTACACCCACATTGCCTGTGTCTAGCGAGGTGAATATCCCTTCCTTGTCCCTTCTATTCACCGGTATCCTTTAGCCCATCGCCAGTGTGAAACTCCTGTCAGCTATGAGTATAGCTGATGGTGTTGACGTAGATGATGGTGAAGGCAGATTTGAAACATATTTTAGTAAACAGGCTCGGAAAAAAGAACGAGGCTTCCAGAGAAAGCTTGCTGAAAGCAATACAGTGGGCGCACACCCTCCCAAAGCTGTCAGGTTAGATTTCCCTGACAACACTGATCAAGAGACCAAGTTTAACTGGTTTTTCGAAGCTAGTGTAAACAATCATGAGAAAACGATCAAGTTTGTCCGCGATGAGGATAACTACGTCTTTGTGCCTAATGATTCAGCATTTATAGACAAACTTCTCACTCACGAATATGCCAACATCAAACTCCGAGCTGCCCCACCAAGGGCACCTAAAGTGCTTATTGTCATCTACAACGTCAACAAGCACTTGAATCCTCAATATCTGGCGTCAGAGCAAGTTGCAAGCCCTCGTCGACTTTCCAACGGTCTGATATTAGCTGAGTGGACTGGCCAGGGGACTCTGCCACGCTATATTCACTCCCGTGCAGCCCTCAACAGACGCTATTACATTGCATTGTACAGACCTCCTCAACGTCGATGTTATAAGTGTCAACGCTGGGGCCACATCGCCAGGAAATGCCCATCTAAGTCACACTGGTGTGCAGTGTGTGCCAATGCTCATCCTTCTGAACGGTGTTATGCTATGATCAAACAGCAACAGACTGTTGCTAAACAATGTATCAATTGTAAGACCTCAGGAGTCACAGCAGCTCATGCTGACTGCAGTGTGAGGGCTGATCGCATCGCAGCCAACCGCACTTCACCCTGTACCCCTCATAATGGCCCCCCAGGACTACCAGGTACCTCGGGTCTGAATACTGGCTCATGCCTGCCCTCAGACAATGGGGTTGAGCACCTCACCTGGGGAGCACGTCAACAGACCCCCATCACATCGGCTGTCAATACCAGCCTAGCTGAGTCAGCTGACAGTCAGCCAAATAGCTCAGCTGACCGGGACTTCACGTCTCCAGATGTTCCAAGTCTTGCTCCTGTGGTATACAACCTGATGTCGCGCATAAAAATACTGGAAACACAACAGTTACTCCTGAAACAACAACTTGAACAACACAAGGAAAGATGTGTAGAGTGTACCAATAACAAGATTGTCACAATTTGTGAAAGCAAGTGTAAGGCTGCTGAACAAGGTGGTGGTGGTGTTCTTAATCACAGTAATGACGAATATAATACTTGTGTTGATAACTGTAGTGAGCATCATAACGAAGGCTATGGTGTCAATGATGTTAGTAATAGTGATGACCGTAATATAAGTGGTGGTGAAGAGTGTGATGAGGGCTATGGTGTCTATAATGTTAGTAATAGTGATGAGCATAATTTAAGTGGTGGTGAAGAGTGTGATGAGAGCGGTGGTGTCTATAATGTTAGTAATAGTGATGAGCATAATTTAAGTGGTGGTGAAGAGTGTGATGAGAGTGGTGGTGTCTATAATGTTAGTAATAGTGATGAGCATAATATAAGTGGTGGTGCAGAGTGTGATGAGGTTAGTCACATAGACATTAATGTTGAATACAATACTGTTGACAAATGTAATGAACACAATGTTGGTAGTGGCGCTGGTGATGACAGTTGTAGTGTTGCGTGTAATGTTAGCGGAGGAGGGAATGTGAGTGGTGGTGGTGTCACCTATCATACATTCACACATAAACAGCGTCATGCTCTGGGTTTACGAAGACTCCCACGAGGCCTTACAACTGGAGGTGCACTTGCAAAACTCATGGACAAGGGTAGCACTGTTGACATTGATAAGGTCTGCTATTTATATGAACAATTTTTTCATTATGCTGAGAAACTCAAGATGATCCCAGGACTACTATAATGGATCAAAACTCGTATAAACTTTCTATATTAAGCTGGAATATTGCATCACTTAGAAAAAGGCTTCCTGAACTTCATCATAAAGTAACCACCGAACCCATTGATGTTGTGTGTCTACAAGAGTGCAGAGTCCCTGAAAAATCCCAACCCCCTAAATTACCATCATTTGTTGCATATAACCTCAAATCTACTAACTCTTGTGTTCTATATATTAAAAAATCACTTCCCCATCAACTTCTTGCACACAAGAAAACAGAGGGGCTACAATATCACGGTGTTAGGATTTATATAGGGAACTCTGCTCTCAACATATTTAACTTGTATGCTCCTGCTGATAAATTTAATTACTTGGAGCTCCCAACTTGTGCTCATTCTGAGCCTACTCTTATTATTGGCGATTACAATGCGAGACACAAAAGCATTGGAAACTCACAGTTTGGTAATCGTAATGGCAATCAACTGTTGTCACTCTTAAACAGTCACGATAATGTCCAAATTGTAGGTGACCTTGAACCCACACATATCTATGGAGGCGTCCTTGATCTGTGCCTGGGCTTCAACATTACTTCTGCCAGTTGTGAGTCTTCCATTGTAACAGATATAGCGTCTGATCATTTCCCTAGGCTAACCTCTCTAGATATTGGTAATACTATCCTTCCTGGTGGGATATTCAAACGGAAACGTTTTAATGTTCCCACAGATCAGCATGATGACTTTGTTGCACATGTGACTGACTGGTATAATTCCTATGAGTGTTCCTCTGTAGAGACCTTTAACAATGATCTTGTGAGCAGTATTCAGAACTACTTAGAGCCGCCACTGCAACCTCTTGGTACTCTAAACCCAACAAACTTCCGTAATAATCATACCTCCTTCAAAAACCATACTTATTACAATGATTCTAAACTTCGTACACTGAAACGTACTGCTCGCAGACTAGGCCTAGCCTATAGAAAACATCGTACCCCTGGAATGCTGAGGCTCTTCCAAACTGCCCTTGCTGCTGCCAGAGAGCGTATGACAGAGCTGCGGCAAACCGACTGGGAAAAATTTGTCAACGGTCTTAATGCTCACACCCCACTTAGCCGGGCATGGAGGGACATAAATAGAATTAAGGGTAAACGAACTGGGCAGATCGCGCACCCTCATCCCTTGCATAGGGCGAATGAGTTAGTCAGTGCTTGGGCTGCTACATCTAGCTATGACAATCTTCCCAGTACCACACAGGCAAAATTAAATGATAAATATGATGCAAGGGAGAGACTTGTTTGCTTTATGCTCAGTAAGGCAGATGATTGCAACATTCCTTTCACTAATTATGAACTTGATGCAGCGCTAACTAAGGGCAACTCCACGTCGCCTGGTGAGGATGGTATTACTTACAACATACTCAGATTGCTGTGTCGAGTACCAGGTAATCCATTACTTGAATTATATAACATGAGCTATGTAACTGGGGAGCTCCCTCAATCTTGGACCAACAGCCTCATCATTCCAATTCCTAAGCCCAATCAACAAAATGCATTTCGCCCAATATCTCTTACTAGCTGCTTGTGTAAAACATTTGAGAGAATGATTCTTAATCGTCTCATGTACAGAATCAAACAATTTTTGTCTCCCCGGTTACATGGTTTCATGCATGGAAGGAGCGTGCATCATTGCATAGCCACCTTTCTCACCCTGCACACTGACAGTTCCTACACTACCTTCCTTGACCTTAAATCCGCTTTCGATGTAGCCAACCGACATGTAATAATTAGTGAACTTGCCAGAATGGATGTTGGAGGATGGCTTCTCCGCTGGATTAAAGGCTACCTGTCCAACAGAAAATCGTCTGTGTTGTTCCAGGGACATAGAAGTGTAACTAAAGACTTTGAATTAGGAACCCCACAGGGAGGTGTGCTCAGTCCCACACTGTTCAATATTCTAATTAATGCATTACTTAATGCTATGCCTAGTCAGCCCCATAATTATGTGATTAGTTTTGCTGATGATATAATGATTCACACCACCGGATTCTCCAACACCCAAAACATTCTTAATCATGTACTAGCCTCGTGTCAGGACCTGGGGTTGATAATCTCTACTGATAAAACAAAGATACTCAATAGGCGTCCTCCTCGACAGAGAGGCACAGTTCGTCAGATCCAATTGCATGATGGGTCTCTTCTAGAATATGTAAGCAGATACAGGTATCTAGGCTTTGAGGTTCCACTACTTGGACCTGTTGTAACAAGACTTTGTCGCCAATACAAAGAACGACTAAGAGCACTTAGAGTTGTGGCAGGGCTTCACCCCAGGTATTGTGCTAATGTTAAAATTGTGAAAATGATGTATCTTGCTTATATTAGATCATTGGTTGATTATGCTGCGCCACTACTTGCTCTTGTGTCTGACTGGAAGCTTGGAGGGCTGGAAAAACTGCAGAACGAAGCAATGAGGATCATCCTAGGATGCCCTCGTACTGCCAAAATTTTAAATATGCAAAAAGAACTTGATATTCCAAGCATCAGAGATCGTGTTACTGAAAGAAATATCCTAATTGGGGTTAATATGCTCAGGCAAGCTCATTCAAACCCCTGCACAGAAGCCCTCCAAACTTTCCTCAGCACTGGTGAACACTCCTCCAGATGGATCGAAAAGACTGGAACCGACCTCCGCATGAATCAGATACATGATCTATGTCAAGTAAGGCAACAGCGGCACTTCTCCGCTCCATGGAATATTACCCCATTCCAAACTACCATTCCTCCATTTCCCCCCAAACTACTTCTTAAATCACAACCAAAACTTCGCCTTGAAGCCAAACATGAGGCCTTAAGCTGTATTGATAACTTAGTCACACAGCACACACTCTCGCAAATTATTTACGTTGATGGTTCTGTTCACCAATCCACTGGTGCAGCTGGTAGTGCTGCTGTTGTCGTACAGAGTGATGGCTCTCTTAAAGAAATTGGAGCACGCATCAATAATTGGGCCTCTACCCTTCAGACAGAACTGTTTGCCATACTCCTTGCACTGAAATGCATCTATGTATCAAAGATTGACAGTTTAATTGTAACTGATTCTCTGTCATCCATAAATGCTCTCAACTCATTAAGCATAAATTGTGGCATGCTTGTGTCAGAAGCCAGACACAGGTATGGTAGGATTGTGGACAGTGGAGTCAGAGTGCACATGCTGTGGATTCCATCTCACATTGGTCTTCAGATGCATGATAGAACTGATAAATTGGCTAAGCTGTATGCTTTCAAAGAGGGAGTAGATTACAATCTTGGCTTGTCAGGTAGTAGTTTGAGAACAATAATACGAAAAGAACTTCAGCTGAATTTTATGGACTTAAGGCTCAGGGAGATTGACACCAGTGAGTCCATCTATCATCATTCTATCATGCAGGAGGAGCCACATGTCTATGGTGCATCCAACAAAATAAGCAGACTCTTGGATGTCACTACCGCCCGGCTCCGGCTGGGTTACAAGTATCTTTGGCAGGTTAAATCACCACCACCAGATGTAGACCAAACGAAATGTAAACTTTGCCAGATGGATTATTGTCACACCCTGCGTCATTATGTACTGGAGTGCGATAAAATTAATGAATTTAGAAACAACTCACTCAGAAGTGTTCAAGAAATGGCTAAGTATTTTATCCACAGTGGTATATTACAGACCATTCTGGAGAAATACCCTGACTTTGCTAGCTGTAAATAAAGCATTACCACATGTGTGCATGTGTGTGTGTGTGTGTGTGTGTGTGTGTGTGTGTGTGTGTGTGTGTGTGAGTATGAGTGTGTGTGTGTATGAGTGTGAGTGTGTGTATGAGTGTGTGTGAGTATGAGTGTGTGTGCGTGTGTGTATGAGTTTGTGTGTGTGTGTGTGTTTATGTGTGTGTGTGTATGAATTTGTATGTGTGTGTGTGTGTGTGTGTGTGTGTGTGAGAGAGAGAGAGACTCAGCAATCAACATTTGCACCAATAACTCACTACAGTTGTGACCGGGTGTGGAAGTGTGAATTGCTCATTACTCTAAAATTTGTTCATGATTGCAGCCATGTATAAACGTAAGTAACCATTCTTACAGTATTCATTACCTTTGTAACTTGTGAGTTCATTACCTTTGTAACTTGTGAGTTCATTACCTTGTACCTAGTTCAGCCATCAAAACTTTGGAGCCCGGTCCCTGGACCCATTGTGTACCTCTGTAATCTGTAAATACCTTTGTAACTTGTAATGATTGTGACTAGACCTACCTGGAGTTCATTACCTTTGTAAATTGTGAGTTCATTACCTTTGTAAATTGTGAATTCATTGCCTCTGTAACTTGCTCAGCTATCAAAACTTTGAGGCCCAGTCCCTGGACCCATTATGTACCTCTGTAATCTTTTGACTACCGCCCACAGGATGGGTATGGGGTGCATAATAAACATATTAAACTAAAAAACTGATGATGTACCGAGTTGGGTTGTAGAGTCTAAAAACTTGGGTAGCTTGGAAAGGAGACTGGACAAGTTTGTGAGCAGACCTTCTACAGTGTTCTTATGTGGGATAGCGATGAAGAAGTTTCTTGGCAAGTGGTTCAGCTATGTTGTAGAAGCCACTATTCTGGTTGAAGTTGTCGGATATAGAAATAAGTGATGATTCCAGGATTCTTCGGTATTGAGTGTTGTCTTCTGTGGCGATAAGTCTTGAGTTTCTGTAGTTTATCAAGTGGTTGTGTGAATTACGGTGTTGTACGCAGGCATTCCTTGTGTCGTCAGACCTGCTTGCGTATTGGTGTTCTGAAATACGTGTTTGGAGGTCCCTTGATGTTTCGCCCACGTATAACTTGTTGCAGTCATTACAAGGGATTATGTATACCCCTGCAGATGATGGAGGCTTGTTCTGCCTACTACTGGTGATGTCCTTGATGGTCGTGGTTGTGGAGGTAGATACTTGGAATGATGTTTTGGCAAAGATGTTGGAAACATGTTTGGCAATGGAGTTGGTGGGAAGGACTATGTATCTCTTCTCGGCAGTCTTCTCTGGGTGTGTTGAAGATGTTTAGTGCTCGCCGTCTGCAGTCTCTGATGAAGTGACGAGGATAGTGGAGTTTGGAAAATACCTGTTCAATTATAGTGCATTCTTCCTCAAGGAACTCGTTGCTGCAGATTCTGAGTGCACGCAGGAAGAAGCCTATAATTACACCACGTTTGGTTTTGGTGTCGTGGTGAGAGTAGAAGTGGAGAAGATCGTTTTGGTTGGTGGGTTTTCGATAGACTTTAAAACGAAGTTCGTGGTCAGCTTTGCAGAGTAGAACATCAAGGAAAGGAAGAGTGTTGTCGACCTCTTCTTCAAGTGTGAACTGGATTGAAGGCTCGACCTGGTTGAGCTTGTCTTGGAGAGCTTGAACGTTGAAGCGTTTAGGAGTTATGAGGAGAATGTCGTCAACATAACGGAGCCAGGTGACAGACGAAGGAATAATGGTGGAGAAACGTTCGGCTTCTAGATGTTCCATGTATAGGTTCGCTAGGACTGCACTGAGTGGCGAACCCATGGGTAGTCCAAAAGTCTGCTGAAAGAGGTGATTTTCAAAAGAGAAACACGTAAAGCCAACACATAGTTCAACCAGGTCGATGAAGTCGCTGGCTGGAATGGGAAGATCAAGTGAATCGTCGGCTTGTTTAGTAGGTACTTTAGTGAATATCTGGTATCCCACTGAGGCCCATATCCTCGGGAATAGGCAGTGCTCCCCACAAGCTCTCAGGAATTCTAGCCAAACACCTCTCGAAACTCTTGGGCACTATCAGTCCAGCACATCTCAAACACTCAGGTGATCTTCTCAATCGCATTCGCAACATCAACATCAGGAACAAGAAACTTTCCAGCCTTGACGTGACTTCCCTATTCACTAAAGTACCTACTAAACAAGCCATCGATCTCTTGCGCAAGAAAATTGACGATTCACTTGATCTTCCCATTCCAGCCAGCGACTTCATCGACCTGGTTGAACTATGTGTTGGCTTTACGTGTTTCTCTTTTGAAAATCACCTCTTTCAGCAGACTTTTGGACTACCCATGGGTTCGCCACTCAGTGCAGTCCTAGCGAACCTATACATGGAACATCTAGAAGCCGAACGTTTCTCCACCATTATTCCTTCGTCTGTCACCTGGCTCCGTTATGTTGACGACATTCTCCTCATAACTCCTAAACGCTTCAACGTTCAAGCTCTCCAAGACAAGCTCAACCAGGTCGAGCCTTCAATCCAGTTCACACTTGAAGAAGAGGTCGACAACACTCTTCCTTTCCTTGATGTTCTACTCTGCAAAGCTGACCACGAACTTCGTTTTAAAGTCTATCGAAAACCCACCAACCAAAACGATCTTCTCCACTTCTACTCTCACCACGACACCAAAACCAAACGTGGTGTAATTATAGGCTTCTTCCTGCGTGCACTCAGAATCTGCAGCAACGAGTTCCTTGAGGAAGAATGCACTATAATTGAACAGGTATTTTCCAAACTCCACTATCCTCGTCACTTCATCAGAGACTGCAGACGGCGAGCACTAAACATCTTCAACACACCCAGAGAAGACACTGCCGAGAAGAGATACATAGTCCTTCCCACCAACTCCATTGCCAAACATGTTTCCAACATCTTTGCCAAACATGTTTCCAACATCTTTGCCAAAACATCATTCCAAGTATCTACCTCCACAACCACGACCATCAAGGACATCACCAGTAGTAGGCAGGACAAGCCTCCATCCTCTGCAGGGGTATACATAATCCCTTGTAATGACTGCAACAAGTTATACGTGGGCGAAACATCAAGGGACCTCCAAACACGTATTTCAGAACACCAATACGCAAGCAGGTCTGACGACACAAGGAATGCCTGCGTACAACACCGTAATTCACACAACCACTTGATAAACTACAGAAACTCAAGACTTATCGCCACAGAAGACAACACTCAATACCGAAGAATCCTGGAATCATCACTTATTTCTATATCCGACAACTTCAACCAGAATAGTGGCTTCTACAACATAGCTGAACCACTTGCCAAGAAACTTCTTCATCGCTATCCCACATAAGAACACTGTAGAAGGTCTGCTCACAAACTTGTCCAGTCTCCTTTCCAAGCTACCCAAGTTTTTAGACTCTACAACCCAACTCGGTACATCATCAGATGCAGCATTCTTCACCTGACCTCAGCTGGACTATAAATACTCGCGTTCCTTCCACCCCAGGTAGTTCTGTTTGTGACTTGAAAAAGCCCACTGTGTGGGCGAAACGTAGTCAATAAAGGATCACATTATACTGCATTTGTGTTTATATTGTCACCTCTGATTTGCTGAAACAGCCGTGCTGAGCTGAACAACAGCAGCAGCAGAAACATACAGGTGACGATGAGCACGTGATTAAAGAACAGCATGAGACACTGTGAAGACCAGGTGATGCCACAAAGATTTCTGGAGGAAAATTCAGCAAATTTTGGTCTGGATCCTGCTGATCCTGTGTTTGAATAATGAAACTTGCAGCCACGACTTCAGGACAACTCGTAGAGAGACTGATGCTTCTTGTATGGTGCGATGAAGTGGAGACATCTTCAGCTTCCTTCCTCCGGGCAATACACTTGCTGCGACCACCGCTTCCACCAATATCGCAATTGATTTGGGTCCTTTGTCCAAGCGGGGTCAATGATAAGGCTTTTCGGAGGCAATGTTTCTTTATTTTGGATCTTGTACACAGGCAGTGTGTTTAAGTTGCCGAGGCCTGGAGGGCCATGCGCTGGAGAGATGGAGTGGACCTTGTTATTATTATAATGAAAAAGAAGCGCTAAACCACAAGGGCTATACAGCGCTGCAATGGACCTTGTTGACTTGAGTGAAGGACTGCCGAAATGAGACAGGGTAAGCGTGGTGAGGGCTGAGATAGGTAGGCCTATAAATGGCAGCACCAGCGTGGCGTGGAATATGAACCCAGCTGGGCATACACAGGGTCCGATCAACCAGGCTGTTACTGGCCACGCGCAAACTGAAGTACGAACCACAGCCCGTCTGGTCATGTACTGACTGTAGCTACCTGTCCAGCACCTTATTGAAGACTTTTAGTTATCAGAATTTTTTTTTAATTAAATTAGCAAATTTAGGCTTACACACTTTGACAACACTGATCTTCCTTATACAAAATATACCAGTGGTGAGAGTTTGAAGTTGATCTGACGAAGCATTTTATAGTTACTGCATGGAAAGCAAAAATCCACAAAATATATGGCAATTTTACGCCTGTACAGCCCAAAACTGTCATGAACTATTTTTTTAGCTAACATCACCAGCCTTCATGACATTAAGTCAATTAAAATGTATTCTCGAAGTATCTCAGCTCGAGGGAGGTTCCTTGACGCTGGTGAGGGGCTCTTGATTCAAGGAATTTGGATTTGTCCTCCCTTTCCTTGGATCGAACCCGATTGCTTTCCCAATCCCCAGGATTATTATTATTATAATCAAAAAGAAGCGCTAAGCCACAAGGGCTATACAGCGCTCCAATCCCCAGGAGCTGTATACCCCTACAGGTTTAGCGCTTATAAAGGTGTTGCATGGGAAAAAGAAATTAAATCTTGGCTCAGCCGGGACTACAACGCGTAGGTGGACTTAATTGTTTCTTCTGTCTAATTCATGTTAAGCGCTAAAGCCATGTGGGTCATTCAGCACAAGACGTAATAGAGGCTCGATCCTCCGTCTGCTGAGCGCCAGACAGACGTGCTTCCTATTTGTACTTGTGTGTCTTTAAACTCACAAGATGTTGAGACAATAAAAAAAAAACGTTTTCAGAAAAAATGTTTTTCAGCTTAATTGCGATTTTCTTTAAATATTAGCTTTTCTGTGATCATTGGTTAATATAATAATGAAAATTAGCCATTAACTGAAAAAAAATTAAGTACTGATAATTATTTCAAACTTATTTGTAAGTTGGCTGCACTTCCTTGAATTTATAAAGACTTAGTTATCGTGCTGAAACTGCTGCACTCTTTCCATGTGTAAAATTGCCAGACCGTCACTTACATGATCAAATAATCCGAACTTTCTGAGTATGATACGCCAACATTGCTAGTATAAACTATCCTGGAGTTTACCTGGAGAGGGTTTCGGGGGTCAACGCCCCCCGCTGCCCGGCCCGAGACCAGGTCTCGTGGTGGATCAGGGTCTGATCAACCAGGCTGTTACTTGTGGCCGCACGCAAACTGACGTACGAACCACAGCCCGGCTGGTCAGGTACTGACTTTAGGTGCTTGTCCAGTGCCTTCTTGAAGACAGCCAGGGGTCTATTGGTAATCCCCCTTATGTATGCTTGGAGGCAATTGAACAGTCTTGGGCCCCTGACACTTATTGTGTTGTCTCAGTATACTCGTGGTGCCCCTACTGCTCACTGGGGGAGAAGACGCATTCTCAAGCTACTAACAAATCCTTAGAGGAAGAGAGAACAAAAAAAATTCTGTCAACTATTGTTAATTCCCAGTCTTTCAGGGGATCAGTGGAGGTCCTGTCGCTTTTGATGCCCTCAGATGAAATAGGTGCATTACCCCTCCCCCTTCCCCCACCACCACCCCTGTCCACATCAACAGCACTGCCCCCCCCCCTCCTTCCCCCTTGCGTATAACTTCTGCCGCAGTACAGCAGTCTTTAAAATATATATCACTTCCTTCACTTCACCAAAAGCCGAAACACTGCAGCCTGTTTAATGAAAACACGACAGTGCCATGTGTACCTTCGCCACCAGCTGGCACCCAGGGCGGACTTCTGTATCAGTCATGCTGAGAACCTCCACTTCAAGGTGTTACGCTCCCGGGTCTATATAAGGCCTTTATCATATTCTTTCTGATTAGTTCGTAACTATAGGCAAAGTTAGGGATAATAATAGTCTTCAATAAGACTTTTAATTAAGCAGTTAATTAGATCAAAGTGTAAGGCAAGTAAAATTATACCGTTGTCCAGTATCTTTGTCAAGAACGCTTATTGCACGTTCTACATTACCAAGTTCCTAGGTAATGCCTTGAAATACATGGTTATAGAGAGACCTTAAATCGGACTTATATACAGATACTCCTTCAGAGTACTATATCTATTCTTATTAAATTAATCAGAGTATTACACAACTTAACAGAATATACTAATTGAAGAGAACCAACAGCAGTCAGCTTACAAGAACAGAGCTGGAGTCTTGACTCGTTGGCTTGGAGTTTCACACTCTCTTCCACTCTACAGCGGAGGTGGAGGTTAGGTTGGTCACGTGACTTTACCATCACATTGACAGGAGAAAACGGGGGGGGGGGAGGGGGGTATAACCATCGAACAATTGATTGGCAACTTTACTCATTATCTTCATCTTTCACCGGAACACAGACCGATAACAAACTTATATAATACACTAGAAGTTAACCCATAGTGGCCACATAAAATTTAAATATACAAACAAATAATCTTAATAAAACAAGATATTCATTTTCAATTTAGCTATTAAAGGAAATGAACGCAATGTAATATTAAAGAAAATAAAGGTTAACAGGAAGGTCAAAGTAGTGGAGGCACAACAAAGTAGTGGAGGCGCAACAAAGTAGTGGAGGCGCAACAAAGTAGTGGAGGCGCAACAAAGTAGTGGAGGCGCAACAAAGTAGTGGAGGTGCAACAAAGTAGTGGAGGCGCAACAAAGTAGTGGAGGCGCAACAAGGTAGTGGAGGTGCAACAAAGTAGTGGAGGCACAACAAAGTAGTGGAGGCACAACGAAGTAGTGGAGGCGCAACAAAGTAGTGGAGGCACAACAAAGTAGTGGAGGCGCAACAAAGTAGTGGAGGTGCAACAAAGTAGTGGAGGCGCAACAAAGTAGTGGAGGTGCAACAAAGTAGTGGAGGTGCAACAAAGTAGTGGAGGCACAACAAAGTAGTGGAGGCACAACAAAGTAGTGAAGGCGCAACAAAGTAGTGGAGGCGCAACAAAGTAGTGGAGGCACAACAAAGTAGTGGAGGCGCAACAAAGTAGTGGAGGCACAACAAAGTAGTGGAGGTGCAACAAAGTAGTGGAGGCACAACAAAGTAGTGGAGGCGCAACAAAGTAGTGGAGGTGCAACAAAGTAGTGGAGGCGCAACAAAGTAGTGGAGGCACAACAAAGTAGTGGAGGTGCAACAAAGTAGTGGAGGCACAACAAAGTAGTGGAGGCACAACAAAGTAGTGGAGGCACAACAAAGTAGTGGAGGCGCAACAAAGTAGTGGAGGCACAACAAAGTAGTGGAGGCACAACAAAGTAGTGGAGGTGCAACAAAGTAGTGGAGGCGCAACAAAGTAGTGGAGGTGCAACAAAGTAGTGGAGGCGCAACAAAGTAGTGGAGGCACAATAAAGTAGTGGAGGCGCAACAAAGTAGTGGAGGCACAACAAAGTAGTGGAGGCACAACAAAGTAGTGGAGGTGCAACAAAGTAGTGGAGGCGCAACAAAGTAGTGGAGGCACAACAAAGTAGTGGAGGCACAACAAAGTAGTGGAGGCACAACAAAGTAGTGGAGGCGCAACAAAGTAGTGGAGGCACAACAAAGTAGTGGAGGTGCAACAAAGTAGTGGAGGCACAACAAAGTAGTGGAGGCGCAACAAAGTAGTGGAGGTGCAACAAAGTAGTGGAGGCACAACAAAGTAGTGGAGGTGCAACAAAGTAGTGGAGGCACAACAAAGTAGTGGAGGCACAACAAAGTAGTGGAGGCGCAACAAAGTAGTGAAGGCGCAACAAAGTAGTGGAGGCGCAACAAAGTAGTGGAGGCACAACAAAGTAGTGGAGGCGCAACAAAGTAGTGGAGGCGCAACAAAGTAGTGGAGGCGCAACAAAGTAGTGGAGGCACAACAAAGTAGTGGAGGCACAACAAAGTAGTGGAGGTGCAACAAAGTAGTGGAGGCACAACAAAGTAGTGGAGGCGCAACAAAGTAGTGGAGGCACAACAAAGTAGTGGAGGCGCAACAAAGTAGTGGAGGCGCAACAAAGTAGTGGAGGCGCAACAAAGTAGTGGAGGCGCAACAAAGTAGTGGAGGCACAACAAAGTAGTGGAGGCACAACAAAGTAGTGGAGGCACAACAAAGTAGTGGAGGCACAACAAAGTAGTGAAGGCGCAACAAAGTGGTGGAGGCGCAACAAAGTAGTGGAGGCGCAACAAAGTAGTGGAGGCGCAACAAAGTAGTGGAGGCACAACAAAGTAGTGGAGGCGCAACAAAGTAGTGGAGGCACAACAAAGTAGTGGAGGCACAACAAAGTAGTGGAGGCACAACAAAGTAGTGGAGGCGCAACAAAGTAGTGGAGGTGCAACAAAGTAGTGGAGGCACAACAAAGTAGTGGAGGCGCAACAAAGTAGTGAAGGCGCAACAAAGTAGTGGAGGCGCAACAAAGTAGTGGAGGCACAACAAAGTAGTGGAGGCGCAACAAAGTAGTGGAGGCGCAACAAAGTAGTGGAGGCACAACAAAGTAGTGGAGGCACAACAAAGTAGTGGAGGCACAACAAAGTAGTGGAGGCACAACAAAGTAGTGGAGGCACAACAAAGTAGTGGAGGCACAACAAAGTAGTGGAGGCACAACAAAGTAGTGGAGGCACAACAAAGTAGTGGAGGCGCAACAAAGTAGTGGAGGCACAACAAAGTAGTGGAGGCACAACAAAGTAGTGGAGGCACAACAAAGTAGTGGAGGCGCAACAAAGTAGTGGAGGTGCAACAAAGTAGTGAAGGCGCAACAAAGTAGTGGAGGCGCAACAAAGTAGTGGAGGCACAACAAAGTAGTGGAGGCGCAACAAAGTAGTGGAGGCGCAACAAAGTAGTGGAGGCACAACAAAGTAGTGGAGGCACAACAAAGTAGTGGAGGCACAACAAAGTAGTGGAGGCACAACAAAGTAGTGGAGGCACAACAAAGTAGTGGAGGCACAACAAAGTAGTGGAGGCACAACAAAGTAGTGGAGGCACAACAAAGTAGTGGAGGCGCAACAAAGTAGTGGAGGCGCAACAAAGTAGTGAAGGCGCAACAAAGTAGTGGAGGCGCAACAAAGTAGTGGAGGCACAACAAAGTAGTGGAGGCGCAACAAAGTAGTGGAGGCGCAACAAAGTAGTGGAGGCACAACAAAGTAGTGGAGGCACAACAAAGTAGTGGAGGCACAACAAAGTAGTGGAGGGACAACAAAGTAGTGGAGGCACAACAAAGTAGTGGAGGCACAACAAAGTAGTGGAGGCACAACAAAGTAGTGGAGGCACAACAAAGTAGTGGAGGCGCAACAAAGTAGTGGAGGCGCAACAAAGTAGTGGAGGCACAACAAAGTAGTGGAGGCACAACAAAGTAGTGGAGGCGCAACAAAGTAGTGGAGGCGCAACAAAGTAGTGGAGGCACAACAAAGTAGTGGAGGCACAACAAAGTAGTGGAGGCACAACAAAGTAGTGGAGGCGCAACAAAGTAGTGGAGGCGCAACAAAGTAGTGGAGGCACAACAAAGGGACACCTAATATTGCATCCTCTGCCAGAGTGCTTGGCACAAATATGGGCTTTAGCAAATCATGCAATCTTTTATGCTGTGCATATGTATCATCCTGGAAAATCAATTTGTTTTAAGTGTAGCATGAAGGATGATTGCGGCTTTACGGACCCTCGTGTGTGATAAGTGATTTAGAAAACTGACAAATTGAAGAATGAGACACTTATACAACACACAATATTTACTGGGGAAGCGTTTCGCCACACAGTGGCTTCATCAGTCTGGTACAAAGAAGAACGGTGTAAGGAGAGGAGTTTGAGGTAATCAGTCCCTCTGCTGAGAGAAAACTTTCCTCAATATAGATCCTCAAATGTTGCATAAGAGTCTCTTCAGCGGAACCTCGAGTTCACGCTACGTGTAAAACAAGAAAGTTTCTGCCTTGTCTTCCTCTGTGGGAAAGCCACTTTTCTGTTGTGTAGATATTGGTATGATACATCCCAAGCCAGTGAAAAGTAAGGGTTATCTCTGTGTTTGTCCAATATGACAGCCAAAAAATGTTTGGTACTGCTCCTCCTGCATTAATCGGCTGAGTCTAGCGTCAGTCGAGACCTTAATTTCGAATAAAGAAAGGCGTTAGAAAAAAAATGTCCCATAGTTTCTATTAGGTTCTTGAACACCTATAATAATAATAATAATAATAATAATAATAATAATAATAATAATAATAATAATAATAATAATATCTTTATTTACTACAAGTATATGTACAAGGTATAGAGACCAAGCTGACATCAGTGACATACTACTATATAGAAAGCCGCTTGTTATGCTGAGCATTTCTGGCAAATTAAGTCAGTGTCCCAGGATGCGACCCACACCAGTTTTCTAACACCCAGGTACCTATTTACTTATGGGTAAACATAGACAACAGGTGTAAAGAAACACGGCCAAAGTTTCTACCCTGGCTGGGAATCGAACCCAGACCCTCGCCATGTGAAGCGAAAGCTTCTGCCACTATGCTACCTCCCTCCAGGATTTCTGAGCGCTGTATAGCCCTTGTGGTTTAGCGCTTCTTTTTGATTATAATAATAATCCAGGATTTCTGAGCGATAATTTTAAAGGCCATCTCTTCTCACTGGTTTTAAATTCTCACCACTGTTGCTTCTTACACAAAGATTCAGCTTGTTAATGAGTTGTATTGATTGCCAATTTACTAATTACTTTATGCATGCAAATAACGTTGCAGTTTTTGTATGATAACTTAAGCAATCCTTTTACTTACTGATCGGCATCAAACTTCTAACAATGGAATTTGCCACTGCAAAGAAAGTTCGATTTTTTATCAGTGTGTGCAGGTGACGAGAGTATTTTTTTATGTGTAATAACTTGCAAAAGCCTCTTCTAAGCAGCCTGAAATTTAAAAGGTCGAAACATCGTACCGGACGAGAGATTCATGTTATTTTTAAGTTTGGGGCCAATCTGCCAATTTTCTGACAATAAAACCTGGAATACTGATTTCTGTGCAATAACTGTAGAATACATTCTCCGGTCGTCTTCAAACTTTTCAGATGGGGTGTCGCAATTAGTGGAAGAGTCGGATAAGTTTTGGTGTGTGTGTGTGTGTGTGTGTGTGTGTGTGTGTGTGTGTGTGTGTGTGTGTGTGTGTGTGTGTGTGTGTGTGTGTGCGAATTTGCACATTTTATCAAAGAAATTCGGATATCGGTTTGCATACATAACTTACTAAAGTATTTGCTGATCGGCTTCAAATCTTCATCGCTGATAAATCTCACCGAGAAGCTTCAGATTGTTACTGGAATGTATAAAGCCTCAAGTAAACACAATTCCCTTGAAAATAGAGAATGTTCTCCTTATCTTGTTGTGACTTGGAAGTATGTAAACATATTGTTATGTGAACATTGTATGCTTGATGGGATTACGGAATTATTTGTTGTTTTATCATTTATATTTTGGATCCTGTTACCGGGGAAGCCTGTGTGTTATGTCCTTGTTTGTGTTTTTGTGTAAACGGAGTTGTTTTTCTCTCCTTCTTCATATTGTTACGTTTTGATTATAAGTGATATTTTCTAGTGCCCTTTTTTTATTATTTTTTTTATTATCACACTGGCCGATTCTCACCAAGGCAGGGTGGCCCGAAAAAGAAAAACTTTCACCATCATTCACTTCATCACTGTCTTGCCAGAAGGGTGCTTTACACTACAGTTTTTAAACTGCAACATTAACACCCCTCCTTCAGAGTGCAGGCACTGTACTTCCCATCTCCAGGACTCAAGTCCGGCCTGCCGGTTTCCCTGAACCCCTTCATAAACGTTACTTTGCTCACACTCCAACAGCACGTCAAGTATTAAAAACCATTTGTCTCCATTCACTCCTATCAAACACGCTCACGTATGCATGCTGGAAGTCCAAGCCCCTCGCACACAAAACCTCCTTTGTGTGCCCTTGTGTAATTTATATTGTATCTGTTACCATTGTGTTGTGGTATGTTGCTGTTGAACGTCATAAGGAATGGAGGTTCATAATTATTTATATTTAACATGTATATCAACTCCTGCTTTAAGGGGTTTTATGTTAATTCTGTAGTTTATTTTAAATAAAATGCAAAAAATCCCTTGAAAGATAATTTGACGTTAGTGAGATAGTTATATTTTGCCGTCGAAGCGGCTTGTTTATTGTTTACCTTGTATCCATGGTTTGGAAAGACATGTGAGAAAACACTAGAAAATGTTTCGATCCTGGGACCGAGACAAGAAGTGATCAAGGTCCCAGGACCGAAACGTTTTCTAATAAATATGGCCTAGTGCTCACATGTCTTTCTAAACCAGTTTGTCGGTATCTATTACCAAGGTTTACACCATCTTATACCTGCCCCGTGGAGGGTAGTGTAAGAGCATATGGATACACAAAAAAACCAGGAACTAGGCCCCCAAAAGGGTTAACAGGAGTACATTTGGATTCCTATTTACAATTGACTATCTGTTGCAAGCAAATTTAGGAAATTTTCGTAATATATCTGTTATCTTACTCTCATTAATAAGAAATTTAGACATCTTACATAGGTTATTATACTGTCTACGTAACGGCTTGACAAAGCTCCTGGAGAGCGAAACGTTGCCACAATAAAATGTTACATTAGTTGCACTTGTGTCCTTTTACCTAACATAATGTTGGTAATTCTATCAACATTATTGCCACCGTTAAGGTGGTAATAATCTTACTAAAAGTTAATTAGAGAAGCTGATCTTTTTTATGGTATTTTCAAATTTGACAATTACAGTGTTGACATTACAGAATAATGTAAATGATAAATGAAGCAAATCCATTGTGACTGTAACTATAAGAAACTCATAATATACCTGAACATTATCCTAATACTTTTAATTGTATATTTACCTGGAGAGAGTTCCTGGGGTCAACGCCCCCGCGGCCCGGTCTGTGACCAGGCCTGGGTATATATATATATATATATATATATATATATATATATATATATATATATATATATATATATATATATATATATATATATACATATATATATATATATATATATATATATATATATATATATATATATATATATATATATATATATATATATATATATATATATATATATATATATATATATATATATGAACGCGTATTGAATACAGAAAGTGTCAGGGGACCAAGACTGTTCAACAGCCTCCCACCATACATAACCTGTCTCCTGGCTGTCTTCAAGAAGGCTCTGGACAGGCACGTAAAGTCAGTACCTGATCAGCCGGGCTGTGGTTCTTACCTCGGTTTGCGTGCGACCACCAGTAGCAGCCTGGTGGATCAAACCCTGATCCACCACGAGGCCTGGTTTCAGACCGGGCCGCGGGGGCGCTGACCCCCGAAACCTTCTCCACGTAATTATTAAGTCTGAGGTGAAAACGTGTACATTAAAGGATTATTCCAATAGAACTGAAAGGACAGAGTAAAGAAAACGGCTATAGTTCAATTTTTAATAGAAGTTGTTCAGTGTGTCCACCATTACTATTGATTCAATAATGCAGACGAGTTGTCCAGTCAACAAGCACACAGCTAATGGTGTCGGGAGTGGTGGTGTCACTCGCGTTGACGGTGCGCTCCTGCGAATGTGCGACACTGAGTTTTCTCGTTGACCAACACGTTCCAGTGACTCCAGAAATAAATGTCCATTTCCTGGCCGGCCTCTGCACAGGTCCTTGACCTCCTGTACACTGATCCTGTGGTGCCAGTCTAACGAAACACCCGCATAGTCATATTAATATACACAAGACCCAGGAGCTGGATTTAGGGGATACTTTCCAAAATGGATTCATTGCGACCAACTGAGCCTAAGATAACATCACACAGAAAATGGGAAGATCGTCTTCCAGATTACTGTCCAGTAACGACTCACTAACAATGTGAGGTGATTAGGTACCCAGACTATCAGCGAGGATCTTATGTTTTGTCCCAGATGTGGAAAGCGTCCATGTCGCAGATATTTATATAAATGATTCAGAGCAGACCTTAGTAAATTTGTGATTCTTGTTAGCCTGGAACACAGTGTTTCAGGAAACGTATCCTTTATTTATTTATTTATTATGTTGCTAACTAAAATTTCTAAGAGGGAAAACTGAGAATCGGCAAAAGCTTCAGTGTGTACTAGTGAGCGGTGATTACTTATGACACTGAGATAGCAAATGTATTTACACATGAGGCTTTCTGCATGTATTATTCTTGTACACGAGGTTTACTACAAGTATTGTTCTTGTACACGAGGCTTGCTACATGTATTGTTCTTGTACACGAGGCTTGCTACATGTATTGTTCTTGTACACGAGGCTCACTTCATGCATTCTCAGGTTTAAACAAAGTTGCGACTCAGAGCTACACTGATATATGACACAGATGTGACACTGTTGGATGAGGGGGGGGGAGAGAGTGGACATGTGGGGGGGGATATGACTGCCTCAGTTAAACACACCAAACACAGTGACCACCTCAGTTAGAAGAGGTCGACGAGGATCAGATAGAACTACAAAAGGATTCAGACAGGCTGCAAGCCTGGTCCAACAACTGGTTCCTGGAGTTCAACTCCACCAAGTGCAAAGCCATGAAGATTTTGGAAGGTCAGAGAAGACCGTAAACAGAGTACATGATAGATAGCCAAAGACTGCAAACCTCACTCAAGGAAAAAGATCTTGGGGTGAGTATAATACCGAGCACATCTCCTGAGGCGCACACCAACCAAATAACTGCTGCAGCATATGGGCGCCTGACAAACCTATGAATAGCGTTCCGATACCTCAGTAAGGAATCATTCAAGACTCTGTACACCGTGTACGTCAGGCCCATATTGGAGTATGCAGCACCAGTCTGGAACCCAGACCTGGTCAAGCACGTCAAGAAATTAAAGAAAGTCCAAAGGTTTGCAACAAGACTAGTCCCGGTGCTAAGGGGTATGTCCTACGAGGAGAGGTTAAGGGAAGTCGACCTGACGACATTAGAGGATAGGAGAGATAGGGGGGACATGATAACGACATATTAAATACTGATGGAAAATTACAAGGCAGTTAGGAACAGGAGGTTCCATGGATGTGACACAGCAACAAGAGGTCACAACTGGAAGTTAAAGACACAGATGAATCACAACCATAGAGTTGTTAAGAAGTGGAACAATCTGGAGAGTGATGTAGTGGAGGCAATATCCATACATAACTTTAAATAGATGTATGATAAAACTCATGGAGCATAGAGAGAGAGTGGACCTAGTAGCGACCAGCGAAGAGGCGGGGCCAGGAGCTATGAGTCGACCCCTGCAACCACAAATAGGTAAGTACAGTAACCATCTCAGACACACCACCGTACACAGTGACCACCTCGGAAAACCTTCATCTCTTATCCCTCGTGCTCTCTCCTTCCCTTCCTTTCCTCCCTCTCTTACACCATCCCTAATTTCCACCCACCCTCCACCCCTCCCTCCCTCCCTCCACCCCTCCGTCCCTCCTGGGCCAATCATATCGCGCGCCAAACCGTGACCACACCTGGACACTCCATTCTCTCAAGGCCATTACTGGGCTTTGGCTTAGTCTTCGGTACACACCATTAACATTTTATATCACTGCTTTTAAATCCGTATGTCGCTCCCTCTCGTAGATTGCCCATATATCAATTTACTTCTCTTGCAAGAATACAAAAGAAAAATAGTTTTATGGTAATTAAGATGAATTCTGAAACCAGGGTAATAGGAATAGGATAGGTTGGGAGGTGTTCGGTTCATCCCGATAGCTATTTAAAAAGTCCATCTGATTTTACACGTCTGACAAATTGTTGACATTAAACGATTTTTTGAAGGTTCTTGATAAAAGTTTATAATTGTCAGGGAAGACTTGATAATTTAAAGGTCCAGCTGCAAGAGTATTGACGCGGTTTAAGTTTGTTGAACGTTAGTGTATTAATGTTGTATGTGAGTGCTGCTGCTACTAGCACGAACCATCCATACATGAGTGCTGCTACTGCTAGCACGAACCATCCATACATGAGTGCTGCTGCTGCTAGCACGAACCATCCATACATGAGTGCTGCTACTGCTAGCACGAACCATCCATACATGAGTGCTGCTACTGCTAGCACGAACCATCCATACATGAGTGCTGCTGCTGCTAGCACGAACCATCCATACATGAGTGCTGCTGCTACTAGCACGAACCATCCATACATGAGTGCTGCTGCTACTAGCACGAACCATCCATACATGAGTGCTGCTGCTACTAGCACGAACCATCCATACATGAGTGCTGCTGCTGCTAGCACGAACCATCCATACATGAGTGCTGCTGCTACTAGCACGAACCATCCATACATGAGTGCTGCTACTAGCACGAACCATCCATACATGAGTGCTGCTGCTGCTAGCACGAACCATCCATACATGAGTGCTGCTGCTGCTGCTAGCACGAACCATCCATACATGAGTGCTGCTGCTACTAGCACGAACCATCCATACATGAGTGCTGCTACTAGCACGAACCATCCATACATGAGTGCTGCTGCTGCTAGCACGAACCATCCATACATGAGTGCTGCTGCTGCTAGCACGAACCATCCATACATGAGTGCTGCTGCTAGCACGAACCATCCATACATGAGTGCTGCTGCTACTAGCGCGAACCATCCATACATGAGTGCTGCTGCTGCTAGCACGAACCATCCATACATGAGTGCTGCTGCTACTAGCACGAACCATCCATACATGAGTGCTGCTACTAGCACGAACCATCCATACATGAGTGCTGCTGCTGCTAGCACGAACCATCCATACATGAGTGCTGCTGCTGCTAGCACGAACCATCCATACATGAGTGCTGCTGCTACTAGCACGAACCATCCATACATGAGTGCTGCTACTAGCACGAACCATCCATACATGAGTGCTGCTGCTGCTAGCACGAACCATCCATACATGAGTGCTGCTGCTGCTAGCACGAACCATCCATACATGAGTGCTGCTGCTACTAGCACGAACCATCCATACATGAGTGCTGCTACTAGCGCGAACCATCCATACATGAGTGCTGCTGCTGCTAGCACGAACCATCCATACATGAGTGCTGCTGCTACTAGCACGAACCATCCATACATGTGTGCTGCTGCTACTAGCACGAACCATCCATACATGAGTGCTGCTGCTACTAGCACGAACCATCCATACATGAGTGCTGCTGCTACTAGCACCAACCATCCATACATGAGTGCTGCTGCTACCAGCACGAACCATCCATACATGAGTGCTGCTGCTACTAGCACGAACCATCCATACATGAGTGCTGCTGCTACTAGCACGAACCATCCATACATGAGTGCTGCTGCTACTAGCACGAACCATCCATACATGAGTGCTGCTGCTACTAGCACGAACCATCCATACATGAGTGCTGCTACTAGCACGAACCATCCATGCATGAGTGCTGCTACTAGCACGAACCATCCATACATGAGTGCTGCTGCTACTAGCACGAACCATCCATACATGAGTGCTGCTACTAGCACGAACCATCCATGCATGAATGCTGCTACTAGCGCGAACCATCCATACGTGAGTGCTGCTACTGGCACGAACCATCCATACATGAGTGCTGCTCCTACTAGCACGAACCATCCACTCATGAGTGCTGCTACTAGCACGAACCATTCATACATGAGTGCTGCTTCTACTAGCACGAACCATCCACACACGAGTGCTGCTACTAGCACGAACCATTCATACATGAGTGCTGCTGCTACTAGCACGAACCATCCATACATGAGTGCTGCTACTAGCACGAACCATCCATACGTGAGTGCTACTACTAACACGAACCATCCATACATGAGTGCTGCTACTAGCACGAACCATTCATACATGAGTGCTGCTACTAGCACGAACAATCCATTCGCGAGTGCTGCTGCTAGCACGAACCATCCATACATGAGTGCTGCTCCTACTAGCACGAACCATCCACACATGAGTGCTGCTCCTACTAGCACGAACCATCCATACATGCGTGCCGCTACTAGCACGAACCATCCACACATGAGTGCTGCTCTTACTAGCACGAACCATCAATACATGCGTGCTGCTACTAGCACGAACCATCCATACGTGAGTGCTGCTCCTACTAGCACGAACCATCTATACATGAGTGTTGCTCCTACTAGCACGAACCATCCATACATGAGTGCTGCTCCTACTAGCACGAACCATCCATACATGAGTGCTGCTACTAGCACGAACTATTCATTCATGAGTGCTGCTACTAGCACGAACTATTCATACATGAGTGCTGCTGCTACTTGCACGAACCATCCATACAAAAGTGCCGCTGGTGGTGGTGGTGGTGGTGGTGGTGGTGGTGGTGGTGGTGGTGATGGTTATGACGACAGTGGTTGTGATAGTGTGGTGGTGGTGGTGGTGACGTGGTGGTGACAGTAGTGATGACGTGGTGCTTGTAGTCGTAACGGTAGTTTACCTACTTTGACGATGAATATCAAAACGGTATACAATACTGACAGGTTGGTAGGTAAGACACATAGGCATCAGTTAGGCAACTTTATTCCGAAACGTTTCGCCTACACAGTAGGCTTCTTCAGTCGAGTACAGAAATTAGGCAGAAGCAGTAGAGTTGTGAAGACGATGTAATCAGTCCATCACCTCTGTACAGTGGAACACAGCTTTTCACTGTGGCAGCCTCTGACTTGACCGTTTATTATTACTCTTTATGTTCTATTGAGTAGAAAGTTAAAGATCTATCTACCGACTTTTTCTGCTATCTGTTTATCACGCATTTTGTGCGCTATTACACCATGATCGCACTTGTCGACAAGTCTGAGTATACTATATCTGCATTCTGTTTGTTTTCCAGGAGCGACCATCCCAGACCTTGTCATAGTGGTCCAGTAGTTGTGAGAGACAGGAGCGACCATCCAAGACTTTGTCATAGTGGTCCAGTAGTTGTGAGAGACAGGAGTGACCATCCAAGACCTTGTCATAGTGGTCCAATAGTTGTGAGAGACAGGAGCGACCATCCAAGACCTTGTCATAGTGGTGCAGTAGTTGCGAGAGACAGGAGCGACCATCCAAGACCTTTTCATAGTGGTCCAGTAGTTGTGAGAGACAGGAGCGACCATCCAAGCCCTTGTCATAGTGGTCCAGTAGTTGTGAGAGACAGGAGCGACCATCCAAGACCTTGTCATAGTGGTCCAGTAGTTGTGAGAGACAGGAGCGGCCATCCAAGACCTTGTCATAGTGGTCCAATAGTTGTGAGAGACAGGAGCGACCATCCCAGACCTTGTCATAGTGGTCCAGTAGTTGCGAGAGACAGGAGCGACCATCCAAGACCTTATCATAGTGGTCCAATAGTTGTGAGAGACAGGAGCGACCATCCAAGACCTTATCATAGTGGTCCAGTAGTTGCGAGAGACAGGAGCGACCATCCAAGACCTTGTCATAGTATTCTAGTTGTTGTGAAGTAGCCCAGTTGTGTAGTAGTTCAGTAGTTGGATGGTGGTTGTAATGGTGGTAGTAGGGGTGGTGGTGGTGTGATATTTGTGGTAGTGATAGTGGCGGTGATGGTTCAGAAAGACACATGAGCAAACACTAGAACATTTGTTATCAAACGTTTGAGTCCTGGGACCTTGATCAAGGTCCGAAACGTTTTCTAATGAATATGTCCTAGTGTTTATTCATGTGCCTTTCTAAACCAATTTGTGGGTATCTGTTATCAAGGTTTATACCAGTAGTGGTGATGGTGATTCACCATAGCTAATTGTCAGCTGGTTCACCAGTTATGAATGTTAAACCCGACATGGTAGGTGTGGACCGGGACAGAGAGATGTTTGACCCGATAGGGTAGGTGTGGACCGGGACAGAGAGATGTTTGACCCGACAGGGTAGGTGTGGACCGGGACAGAGAGATGTTTGACCCGACAGGGTAGGTGTGGACCGGGACAGAGAGATGTTTGACCCGACAGGGTGAGTGTGAACCGTGACAGAGAGGTGTTTGACCCGACAGGGTGAGTGTGAACCG